>NW_028327182.1:98830641-99134239 GCF_987537825.1 Furipterus horrens
CTCCTTGGGGCCTACCCTTAAGTGAGACAGGTGCCCTCTAACCAAGGAATCACCAGGATGAACATCCACGTCCCCTGTGACCAGGTGCCGAGGGACAGTGCACAGGGATGCGCAGGAGCGGGTGGCCCCGCTCCGAGGCAGGGACATTTCTCTGAGGGACAGAGGCTGAGTGGCTGGAGAGGAAACAGGGTGGAACGTGTTCCAGAGAGGGAGGCATCTTATAAGAAGCAGGTGACATCGGGCACGTAGCTGCTGCCCATCTTAGGGGTGGGGGGCTCACGGAGGCCCCAGCCTGTACAGACACACAGGCCACGGCTCTGCCTGGGAGACCCCGGGTCTCCGTGTTTCTTCTTCTGCTCCGACTCCTCTCCAGGTCTGAGCAGGCAGAGGTGGTCCTGCGGTCCCCGTACGGCCCCCTGCCCGCATCACCTCCACTGTCCAGTGTCCCTGGAGACAGTGCCCCCCCCAAACCCCAGCCCCGCTCAGCTCACCCGCGGCCCAGCCCTGTCTCAGTCCCTCAGGACCTGGCGCTCCGCCAGCCAACGGGATAAACTAATTAGTACCTCGACGTTAATTAATTTTCTGTTGTTTGTGTAAGCTCGGGGATTTCTGCTCCTCTGATGGTTCCTCTAGGTGAGCTTATCTACCAACAAATTAAATCCCGTTATAGCAGATTATACTGAAACGTCAATCAAAGCGCGTCTCGGCACGCCTTTCCCTCAGGCCCCGCAGACGGAACCTCACCATAAAGAAACACGGAGGGGAGCGATCACGTCCGTGATTGGTGTCGCTGTCGCGTGGAAGCGACGGAAGGGCCGGCCAGCGCAGTCGTGGTGTGACCGTGTGACAGCTGTGTTTCCTCCACGGTCCTCTGTGGTGAAATTAAGTCATCAGCTCTGAGGAGCAGCCCCACCGAACTTGAGAAGTAAAGGAGGCCCATCTGAAGGCGTCCACGATTGATGAGTTTCCCAACACTTACATTATTACTTTTTGCATGTTTAAATCAAAATCGCTCTCATTCAGGAAAATTAAAATGACACGAATTCTTCTCTTTCAAAACTATCTTGACTGTTCTGAGTCACTTGGATAAGTTTTAGGATCGGCATGTCCATTTCTGAAAAACAAGAACAGCTGGGACCCGGCCAGGAAGGTGTTAACCCTGCGGTCCCTTTGGGAAGCAGGGCGGCCACACAGCGGTAAGTCCTGGGCTGGTCCGGCAGCGGGGCTCTGCTCCCTCCGTTCCACACGCTTTCCTTTCCCTCAGCAGCGTGGTAGAGTTTTTAGAGTATAAATTCCTGTATTTCTTCTGTTACCTTTTTTACCTTTGGATTGTTCATTGGAAGTGTAGTTAAATGCAATTGATTTTTGTGTGTTGATTTTATATCCTGTGACCTTGCTGAACTCAATCATTATTTCTAATCATCTTTCATGGAGTCCTTAGGATTTTCCACACAATTTCATGTTGCCTGAGGATAGGCACAGCTTTGCTCTGACTTTCCAGGCTGGACGCCCTTGGTCTTCTCGCCTGCCGGCCCTGGCTGGCACTCCAGGTGGGTGTGGATCAGACGTGGTGGGAGCGGCCGGCCACTCCTGCCCCTACGGGGTCTCCACAGCTGCCCTTGGGCAGGCTGAGGACGCATCTCCCTCCTGCTCCGAGTTTGCTGAGTGTTCTTACTGTGAAGGGCATGGAACTCGGTCAGATACTTTCCCTGCACCTGTTGAGTTGATCCCGCCAGCGTCCCTCCTTTTATTCTATGAATTCGGTGCATTGCATGAGCTGACCTCCAGCTGTCAAACCGGCCCTGCATTCCTGGAGAGACCCCAGCTGAGCAGGGGTGGCCCCTTACACGCGGCCGCCCCAGCTCACTCGTGCCGGGCTCCTCCCTTCTTTTCTTTATCAGTCAGCTAAAGGCTTGACAATTTTGCTGATTTTCTTCAGAAGATCAGGCTTTGGTTTCACAGGTTATTTGTTGTTTCATGATGCGTATTTGTGAACATCTGCTCTCTTCATACACAGAGCTGTTGCGAGGGCCGCACAAAACCCTGAGTGAGGAAGGCCTTTGAAAACGAACTTGTGCACGAGCAGTTATTAATTCGAAGACTGTTCATGGGATACTTCCTGTCTCCGGAGCTGCTCTGGTCTGGGCTCCAGGCTGTGGTCCGTAGGCTCACGCAGGTGCTACAGCACCTCCCCGGGGGCAGACAGGGGCCCGACCCACCTTTAGGCTCCATCTTCCTGCCCGTGGCAACTGCTCCATGAGGGTCAGGGACGTGCAGAGGGGAGAGGAACGTATTTTTACCATCTGCCATTTTTCTGGTGACTTCTCTCAGGCCTAGAGCAGAATCTTCATCATCCACCGCCGGACCTGCCCCGCACGCTGCCTCAGTACATCGCGTGCCCTGATGCCACCGCTTTGATTACTGATGAACCCAGCTCTGTCTTCACAGTGAGTAACGGTCAGGGGACAGGGACACCCTCGAGAGGAGAATCAAAGCTGGTTTGCGTGCAGCTGCAGTTAAGACAACGCTCTGAGCTTTTACTGACAGGCCGTCTCCCCGCTGCTTGTCTGTCGCGTGAGTCGCTGGCGAGAGAAGGAGGCCTTCCGCGGGGGCTCAGCGGGATGCGCACGCTGCTCGTGCAGCCTTAGACCTCCCACAGGTGGCCGTCCTCGCTCACCTGGGGAATCTGAGCAGTCCTGCAAACCGGCTGCAGCGCCTGCCGGGGCGGCCTCACCACCAGCTCGCTCTGCAAGACAGCGCGGCGCTCCCCTCAAGTTCTGCGGAAGCCCTGGGTCTGCGCAGATGCCCTGGCCTTTGAGCCCCACGTGGTTTTTATTTTTATTTTTTTTGCATTGTCACTAACCTGGTGACTGACTATGCCATAAGGGGGCCACAGTCAGTGAATAAGGCCAGCAATTGCCCTTTGAGGATTCTAGCACACTAAGGCAATAGCTGATATCCAAGCGTGACTCCAGCCTCGATCCCACGTGGTTTTTAATAAATCACGTTTTTAAATGATATCAGCCTGTCGAGAAAACAGTCTATAAACACTGCTGCTTCAGGCTGGATTTCTCCTCTGCAGCTGACAAAAGAAGGACGCCGGACCCAGCCATTCCGGTCAAGCTCTGGTTTCCAGGCAGCCCCCCTCTGCGACGTCCTCCCCTCCGTGTTTTCCACGTTCAGTCGTCTGGTGTCACCCCTCCTCCCCGAAGGGCTCGAAGCCCTTGTCTCCCCCCTACCCGGGCAGCATCACTGGTGACAATGCGGAGCAGCTGTCTTGGTACGTGTCACCGGAAAGCGACACACGGAGCCTGGGCTGAGATGGCCCCTGCCACCTTGAGGGTCATCCCTTTCCATCAACTAGGGCAGAATGGAATCGGCCCCACTGACGCCCCTGCTGCTGGCCCCATGCCACTCGCTTTACATCCAGCTCAGGGCAGCGGGGGCTCGGTCGGGGAGAGAGGACGACGCGGTCCGATCGAGAGTGGGGACTGTGGGGTGACGCAGAGCCGATTAAAACCGCACCAGTGGTTCCAAAACAGTTAGGACGAAAGCCCGATTCGCTCAGGGGGTCTCTCTGGAAGCAGCAACGTGGCTGCTTGTGGTTCCCACATGTCACATGCAGAGACCGACGTTGTCACGTCACACCTGCAAACCCCGTCCGGCGTGGGCTGTGCCCACATTACCCCCACGGAAGTGCTCGCGCTCTCTAGAAACAGAGGACACGGAAGGAACGGCCTCAGAACTGAGACCGAAGGGGCCTGTGGAGCGGCGCCGCCCCGCACACAGACCCGCAGCCGCCTGTGGGCACTGTGGCCAGAAGCGCGGCTTCGAGGTGACCACGCACATCGACCGTCAGCACGCCAGCCTTCATCGCCTTCGTCCACCCGTCCGGGGAGCTCGGCCTCAGAGGACCGTTCACAGACACATGACTGAACTTGAGCTTCTTCCCCACCCACAAATTCTTTATCCTGAGTCCCACTTAGATGCTGTGGTTTTCTTCCTTCTTCCTGAAACTGAGAATTGACGAGTTCCCTCCTTCTCCCCCTTCTCACTCCCTTCGCGAGTGCCGCCCTCGGGGGCGGTGTTCCCCATGCCCCACAGGGTGCGGGTTTACCCCCCTTTGTTTCTTTGGTGATTTCCATGAGCCTGAGCAACAAGTGAGCAGCAGCAACGGTAACAGATGGCTTGTAATTCTTCAGAGAATACCACTTACAATTCAAGGCTAATCAGGGAACCTTGATCGTAGCAAGAGCAGCAAATGTGTTCACTCCCTCTCGTGGGTTTTTATCAAAAACCGCCGCCTCCGCCGGTGCTGACCAGTTTTCAGGGGCCAGATACACGCTGTACAGTACTTTCCTGAATTCTCATCACACGCAAATGAGATGAGTTAATGAAAAGTATTTCTATTGTATGAGCGACAATAATATAATAGAAAAGAGCACACCTCATGGGAAATGGCTATGAACTCTATGGAGAATACTAAGATTTCAGATAAGGAGTTGAGTAAATTAAGAGACATGAGAAGTTGGGGAGAAAAGAGTCAGTATCATACATGTGGTCATTCTTCTCAAATGTCATAAATAGAAGAACCCTAAATCAATCACACCTTCCATCACAGGACGAAGGTGGGTCTTGACATAATGAAACTGGAAAAATAAAGAAGTAAGAAAGTTTCTTAAAGCAAAAGCAATCAGGTGTGACACGATGTGCAGCCAACTGTCCTTTAAAACCCAGATCTAAGTCACCACCTCCAGGTAGCCCTCCATGATTCACACATCTGCCTCCTCAGGCCAGGCCATAGTATGTTTATATGTTGGTCTCTAAACTATCCTGCAAAGCACCTGGGGCAGGGATTTCACACTTCCTCTCTTTATGACCCCTGCTCTGTGGCACAAAAAATTCTGATAAAAACTACATAGATACTAAGTAAATGTTTGTTACAAAACGAAATTATTTTTAAAAACCTGAAAGGTGGTATTATTGGCAGTATAAACTGAACACATCTGGCAACGCCTGTGGGTCTCAGCCAGTCAGGACGACAGGGACGTCTTGTTCTGCCTTCGGAGACGGAGCGACAGGTCCCAGCATCACCGCCCACCCGCACTGGTGCAGCTGAAGCCCCATCCTTTCTTCTCCTGACGGGGTGACAGCACCCAGAGGGGACCGACCACACCGGGGTGACTGACCAAGTTCTGGAAGACTTGTCACTTGGGGAGAGCTTCCGGCTCTCCCCACTGCCTGCTCCTTTCACTGCCTGCGCTGCTCTGTGTTCTCTCAGCTGCGGTACACACACGTCCAACCCGTTTCATTTATGGAGGAAGCAGCTGGGATGCTGCAGGGCCGGCCTCAGGGCTGCCGCGTGGGCCCCGAAGCCAGTCTCGGCAACAGCAGGCCGTTCCTGTAACGCGGCTCCTGCCATGTTTGCAAGGCAAGTGCACTTGGACTCCGCTCCAGAGGGCTCCATGGTTTGGACTGACTCGGAGTAACCACACTGTCTGATATGGACCCAAAGGGATCGAGAAGCACATCCGCACAAAAACCCGCACCTGAATGTCTAGCAGCTCCATCCAGAATGGCCACAGCTCGGAAGCAGCCAGGATGCCCTCCGGCAAGTGACGGATACACAGACTGTGGTCCATCCACACAGTGGGGCACTATCAGCACGAAGAAGAAATGAGCTCTCGAGCCACGAAAAGACGTGGAGGCACCTGACATGCATGTGACTGAGAGACAGGGCCGGTCTGAAAAGGCTGCCCGCTGGGTGAGTCCCACCCTGTGCCGTCCTGGGAGAGCCAAGACCACGGGGACAGTGACAGGTCAGTGGCTGTCCTGGGGCTGGAGGAGGGATGAGCAGGTGGCGCCCAGAGGGGTCAGGGCAGTGAATCTCCTCTGAGATGCTGTGATGATGGACACACGTCACCCTACATTTGTCCAAACCCCAGAAGGTGCAGCCCCCAGAGTGACCCTGGTGTCACCTGTGGACTCTGGGGACAATGACATGTCCGTGCAGGTTTCGTCTGTTGGGGGTGCTGATGGTGGGGAGGCCCTGCGTGTGGGGGGCAGGGGTGTAATCCCCTCGATTTAGCTGTGACCCTAAAACTGCTCTAAAAATATAGTCTGAACTTTAAAAACATGCATCAACTTTTTAAGACTAGAAGAGACACCAGAAGCCTCTCCTCCACGCGCCTCTTGTTCTGCTGAGGCCCCGGAGCCCAGCAGGGGAGATGTGCCCCGGCAGGGAGAGGGGACAGGGGAGCGGGGAAGGGGCAGAGCAGGACTGTGAGGGGGAGCCGGGACCCTCTGACAGGAAGCCCCAGCCCCGCCCAGGCTCTCCCTCAGCCAGTGTTCACTGAGGAGCAGACGCCAAGGAATGGGCTTTGCTTTGAATCATCTATTTGCTGCTTGGAGCTCCTAGCTGGTTTGTCCTTCAAGGGCAAAGACACGTATGAGCAGAAAAGTAAAGCCACGGCCGCAGGTCTGAGTCGCCCCTCAGCTTCAGTCCCACCAGGTCGGAGACGGATTAGAAACGCAGACGCTGCGTCAGCCTGAGCTCGCCCGGGCTCCCTGATTTCACGTGTCTCCAAACAGGACCCAGATGTGAAGGTCAAGGACTGTCCCCTTCCCTGAGGCGCATTCGGCCCCACGTGGCCACACGTGTGTCCCTGAGGGAGAGCGCTTCGGGCACTGATGGTCGCAGGGGGTGCGGCTGAAGGACTCCGCAGCCGGACCAGAGGACGAACACACCGCCCCGGCCACAGCGTCCCCTGAGGAGCCGGAGTCCGGACGGAGGGCGTTGTGATGAATAAGCGTCCAGCGTGAACGGCAACCCCATGAATCATCGCGAGCAGCTGCCGGTGACCGTCCTTGAGAAGGAAGAGCAGCCTCGTGGAACGAGCCCCGCACACGGCGCAGGGGGCACGCCCGCGGTGGGAGGACGAACGTAGCTCTGCACCAAGACGTGCAGGGGAATGTCAGCCAGGGGCCCGCACAGAGCAGAGCAAGGCCGTGGGGTCTGCACGCGCTACTGACAGCTCCGGATGCCTGTCCCAGGTCCCCAGACCCCGCTGCGTCCTCCACTCAGTCCCGTCTCTGACCCCTCCCCCTCCTGCTCCCACAGTGTTTCTGTAAAGCAGTTACATGGGAACTCACGCCCACGAGACAGACAGCGCCCGGGCCCTCCTTCCACACGGGCCACGCGCTGCGAGGACGGGCGGGCGGCGGCCACCCAGATGTCGGGATTTCCCAGACCACGTTGTTTTCTCCTTACCCCCCTGAATCCGGTAAAAGTTCACATTTTCACGGGCCTTTCCCGCCAGGAGAGCCTGCGCCCGGGGATCCTGGACGCAGCGCTCAGCACGGCAGCGGCCCCCACCAGAGCCTGTGTCTCTCAGAGCCAAGGGGCGAGGTTGGGCCACTGACACCATTTCCCCACGATCTCAAGGGTCACGTCTTCTCACCCGGAGGCCTGACCACCAGCCGAGGTCTAAAGACTCCGCCGTGTGGGTGTGCGCACGTGTGCACATCTTTCCTGAGCTCTTGACCTTTGTTTTATCCAAAACTGTAAGACAGTGTCTGCTGATCTGTGATGTGCGCTCACTTCCAGGTCCTGAAGGCTGTCTTCCGACTAAGTATGAAAAAGGAAATTGCTCCAGAAGTCAGATTGCAGGGACGGGAGCAGGCAGCTCAGATACAGCAACGCGCTGATTTATCCGTTAAGGCGGGTTCCTGAGTGGGATCCGCTCAGTCACGCTTCTCATTTTCCCCACTGAGCGTGAAGAATTGGCATTTCATTTCCATGAACTTCCTCAATAGTCCAGCATTCTTTCAGGAATTCAGACCTTCCTGTGTATGTGTACACACGTGAATGTTTGGTGAGTATTTCGGATACAGTTCTTACTGTTTCAGATGACCTGGCGCCTTTCTAAACTGGGTCTCGTGAAACACAGAAAGCCCCCCTTGATTCTGAAGCTCAGCTCTGAGGACCGGTGCCTGTGAGGCACAAAGACTGCAGGACACCGTGCCCGGGAACATCCGTGTCTGCGTGCGTGACTTTCTGCCCCTCACCTCAGACTCCATATCCAGCACACAGGAGGGTCCCAGGGGCCGTGGCGGGGGCCGTGCGGTCTGCCCCAATGGCACCAGAGAGGAGAACCCAGTGCCATGCGTGTTTGGAGTTTGGGGGTCTCTGCTGACTCTCGTGGAGCGGCAGGCCAGGGGCTCCTGGGAAGGGCACCACCGGGGACCATGACAGGGCCCCGAAGCCCTCCCTCCATGGGTGGCGGCCACTGGATGCCAGATGCTGAAGCTCGGACCTGCACCACCAACTAGCCCAGCGCTTCCAGGGGAGGAGCCGCGTGTGGCTGGGCCGCGGTGCCCACCCCATGGGAGGACGTCGCAGAGGCTCCGCCCCACTGTCATCGGCCCCTGGCTACACTCCAGTGATGGTGCGGCCTGAGCTGTTTGGTGACACAGTGTCATCCTCAAAGATTCTTAACCACAGTCCCCGCAGCTGCTCAGAAGGGTGCTGTTGCCCGCGGAAGAGGCGGGGGCCCAGGACCCCGCTGTGCTGTGAAGGAACAAACCGTGAAGGGGGTCCACACTGCTCGTGTCCCCTGGGGCCTGTGGGACAGACGGTGGCACTGCGGGCAGTGTGGGGACCCCAAGGATGACTGAGGCCCCGGGAACAGGAGAGAAGGGCAGCGTGGCTGCGTTCCCGTAGGCTGCCAGCAACGCCGTAACAGGACCCTCTCCGGCTGGTGCCCGCAGACTGTCCCTATCATTCTCTCTGCAGGATCAGATGTCCCCTCCCGTCCCCCACGAAAAGCACAAAGAGGAAGACCACTGCCTCTGGGGGTTCTCACGAGGCTGCAACGAGCAGGGCACCAGGTGTCACCGAGCCCTGGCTCAGAGCACGGCCCGCGCTCGCTCTGCCCGTCACCCGCCAGCCGTGCAGACAGGACAGACCAGGGCTCCTCACCGTGTTCAACCAGCCTCTCCACAGTGCATGTGGGGCGCTGTCCCCACAAATCTCCACGTTTAACAGACGCTCAAATGCCATGGAAGCCATGCTAACAGCTGCACACGCGTGATCCCCTGGCCAGCACCACCCCCAGCAACATGGATGCCTCGATCCACTTCGGTCTGTGTCCAGGAACAGGGCGGCCCAACTCAGATGCCACCTGTGCAGGAGGGAGACTTGGTCTCATTTAGTCGTCAAGAGTTCAGGGACCGCAGACGGTGAATGTCGCGTGTCCTCTCCCACGCGTGCCCAGACAGGGACGGACATGGTGGCAGCCCCTACACCCCCTGCTGGGGACATGCAGAGCTGCCCGTGCGCTCCGGACCCCAGCAGAGCGGTTACTCACGAGAACAAAGCGGCAGTAATTCCTAACTGCGCGTCGCCCACGGAGAGCATTGAGCAGAAATCCCTTTGAACTGAAGATCAGTCCCTGGGCCCAGACCATCCGTTTGGGGAACAACTCCCGGTCAGCGGTCCGCAGGCCACACACTCCCAGGATGGGACAAAATGACACCCAGAAAACCCCTCCTCACACTCCGTCTTGATTATTCTGCGGTGTTTACGTTCACCAAAAAAAAGAGAACATCTCTCATCACGTACAAGGAAAGCAAAATGATGTCCTGGTGTGCAGGGAAGACTCTGGGGTCGTCTGCAGCAGGTGCTGGGAGGGGGACCGTGGGGGGGGCATGGCCTCCGGCCACGCTGACCCCTGAGGTCACGGCTCACGCTGGGGCCGTCCCAGCAGCCCCAGCTTTCTCTCCCCAATGCCGCCGGGTCACAGTGCCTTCCACGTGGCCAAGTTCTCGTCCATTTCTCTACGACCCCAGGAGACAGCGTGATGCCTCACACATGGTACACACACAGGCACATGCGCTTACATTAAAGTACAACGGCTTCATCTATGGTGACGGAGACGAGGGGATGGTCTGCTCCGGTGGCCAAGGCCACCCTACAAGTGCCAGGAGGGAATTTTCCAGAGTGTGGACAACGGCGACCCTGGGATGTTGCGTGGGCTCCGTGGGCACATGTGCACCAGGGCCCGGCTGTCACGGGGACTAAGTTCCACACCAATAAGGAAGAACAGCTCTGGCTTCATTTAAAAAAATAAATTTTGATTTGTATCCTCATAAGTTTGTGGGAAAAGAGAAAGCTTATCTTACCGGGAGCGCATATCTGTTGTGATGTATTTACTCAACGTTACGGACTTGGTAGGACTGTGGTGTGAACACCCGGGAACTGTTTGCACTGGGATCTCCATTCAAATGAAAACAAGCAAGATTATGTTTTCGCTTTAATCGGTTTGTATCTCACAGCAGATCTTTTCATCACACTGACTCGGGCAAGAATCCGTGTGCCCTTGGAAGGGGAGGCCCTCTCTCCCTGGGCCAGGCATCAGTCTGCTGTCACGTAACCACGTGGGCAGCTGCCGTGGGTGTCGAACGTCTCTTATTGCATTCTTGCCGACCACTGGGAACACATTTACGGGGGCGTTAGAGACACAAATCTATTTTTACTGTTTAGTAAAATAAATGACACTCCTTTCCGAAAAACATTACAGATCCGTGCAATTATATGTCAACACTGAAATTGAAATTGAACATATATTTTAAAAATTATGGCTGCCCCTTGGCCGGTGGCTCTGCTGGCTGGACCGTCTTCTCTGCACCAAAAGGCAGTGGGTTTGGTCCCCAGTCAGGGAGCACGTGGGGGCAACCGATGGATGTCTGTCTGTCCCTCTCTGTCTCTGTCTCTCTAAAGTCAATAAACATCCTTGGGTGAGGGTTTTTTAAATTATGATTGCAATACACAGACAAATGGGCTTATTTCATGCTTTGATGTGTAGGAGAATTGAATTAGTTTTGCAGGACCCCACTTACTTTATCTTCCTGAACTAGAAGAACCCTCACTCTGCCTCCATCGACGTCTCTGAGACACTGAGCGATCATTTCTCCCAAAGTGCAGAACACCATCTGCTTTCTCTGGGCACTTAAGGAATGGAGGCGATTAAGTCCATAAAACACTCTGCCCTCTTTGGTGTTACGCAAAGGTGCAGAAAACTCACTTGATGTTCCTTTTAAAAGCCAGTGGACGTGCGTGTGCACCTCTGGCAGGGGAGACGGAGTCCCGAGCCGAGCAGGTGCGCGCTGCAGGTGCGAAGGCTGCAAGGGCTGCTGCCCGGCCACCCCAACCCCCCACAGAAGTGGCCCTGGAGGGGACGCGCCCCACGCAGGGCAGACAGGACACTCCTCTGTCATTCTTGCAGCCTGGCGATAGAGCGAGCAGGTGCTCAGGGGTGCAAGGTGCCTTGGGTCTCCCCAGAGTTCAGAGCAGAATCGCAGCTGAGGTCGTTGGCCAAAGTGGAGACACCTGCAACCCCAAGCTGCTGAAACTTCTGCCTTTGGTCCCAAAACTACTCAAGGCGGGTGTGCAAGTCACTCTGAATAATCTTTTAATCAAAATGAAATGAAGCCATAGCTAATGTTACCTAAATATTTGCCTTTCTTGAAATCCCACAGGAGACCAAACGCTATGGTCCTCAACATTCGGTGACGTCGACCTCGCCGTTTCATCCCGGCCGCTACAGCCACAGCAGAGGGTGAACGGGCGCCGGTCTCTGAGCGCGACCCTGACACCTTGGGAAACCCGCCCCCTCCTGCTGGGTCCTGGAAGCGCGGGTTTGTCCTAATGAGAAAAGACCGACTGCCAGGCAGCAGACCTCTCCCTCCAGAGCCACAGAGCGCTACCTGGCTTGCAGTCACCTCCACAAGGCGCCAGCCCCTGCAAGTCGCCTTTCGCAGCTCCCCCCCCCCGCCCGCCCTCCGGCAGCTCCCAGGAGGCCAGGGGTCCCCATCCCAGGGACACACCGGGCACACCTCTGCCCTGGTCTCTTAGCTCAGAGCTGCCCATGGGCCCCAGTGAGCCGGGTGCTGCCACTCAAGCCGCCATCAGCCCTGCACGTGTTGACGGGAGGAGCTGGGTCCCTGAGTGCGGGTCACCCTGCTGCCAACAGAGCCGCAGGGGCAGCTGAGGGCCAGGAGGGGAGCCCAGACTCGCCATCATCTGCAGCCACCCTGTCCCCTCAGAAACAGGAGCAGAACAGCACCACGTCAAAGGAAGCCACGTGCCGTCCATGTGCCGGCCCACCCCTCCTGGTGTCCTGCTCACGCTGGGCCACCTGACCATCAACACGGGCTGGGGAAGCTCAGCCGCCCCATTGCCGCTGCAGAGAGAACCTGGGAGCCTCTCACCAAGAGCTCACTGGCGGCATCTGGGGAAGCTGAGACCCATCTGCACCCCCGGCCTCTCGTCTCCAGCAACATGGGGTGGCATCCGGGCCCTGGACTGGGGATGGTCAATTGATCAGCAAACAACAACCCATCATGCAACCCGCTCCTAACGGAAGCCCTCACGTAGTTGTCATTCCCTGTGGTTTTTAAGGACCACCATAAAAATGGACCTACTGTCCTGCTGTCCTTGCACCAGCATGGCACCGCCCTACAGACAGTGGCCACTTCACGAGCGTCCCTCATGGACGGAATGGAGGTGGCGGCCATGGGTAGGATGGGAGAAAAGACTTGGGACTGTGGAAAGCCAGGGGCCACCTCCATTTAGATAAACCCTAATGACTCTCCCTTTGAGGTGCGTCCCACGGGGCAGGCGGGTGGAAGAAGTCAGACCCCTGAACTCACCTGGACGACGGGTCTCCTTCACGCCACCCAGAGACCCTTCCAGCCTTCAACACGGGCTCCCCGCCTCCAACGCTGGGACTCGCTCGGTGTCCTTTGTCACCTCCTCTCATGCACTTCCTGTGGCGACACCCACCGAGCCTCTGCTCTGAGCCAGGTTTGCTCAGGGGGCCGGGGCCGGGCCGCATGCACAGGCTCCCAGCTCTCACGGGGCTCACGGTGAAGAACCGGACTCAGAGAACGAAACCGACCGTCTGTCCGGGTGTGTGCTGGGTCCGGACGGGTGACGGCGTGAGGAAGCAGCCCAGGGGTCCCGCAGCAGCCGCACCCTGGCCGGGGAGCAGACCTAAATCCTCACGAGCTTATGAGCGGGCGTTAAGCACAGCCATTCCTAAAAACTAAATTTTATAAACTGACAACCAAAGAAATAAAATTAAAAACAAGGAAACACACAGTAGAATTCAGTGTCCCTGACTCTTACATTTACTTCCGCCCAAGTCCTGGAGGGGTGTCTGCCGAGTCCCCCACGGCGGCCGTGGAGCCGCGTGTTCAGGCCTGCGCTTCGGTGGCTGAGGGCACTAGGGCCACCAGCCGCATCCGGGCCGCCCCCTCGGGGGGCCCCCACCGCCTGTCCCACAGGTCGCAGCAAACACAGACGACGCCAAGCGACTCCTGGGTGTAAAGCAGCGTGTCACGTGTCACGTGTCACGGGCCACTTCTCCAGCCTGGAAATGAACTCCCAGCCGGACTTCCTACTGGCTGCCCCCCAGAGCCACCGTGGGCTTGGGGACAGAGCCAGCTGCCTCCCGGCTCTTGGGTCAGGTCTGTTCCTGCTGCCGCATCTGTCACAGATGCTGCGACCGACCACCCCGAGCCACGGTTGCCTAGCAACATGCCTACACGGCACCACAGACCCGCTGCCTGAAATACCGGCCTGCGACGGAAGCTTCTTGGAAAGCTTGGCTGCACGTTTTCAGAATGAATGTCCTGAGGTGGCTGAGGGGCTGCGGCGCCCTGAGAACGGCAGCTCCTCGCCATCTCCACGCGGATACCCGGGCACCACGCGGTCACCCCAGCCCGGCCTCCCCTGGGACGGAGGCGCCTGGAGCCAAAGCAGCGGCAGCTCCAGGAGACACAAGGGCCGAGGAGCCGCGGGGCTGGAGGGTGGACGAGCACGCACCTGCTCACACGCACACGGCGTGCGGTCAGGCGTTCAGGAACTGTCTGACAGGCCAGCACACGTGGCCAGACCAGGACACACCAAACCGCACGTGTGGCCGCTGTGCCCACTGGCAGGAAGTGGGCGGAACACGAATGTGGCATCGGGGACCTGGCGGGCAGGGCCCTTCATGACCCCTGGGACAGGGGCCTGCGCACTACAGGCCCGGAGACATGCAAGGGTCATGCTAACGACCGAATTTCCCCGAAAGGTTATGGGAGGCCACCAAAGAGCTTAAAACCAAGGGCTGCTGAGGCCGGCGTCTACGGGAAAATATAATTGGTCTCCGTTCCCGTTAACATAAAAAAAGCCGTTTGGAGGATCTCGGTCGGTTGGCACAGTCCCCCTAAATGTATCAGAAACACCGTCCCCCCTCCCTCCCTATTGCACAATACAGAGACTGAACAGACACTGGCTTTCAACATTCACTGAGTGCTGTTGGATCATTTCACTCTGAAGCGGAGCCAGAAAGGAAGAGAAAACCGTGTGACTCAGTTCCCCAGGAGGGAGGTGCATACGGACTCAGAGGCCGCAGTGGGGGTTGGGTCGCAACCCACCCATGTGAGGGCGGCCATGGCCGGCGCCCACGCTGGCAAATCGCAATGGCGAAGACGCAGGCAGCTCCTTGCCCACAGGCGCGCCTCTCCTGCGCTCCCAGCTCTGGAGGCAGCAGGCTCCACGCTGAAAGCCTCATTCTCCTTCTGAAGGACGTGGCGACTCTCTGGACCTGCTCTGAATCAGGACGGATGGCCGTCTGCGTCCATGGAGAGGGACCCACCATACTGCCTGCAACACCACGCGCAGCCTGACCGTGGAAGGTCCCCCCCGCAGAAGCCAGGGCAGCGGCGAGCAGACAACACGGAGGGAGAAAGCATTTTGCACACACGACACCGAGTAGCAAACCATCCTCTTTTCCGGAAGCAGCTCCAGAATGAGTAACGGAGGGAAGTTTCGTGTTAGCTTTCTTGAGAATAGCTTGATTCACATCGTTTCATTCAAAAACAAAAACACAGCAAGAAAAGCTTACTCTTTACCAAGCAGAAGCGCCTGTGCTTCTGATTCTTTCAAGCTTCGTGGAGGTGTGCGTGGGAAAAAATCTACATACTGAGAGTATTGCACATGATGATGTGCTGTGCATATAGGTCATGACATCACGGCCACAATCAAGTGCATTGATATTTCCATCACCGCACAGCGCGACTTCTCTGGTTTGCTGTGTATACCAGATCCGTTCTCTCGTACATTTCCGGCACACGACTCGGCAGTACTGGCCACAGTCCATGTTGTACCTCAGAGGCCTGGAATCCATCTGCCTTTTAACTGAAAATGTGTCCCCTTCGGCCGCCATCATTGCACACACACGCCCCCCCGGCCCCTAGTCGCCACGCTCTGCCTTCTGCTCCCAGCGGTCCGACCCTTTCAGGTTCCACACAGAAGTGAAAGCGGAAGTGCCTGTCTCCCTCTGTCCCCTCGTCTCACTGAGCAGGACTCCAGGTCCGTGTCCTCCAAATGGCCAGACTTCATTCCTCCACGGCCAAGTTGTGTCCCGTGGCCTGTCTTACCACACGGCCGATCACGAGAATAAAACTGTGAAAGGTATCCAGGAAGCTTTACACGTGAAGGTACAAAAATCCTTGGGGAAGGAAATGTTTTAATGGCTACGTTGGAGAAAATGGGAGATTTCTATCAAATTAAAAAGAAGAGTAATGAAGTCATTTTACCAGAAGGCTCTTTGGTCCTAAAAATCATAATCAAAGTTTAATCAAACAGAGCGTTCCAGTCATTTGATTAAAATCCTATTTTAGATTACTTCCTGGAAATTACCCTGCTCCCTTTCGTGTGGTTAATGTGACGCCGGTTTCTCTCCCTGGCGACAAAGCTGAACTGCCGTCTCACGCGGGAATGGAATCCGACGTGTGAGCACGGATGCGGGAACCACGCTACCTGGGGTCTGGCTTGGGCTGGACGCAGGCCCTGCTCGCCCCACAATCAGCATCACGGGCTGGAGCTGGGCAAGACGGGCACCATCCAGAAACCTGTTTCTGATCCACGTGAACCCAACTTTCCCAGGAACTGAGTATCTGTGAGGTGCCATGCAAAATCCCGTTCAAAAGTTAAAAAAAAGAAGGCCTGCGGGTTATACAGGAACATACATTTCTCATGACCGTATCTCCTACCAATGACATACAGAAAGTCTAGTTCCACTTCTGGGTTCCACAGAAAATCAGCTTTATCATCATCTAAGCACATTGTCTACAGTAAATAAACATGTTGCAAAAAAAAACCCACCACGTCAGCACTGACGGCCAAAGTCCCGTCGGTGAGTGGTCTGGATGGCAGTGGCCCTGACCTTTAACATGTGGGACAGTCAGGTGACACGAGACATGACATGGCCCCACTCGCCCCTCAGGTCCCGTCCGGGCTCCCCCACAGCGGACGGGCCCGTTTCAGCATCGGCTACAAAGTAAGCTGAGCGTCCAAGAGGTTTGGCCGTGAAAACCGCCCGCAGAGCAGAGACTGTGGAACTGAAAGGTCAGGCGCCCCAAGCACCACTTCTGTTTCTGCAGCGTCTCTGCTTTGCACGTCCCAGCAGCAGACAGCATTTGCTTGTAGATTTTGCAGCAAACACATCATGAAAGTCATTCGTTCTAACGGGTCACGGCGCCGCCCTCCTGCTACCGCGGGGGAGCAGCCAACCCGCCTCGTCCAGCCCCCGGCGGCAGCGACCGCAGCCAGCGCTCTGTGACGCCGGCCACGCTCAGGGAGCAGCGGGTGCCCTCAGATTCATGGCAGCCCGTCTCTGGGCAAATATGCGAAGATGCCAAATAAAACATGGGTCGGTCAGATCCCGCAGCCTTGAACGTCCATCCTGATCAGGGAGGCTCCAACCCAGAGCAGATGTGTGATTCCGTGTGGAAAATGAAATGGCGTCATTGATAAATCAAGGGGGGGAACCTCGTTCTTACAGTGGATGTCCCCCAAGAAGCATAAAATTTCTAACACATTCGTCATAAAAACCCTCACAACCTAGAAGTCAGAACGATGTCTTTAACATCAGGACATCTTACCAGAACCGCACAGCAAAGCATTATATTTAAATGCAAAAAGCTGCAGAACACGGAAGCCACTCCCTTTCCTGGAAACACACTCTCCCCGGACGCACAGTGGGGTGACCAGGGGGGCCTCTGAGGCCCAGGGAAGCAGAGGAAGGTTAGCTTTGGGCACCTGCTCGCTGTTACTCGCTGAGCTCAGGGGACGTGCCCCAACCCCGAGCGCGTCCGGGGTGAGCTGTGATTACAGCCGGCCGCCCAGGAGGTGCCCACTGTCACCTCCTTTTACAAACGTGGGGTCCACAGCTCTGGGGCTCACGGCCTATTGACTTCGGGATCACGCTGTTAGCCACAAACCCAGCCGTGCCTGGAAGTGTCCTGCCTGCACAGCGACACTTCTCTCCGCTTGTGAACGGGAGGGTTGCTGCCGGTGTGCAGAACGGTGTGTGCATGTGCCCACCCACACGGGAGCGAGAGCACACCCAAACCCAAGCTCACAGTCCCGGCCACGAGCACCAGTGTGTCGCTGGCTAGAGAAGATGAAGTGAAAGCGAATCCACAGGGCAGGTGTCTGCGGCCCGGGAGCCGCGGCGGCACCTTCAGGGACAGGGCGGTCCTCCGGGAGGGAGTGGAGCCCCCGCAGCAGCGGTGGGGTTAGCGCGTCCCCCCAGCGCTGCACAGCATTTCCCTGGATTTACAGCTTTGAACGTTAGTGACGGAACTTTCCTCAGTTCTGTAAAATTGCCTTTCATTTTTAATCAATTTAACTTTTTATAAAACTGTCTTACACAACCCCAATTTCCCTGAAGACAAGTGGTCCAGGAGGGAGGTACAATCCCCACCCACCCTGCTCGTGCTGACCACGTGACTCGGGGGCCCCAGCGCCTCAGGGCGTGGGGGCGTCGGCCTTGCTGGGTCTGCTCGCCCGCCTGCAGGACAGCCTGGCCCGCCCGCTCACTTCTGCACAAATACAACTTGCGCTGGGCTTGTTCCTGACGCAGACTGACCAGACCCGAGGAAAGCGTGGACTTCCGACTCCAGAAACAAGATCTTAATATCCTCTCATCAGAGGATGATCTGGACAGAGGATTCGGGGATTCTGGGAAAAGTTACTGAATTCTAGTGAGTCAGGATTTCTGACATTTAGTCCTGAGAATACAGAACTGCATGCAGCTGAGTATTATGTCTGTTGGCTGCCCCTTGTCAAGAAGGCAACAATTATCAGAGGGAAGGAACTTTTTTTTTAATGGGAGAACGATGATATTTGAAGTACTACATGGTTCCCCCCTTTGCCGGGACAATCCGATGTCCCCGGGGAGACGTGAGCCCAGAGCTGAGCCAATCAGGCAGGCCACTGAGAAAGAGGCAGGGGTTGCCGGGGCGGCAGCTGCGACGTGTGCCCCCCACCCCTGTCCGTCTCTGCAGCCCAGGAGCCCCGCCGTCCGCACAGCCCTGCCCCTCCACCCCGCCCCCACGTGCCAGTTTACCGCCGATTTCAGAACTGAGTACGACCGTGAAGAAACGGAGTAGGTGGCCCAGGACAAAGCCAGCCCCTCGGAGCCCACCCGGCCCAGCCAGCAGCGGGGGCAGGGGCGGGGCGGGGCGGGGGTGCGGCTTCCTCCTTGCTGAACACTTGATATTAAAACCTTTTGCAGGTGAATTAAGAACCTTACATAATCCCAGCAACTATGGCTTGAAACGGAACGGCTTCTGCAGAGGATGAGAACCCACTGAAAGCACACGTCACACGCTGCAAACGGGAGATCTCAGTAAAGGAACGACCTGGCGTTCAGACAGTCGTGGTGCAGAATCCCGCCGGCCAAACGCATTCTTAATTTTCCAGTCAGTACTTAAATGAAAACGTCGGCACCTATTTTAAAACTGGAGTCCATCCCAAAAGGTTAGAAAAACAGCTCCTGTACAGCAATTAACCACGTGCATGCTTGTCTGCACCAGGGCTTAAATAAAGTCGTTATTTAAGACCAGCTCACCCAATTTTCCGATGGAAAGGGACCTCTGCTCCTCACAGAACGACACTCATCTATGCCTGTAAGTCTGAACTGACTGGGGACGGCAGAGTCGTTTCAGGGAGTCGGGCTATTTGGGAAGATTCGGTTCTCCCACGAAGCCGCGCCAGGGTGACCTCATGCAGGGTCGGCTTCCCACCAAGAGAAGTCGGGATGGGTCCAAAGGGTCTCACTGGGGGGCCTCCGTGCATCCCACCCACCCCAGCCCGGCTCTCGGCTCCGGGGCAGAGCGCAGTGGGGAGGGCTCCCAGGGGGGCCCCACTGCCTCCTGCGGCCACGTGTGGGGAAGGCAGGGGCGGCACCCACACTCCATCTCTGCCTGCGGCCCTGAGGCCTCTTCCTGATGCTGCTAGTGGGTGACAGTGGAGCCACTTCTCCCAGGAGGGAGCTGTCCCTGGAGGGGGGTGACGGCTCTGGCGGTGGCACCAACACCTGCGGCCACCAGACGGCTCCTCTCGGGACCTGAGCATGACGACCCAGAGCCTGGTTCTGAGCTCGGACGTCAGCCCCTTGCGCAGACAGGAGCGCCCTCCCAGGGTCCTCAGTGACGGCACCGCCACTGCCACATCCAGGTGCTCGGTCACATCCGCACGAGGGTGACGCCCAGGTCCCAGAACCGGATGTTCACGCGGCACATGGGGACCTGCCCTCTGCTCAGAGACGGGGCTGGGCTTGGGGGCGAAGTGGTTACGATGGGTGTTCAGAGCTCATAAACCCCCCGGGTTCCGGGGGGAAGCCCAGGCTGCAGGACTGTTTCCCAGCTTTCTCCTGGCAGACGGGCCCGGGCTTCCCCTCCACGCTTAGCCCAGAGCTGTCAACTTCGCGTGGGTTTCTGCTTCGGTTTCGCGTCTTCCCATCAACTGTGCTCAGGTTCAAATTCAACTAATTTTCACTCGGCTTCTCCCAGTTCCTAGACCGTGTTTCGGGCACCTTTGAACCTGCGACCGTGAGGTGCATGCCTGTCCCCACCCACCTTCCAGGGAAAGAGGCAGGGCGAGTGAGGAACACCCACTCCTCATAGGGAGACCCCAGACAGCTCCCCACCCTCGGCCGCGAGGGGGTGCTGGTCCACTTCTGGCTGCTGACCAACAGCCTGGGCACCTCCTGAAGGCCCCGCCTCCTCACATCAGCGGTGAGGGTGCAATGTGAATTTGGGGGCCACAGCGTGCAGCCCCCAGCAGGTGGCTACTATGACTCCACCCCTTTCAGAGGCAGAGTTGGAGGTGCACAATCACGCCCAAGGACCCCGAGCGGGGGTGGTGAGCAGTGGGAACCTCACTGCAAACTTGAGCGGCATTCCCATGGCCCTTTCCCAGGATGCAATCCAACGTGACTTCCCTGACCGGCGGGGGGACCGATGTCCAGGACGATGTGAAGAAAACATCCACCCGGCCACTGAACACGCCCCTCGTCACCACACCTGACCTGAGCATGCAAACACTCCCTGCAACCCACAGCGATGAACCACTGCAGCAGCACATTTGTCTGCCAACAGACAAGGTGACAGTCCGAGCACCAAGGACAGGGTAGTGGAGGGGAGCCCCAGTGCATCCTGGGGGCTCCTGGTGGGTGGCTGGAACACATCTCCAAAACTGTGGATTCACTGGTAACCAAGAAATGCCTGAGCGGCATTGTCAGTGACCGCGGCCCTCAGGGAAGGATCTGATTTACCAGGTTATTTCCAATTAACTCCCATTCTGTCCATAGAAGAAACAGTTGCCCGGCCCCTCAGCAGTGAAGGAGCCAGGTGGGGACCCTGTGCTTCTCCTGCTGGAACAGCGATATCTCTGCTGGGTGGGAGCCTGGGGACCATCTGAGGTCGAAACCTTGGTCTGTCGCACGATGTACGAGCCCTGGGGTGGATTTCCAGCCCCTTCACTGGGGTCTATATGTGGCCCCCCCACATCCCGACCTGGCCACTGGTCTCAGTGAAGCAAGGACTCAGACCCAGGGTCTGTGGGCCCCAGAGTCATGAGGGTGGGAGAGTGGGGGTCCCAGGGGTTGCCGAGCGCCCCAAGGAAGCTCCGTGGTCTCAAGCCTGTGCTGCGTCCTAAACAACATTTACACAACGTCACTTTACCCCACAAGCTGCAGGTCAGCCCAGCGCACACGGCTGCTGGAGCGTTTACGGTTCCCACGGTCCCCACGTGCTCGGCTCCGTCAGCTGAGCTTCACGTCTTCGTGGCAGTTGACAGTGAGGTGACCTCTCTTGTCCTCCTGGCCCCCGTCACCAGCGTTGTGCCAGCTCTGTGCACATGGTGACGCGGCCAGCTCTGCCTCAGGCCACTTGTGAGGGGCTGGGCCTTGTCACTGCTGTGCACTCCCGCCGCCTCCAGGCACGGGTCCCCAGCACAGAGCAGCGTGTGTGGGCCCCCGCGGGGCCCTTGGCTCCCTCCACGCAGGACGCGGCCACAAGCGGACAGTTAACACAGCAGCGGACACTGTGTCCCTGTGCTTGGGGCCACACAGCAGCCAGAAGCGGGGGCAGAGGGACCACTGTCCCTGGACCTGGCCCCCTCAGCACAGCGGGTCAGTGCGGGGACACCGTAGGTGCCGGGAGCCCCCTTGCCCACTGGGAACCACAGTCAGCCAAGGCTCAGGCTTGGGCACGCGTGTAGAAATCCCACATGTCTGAGAGTCTTGGGTCCAATGACCCCCCCCAACCTAGAGCCCACCTTCCGACACCCCCAGTGCCACCAAACCTGAGTGTAACAAGGACGTGATCAAATGACAGGTCACATTGCAGACCCAAGTGGTCACGGGGACCCCAGACCCACTCTGCCCTGGAACCGCCCCCAGGTCACCGGCTTGAGTCATATCGTAGGGACTCTGTAGGAACTTGTCTTCCAAAGCCAAACTCAGGGTCCAACACCGGCTCCTCTGGCTGGACCCAGGCAGAGCGCGTGACCCCACCCACTTGGGGCCATGGCTCGGTCTGGCTGTCCCCTCTCAGGGGTCAGAGGGCCGACCGCAGAACAGACCCAGGGCCGTAAGTGCCTGTGTTCCTGCCGCTGTGGTTCCTTCTGAGCCCTGTCCATCCGTCTGCACCCCAAGCGCCTCCCTCCGAGGACAGGACAGGCACCAGGGCCTCTCTCACGGGAGCTGGTGGCACAGGGGCGGAGTCTGCAGGGACCAAACTGCACCGTTGCACGTTCAGCTGGAGGCTTGCAGACAAACGATGACACCCTGGGAGGCTGCCCGTGGGACAGGAATACATTTTCATTGAAATGAGAAGGAATTTTCTAAGTTTAAGTGAATTATCTTCAAAAGGCTGAAGACTGGGTTCAGTATGTAAGGACCTGTGCTCTTTCTAAATGCTGTTCCCACTAACTACTGCGGTTTGGATGTCACGCTGCTTCTGGCGAGTGAACCGGGTGATGTCACACCACCAGCCGCCCGGTCCCTGGGGGCAGCCCGGCCCCGGGACACCGCCAGCCCCGGAACGTGCTTCCCGATTCCGCACAGACTCTGCCGATGGGCCGTCTGCCGAAGGGACTGTCCCTCCACAGTGATGCGGCCGGGTGTGCGTGGCCAGGGGGGCGGTCAATTTGCTGCCTGAGGCGCCGGCAGCTCAGCCCTGGGCACATGTCCGTGCTCGGCCCCACAAGCCATCAAACCCTCTGGGCTGCCCACTGGGATCCCCCGAACAAGCACCCCGTTTCCCTTCATTATTGTGAAGGTTTCCAAGCCCCGAACAGAAAACGTTAATTCCCAGAAGCACTCTGGGGGAACTCACAGCAGTTACTACAAATCCTAAAAAGAAAAGATCAAACCCAGTGAAAATTTCAAGGAGTATAAGAGCTTTAGAAATCTAGACGCCGGGATGTTAGCGACACCGAGAACTTGGATCATTTCTTCTTTTTGCCTTCAAAGGGTCTCTTTACAATATCACAACAAAGGTATTTTCTAAAACACGCCTCGGCCCCAGAGGAGCTGCCCACGGAACGCCGGTCCCAGGAGAACAGACTGCCGGCATGCACAGCTGCCCACCTGGGAGGCGGCACGAGCACAGGACGGGCTCTGCAGCGTCCACAGCCAAGGAGACCCGCGGGGGACCCAGGCGGGCCCACGGGTGCAGGTGGCAGCCAGCTCTCCACGGGGCGCGCACCTGCCACTCCGCAGCGGCTGCGCCCTGTCGCACGCTCTCAGACTGGGCAGCAAGGCCACATCGCATGAGACACCCTCAGGCCGACCGCAGAGCTCCACACGCGGCCGTGCTCCGGGGAGGCAGCTGTGTCCAGGATGCTCTGAAGGCACGCGGCTCCTGAACTGGTGCGACAGAGGCACCCGGCCGAGGCCGAGGGGCGGGGTCCACGCACAGAAGCGTGGTGCTGGCAGACCCGGCGTGGGTCCTGGGTCAGCCCTGCAGACGCCCCAGCGAGATGGTCCCAGCGCCCGGCAGCTGGCCCCACAACCCACCACACTGTCACGTCTGCAGGCCGACTCCGCTCTTCCTGCCTCTTGGGGCAGCTCCTCCCACTGAGACAGCGAAACAGAAACTCACAGGGAGCAACAGCAGAAGCCGAGACACGCTCACCGCCGGGTCGGACCCCAGGCGGACGGCCCTCTGCCTGCGCTCAGAGTGGCACAGGCGCCGGGAGCCGGCCCCGCCCTGGGCGTCTGGAGGCTCCGCATTAGCCCTGGTGGGGCCGCACGTGGCGCTGAGCCCAAGACACAAGCGGCCGTTCCCTGGAGTCGCCATAGAAACTAGACATCATGGAAGACGTGATGTCGTCAAGGACTGAAAAATTTAAGCTTCAGCAGAAAAAAAAAGAAACTCACTTGAAGAATTTTTTTTTACCCAGAAAAGAAAAATTATTCATTCTCCGCACCGGCAGCATCCGGCGTCCGCATAAACACTTCCTTCTCCGTGCCGGGGGCTGCTGCTCAGGGGCTGGGGGGGAGCCGTTCTGGGAGCATCAAGTGAGAACGCCCGTGACTGCTCAGCCTTCAGGTGCGCAGAGCTTCACGCCCGTGGGAAACGCCGGCCGCCTGGGCTCCTGGGCTGCAGCCCACCTGCCTGGTCAGGACCGCCTCCCCCGTGAACCCCCGGGCTGGGAGAGCGCCCTGTCCCAGACTCCGCTCCCTGACCTCCACATGCGTCAGCTGACCCCTGCGTGGGCCCCTGGGCACAGAGAGAAACGGAAACGCCCTTCCTGCGCGGATTCCCCGGGGCCTCCAGCAAGCGTTCCACCCGCAGCTCGCGCAGACGCCTCTGAGCTCAGCGGTCGGTACTCCAGGCGTCCGGCTCAGCGCCCCTGGGGTGGACGGCTGCAGCGTCCGTACGCCGGGCCCGGGCCCTGATGTTGGGTCGCACACCAGTCTGCATGCCATGTGACGGTGCTTTTGAAAAGGGGACTTCAGCCCTGGCTGGTGTGGCTCAGTGGACTGAGCGCCGGCCTGCGAAGCGAAAGGTCGCTGGTTCGGTTCCCAGTCAGGGCACAGGCCTGGGCTGCGGGCCGGGTCCCCGGCTGGGGGCATGTGAGAGGCATCCACACACTGATGCTTCTCTCCCTTCTTTTTCCATCCTTTCCCCTCTCTAAAAATAAATAAAAATAAAATCTTTAAAATGGGACTTCCAGGAAACCAGGGGACCGCCGGGTTGGGGAGGGGGTGGGCCTGAGCCAGTCAGGTGAAGGCCTCACTGGAAGGGGACCGAGGCCCCGGGGCCACAGGGGGCTCTGCCTGTGGGCGTCCCTGGGCCCCAGCCAGCCTTGCATGTGGCGGCGGCACGAGGGACAGCCAGCCCCACGGTGCCTTAAAGCGAGTCTCTCTCCCCGTCTGTCTCCAGCGGTCTCCGCCCCCCCTTGCGTACACCCTCCCCCACCCCCACCCCCCAGTCCTGTTCTGGGCCCCGCGCTGCCCACCGAGGCCGACCTGAGCTGAGACTTGCGTCCACTCACGCCCCCTTTCTCTCCAGAATCATCGCTGAGGCCGGAGCCTGGGGCTGCGCACGGACAGACGCGGCCGACCGCAGGACGGGGTCGGCACACCCCCTACCCCAGGCACGCCCTTCACCCCCAGGACCCCGGCCTGTGCTGCTGAGGTTCGGGGCTCCTCCCAGCCACCGCAGCCCCCAGCATCCGGTGGACCCTCGGCCACGAGCCCCCAGGAGCCACTGAGAGCTGCTCTCCAAGTCCCTCCTGATCCTGGAAAATGCTCTTAATTGCCACGATAAATTGTGAAATCCCAAACACAGCTAGTTCTCCTCCTCCGGGGGCTCTCTCCTCTTCCTCATTAGATTAAGTGATGCGCTGTTCAGAAGAGCGGCTTTCCTTGGCCTGGAAATCGGTACAGATCTGTCATTTCCCAGCACATTTGCACAAGACCTGCTCCCACCCCACACAGCGAGTGAGGCCCCGCGTGCTCCCGGTGGCCCCAGAGCAGGGGGAGGGCACAGCAGCCGCGGCCAAGCGTCCTCGGAGGCAGGGGGAGCACCGGGTGCCGGCGAGGGAGCGCTGCCGTCCTCAGGGCAGCGTGGCAGGGCCACACTGGCTCACGGCACCGAGGGGACGGGAGGCATCTGTTTTCATGAGAGGCCACAGTGGCTGACACGCCCGCGGCAGAGCCAGAGACGGCCGGACGTGGGGTTTCCCGACCGAACAGGGGGCGTTGCCCATTAGCCCCCCGAGACCCAGGGAGAGGCTGGGATTGCACCCTGTGGACCCAGCGGTGTCCCAGGTGAGGGGCGTCAGCCTTCCAGCTGCTTCTCAGGCACAGAAAACAGACAGACCTGCCGTGACTCCGCCTCCTGCTGCACCAGGACAGCCATCGCCGGGCAGCAACCAGGAGGCGGGAGTGGACGAGGGGAGGAAGGCAGCTGCAGGTCGGGTGCACAGAGTCGAGTCTGGGCCACCCCACCCTGGCCCAGCAGACGGCAGGCGGGTAGGTACGGAGCCTCTCCACTCGCGCGTAAGGATGCTCACGCAATGGCATGGACTTCAGAGGAGCAAACGGTGACTCCCAGCTGCGCATGGACACAGGGCGGCGTGGCCAGTTCAGCCTGGGTCCCGAGTGTCCGGTGGGTGACGGGACCCGGAGCCCTGAGGGGAGCGGCCCTCCCCCCTGGGGCAGAGGGGGGGCCGGCCAGCGCACTGGGGCCCTGTCCAGGCCAGGTGGCCAGAGGACAGTGGTCAAGGACCACAGAGACAGGTGCAGAGACAGCAGGGACTCAGGACGCAGTGCAGTGCAAGAGGGACGGCGGGACTCACCAGGGTTTGGCACGTGAGAGTCTGAAGATGCAGGGTTGGGAGGAGACTGCGCAGAGGGCAGAGGGCAGAGGGCAGAGGGGGGTGGGGGGGTCACAGGGTCAGCTGTGGAGACCCTGCGTCTGGGTGACAAGGGGCCCCCCCAGGTGGAAGGTTCAGGAGGCCATGGAGCGAGGCTCCGATGCCGAGGATCAGACTTGTCGAGGGGACAGTGGGAGACATGGCAGCCAATGGGAGGTGCAGAGGACCCACAGAGGAGGGCAACAACCTCCCACACTCTGAATAAAGAGGAGGAGGAGGCACGCGGTTGGCGGAGTGTGAGAGGACTGAGCCCAATTTCGAGGGAAGTTCTGTGGGCAAAACGCTCCTAAACAGCATCTCTCAGTACCAGGAACGTGGGCATGAAAGGAAGAGCCCACTGGCGTGGCCCATTTGATCGCCGTCTTCTTTAAAACATCTGCTGCGGCCTCCCTGGCCCCCGGCCGCTGCCAGCATCCGGCTCGCTCTCCCGCAGCAGGAGGGAGACTCGCCGAGGGCTCAGAGGACGGTCAGCATTCCTTAGCAATGAAGTGTTTTTAATAAAGGCATGCGCACTGTTGCCTTCGACAAAAAGCTACAGCTCACCTCACACACGGCGCGGCGGTGGAACGGCGCCTTCCAGCGCTCGGGGGAACCGAGACGGCGGTGACTCACTCGCCGGCACCGTGTGCGCGCTGCGGAGGTCTGCGCTGCACGTGGAGTTCCAGGCTCACGATACGACCAGTAAGACTGCGTCTAACACGCTGGAAACGGCCGAGTGTTCATGGACACTTAAGCTCTTCCTGACCCAGAGGGGCCTGCATGGACGGGGACGCAGCTTTATTTCCCCAAGCGGGATGCTCCCCCGTGAGCTCCGGTCACGCCAGAAACACTGACAGGGCTGAATGTCATGACGTGGCATTTCCCAGGAGCACAGCCTCCGTCAGCCGTGCGGATCCATGAGTCACTGTCTATATTTGGAAAACACTCATTGTGGTGCAAAATAACATGTTTCTGTTTCCGTGAAGGTGCAGCCACAGTTCTCGCTGCCGCGTTTTGGGCTCAACGCCATTGCTGAGTCGTGCACATGAGGTTCATGCTCTTACATTCTCTGTAGGGACCTGGTTTACAAGCACGGGCCCCAGCAGAATAACGAGCCTCCCAAAGGGTCCCAGTCAGTTCACCATTAAATTCTGACTCTCAGCAATGCACGATGTCAGTGCAACCCTGAGGAAAACGGCTGTTTCTAGACTCATGGTTAAAATATTCACGGAACATTAACATATGGATCCTTGACGGAATGAATGATCTCGATTCAAAATATTCAGAGTGTAAATGGGGGTAATGAAGTCAATACAAAGTTAAACTTCATCAAAAAGCCAAAATGCCTTTAAAGTCCCTGTAAGGTCCGGTATTTCAGAAAATCAAGCAAAGGAGGATCAGAAATACGACGGGGACGCGGCCCCAAGGAAGGACGCCGGCGCCGGGGGCAGGCGTGGATGCGAGAGGGCAGGCCCTTGCTGGAGGACGGATGTGCGTGTCCCCCACTGCCCCTCATGTAAGACCCTACGCAGGAAATTCCTTTTACAATTTAGCATGCTCTGCTCAAAAAGGGACGTCTTTGGAGGGAGAAATTATTACACAATTGGCCACACCTTTTCTTACCCTGACTAATAGTAAACCCACAGGTAAATCTCGTAGCTAAGGCATTGTGGTTGATATATATTTTCTTTACCAATTATGACATATTTTAACATTGCAATGTAATTCAGTGTAAGTCTCTAGCAGCCCCTTTTTTAAAAAAAGTTTTATAAAACTTGTTTTTTAAAATGAATAAGGCTAGGAAACAATACCTAAACCCTACCCTGTCCTCATTATTTTTAAGTATATTTTATTGATTATATTGTTACAGTTGTCCCAATTTCTTTCCCCTTTGCTCCCCTCTGCCCAGTACCCCCCTTCCCTCCAGCAATCCCACCCCCCTTAGTTCATGTCCATGGGTCGTGCATGTAAGTTCTTTGGCTTCACCCTTCCCTATATTATTCTTACCTTCCCCATCTGTTTTGTACCAACCGATTATGCTTCTTAGTCCCTGCACCTTTTCCCCATTTCTCCCCCTCCCCCTCCCAGCTGATAACCCTCCAAATGATCCCCACACTTATGATTCTGTTTGCTAAGTTGGATTTTGTTTTTATTTTTTAGATTCAGTTGTTGATAGTTGTGAGTGTGTTGTCATTTCAGTATTCACAGTTTTGATCTTTTTGTAAGTCAGTCCCTTTGACATTGCATGTAATAATGGCGTGGTGATGATGAGTAGAAGGTTCCAGGAATAGCCTATCCTGAATTCTACTTTTCCCAGATCAGATTAGTCACCACCAGTGATCTCTACAAAGAGGCATTTTGTTCCTACCAGGTTTTCTCATCCAGGTAAAGTCGTACAGAAGGGAAGGGGGTGCCCTGCAGGGCACACAGCCGGGCAGCCCCGTCCACAGATGGACGCCGCACGGAGCCGCCCGGAGCCTGGCCTGCAGCTGCCAAGCCTTGAGTCTCTGGCAAGCGCGCTCCGGAGGCAGGTGCATCTCGGCTCGAGTCTAATTGTCCGTGAGGACGCCATTAGCCCCCCGTGAGGCCGTGGTGTCACCTGATGGGGGTGCCATTTTTCCTCCACGGGTGTTGCAGACTCGCTGCCCCCGCCCTCACCAGTTCCAGATAATATTATTACTCCCCCCAAAGGATATTTTTCTTTAAAAACAAAAGAGAATGTAGGAATGTGAAGACCAAGAAGGGTCAAAGGAGAAAAAGAAAAAGAAGTCTGAAAACACGTTCTTCGTGTTTTGCCCAGAAGTCCACAGAAGTGGTTCCGGTTCGTGAACATGCTCCCCCTGTGCCTCAGGGCTGGTCTCCCCAGGGCGGGAACGGAAGTGGCCAGAGGACATCCGTGTAGCTGCTCCCCCTCCCCGCCCCCCAACTGCACAGCAAGGGCTCTGGCCAGGGCCGGGCTGAAGGTCCTGCTCTCGCCCGGGAGGGGGTGGGGGGTCCCTGGGTCTCCCTTGTCCAGGGTGTCCTCGTGTGAACCCATCTGGCGGTGAGTGGGCGTCTTCCTGCCCCCCAGGTGGGGCTCAGAGGACGGGGAAGCCCGACGACAGCCGTGAGCGCAGGCCCCGCCACGGACACGGAGCACTTGGCTCAGCATCCTTCTCTCGGATGCCGTGGACGACGCTGGCTGCAGAACATGTGGCCGCTTTTCTATTTCACAAGCTTCCCAGCTTCGTGGGCACCCCGGACGTAGCAAAGACGCAACAGCCGTGAGTGACTGGAACGGAGCCAGTGGGAGAAGCACTGCAGATAATTTCCACTTGAAATGTTTAGTGGTGACTCTCTAATTAATCAGAAATGAGTGGCCCAATAGCAGTGACCGGGAACAGTCACCGAGCTCTTACTCCCTGAGGGAACCCGTGGGGAAGACACCTGGGTCCGCGTTCCCCACGGCGCCCATGACCGTATGGGGCAGAGGCGCTGCTCCTCCTGCTATTACTGCTTCAGGGTCCAGCGCGCATTAAGAAACGTAGCCGGCTCAAAGCTTATTATTCCAACTGTAAGAAAGTAGACCTACATATCAATGCAAATTTAATTAGACTCTGTAATCATCCCGTCAGCAAAGCCCTATTTTCAGTTTTAATCTGCCAAGCGTAACACCTGTGTAGGCAAACGAAGTAACATACATGTAACCTCCTGCCGCTAAACTACCGGGACCTCCACGGCTTCTCCGTTTTCCAGGGGCTTCTAGGTCAGGAATTCAGACTTCCAGGCAGCACGTTACCCCCTTACTGCAATATTGAACCCAATAAACCTCCAGCACCATAACTGGGCAAGTCCTCAGAGTGCTGTAGAGAAGTTGGACCCAGTACACACTTACCACTTGGGGGTTAATTTTTACAGTTGAAAGCATTAGCAGCCATGATTTGCGCTAGAACGGAGCAAACCAGGGGCCCCACCTGCGTGCTGAGCTGGAGAACCTCACACCTCGCATGTTCAGCACCAGGGACAGAGCTCACGGCACCCTGGCCTCTTGCCCTTCCCTTCGGAACCCTGTCAGGGCTTCTGCTTCCTTACTGCTGACCTCAGTGGGTGAGACTCAAGGGCGGGTGGCGATTCCCAGGGGGGACTAGTGCACGCAAGCTTCCCAGGGCACCGAGGAAGGAGCCCAGGCGTGTGGCTCTCACAGCTGAGAGCCCTGGTGTCCACTGTGCCGGCCAGCAAGCTCTCGGCTCCTCGTGGAAGGTAAACCTGCAGAAAGCTCCAGAGTGCAAGTCCTCACAGGTCCATGCCCCAGCCACTGACCATGCTCTCAAGTCCAAACACACACTCCCAGCTTGTCTCTCTCCCTCCCACGGCCCCCACTTATCCGTGCACAGAATCAGAGTAACGGCAATGCTACAGCATTGACAATAAAGAGAAGGCTGATGTGTGAGGTCAGAGCTGGTGCACATCCACGCATCTGTCACTCAGCCATCTCCTGGCCTTCAGGACACCATGTGGCTCCCGTCTTCACTGAAATGACTTCTCTCAAGTCTGTTATAAAAACAGCAATGGCACCTCCAAGCCCCACCAAAAGCGACCCCTCTGTTTAACTGTCACTGGTCCCTCAGCCCCGAACCAGCTCACTTCACATCCCGTGTCTCTGAGGCCCAGGAAGGTCTTCCCACTTGCCGTGGGTTCCCCGCTGGAGGAGAGCCTCACACGACATGGGAATCGTGTGTTAATTGTCTGCCTCTCCAGCACGCAGGCGAGTCCCTGCGCACAGTTCACGCTCCGTAAGTGCTCAGAAGATGAATGCCGGGACCCGCGCTCTCTGAGCAAGACCACAGGCAGCAGAACAGGGCGCCTCTGGAGGCCGCAGGAGCCCACGTGCCCAGCTGCTACGCGTCCAGGAGGCCACCAGCAGCTACCGCTGACCTGACTTCACTTTTTTTTTTTGAAACAATTTCAACCAAATAATCCCACAAAAAAGCGCTACTTATATATATTTATATGTTTATATGAAAATAGTGCTTAAGGGAATAAAAAGACAAGTCGCAGTCTGGGGAAAAAATATTTGTAGACACATATCGGGGATCCAAGAAATTCTGATCATCATCAACAAACAACACAATTTAAAAATCTCCAGAAGGCCTGAATGCATACAGGCAATAAGTGCACAGTGATGGCCTCGCACACCCAGCTCCTCAGGAAGACTTCCGGCCACGCTGAGCGTGTTCTTACCACGGGGCCCAGCAGCTAAGCTCCCATTTGCCCAGATGAGCTGAAAACTGACGTCCACACAGAAGCGTGCACTCTAACGTCGACAGCAGGTCCAATCACAATGGCCAAAACCTAGAAGCAACCAAGATGCCCTTCAGCAGGTGATGGGTAAATTAAATTCAGTCCATCCAGACAGTGGGCTATTATTCAGCTAAAAAGAAATGAGCTCTCAAGCCATGAAAAGACATGGAGGCACCTGACATGCATGTGACTAAGAGACAGAGCCAGTCTGAAAAGGCTCCCCGCTGGGTGAGTCCCACTCGGTGACGTCCTAGGAGAGCCGAGACCATGGGGACAGTGACAGGTCAGGGGTTGTCCTGAGGCTGGGGGAGGGATGGACAGGTGGTGCCCAAGGGGTTTTATTCTATACGATACGGAACGCTGGCTACATGACACCCAAACCCACAGGGTACACGACACAGAGACTGAGCCCAACCCAGTGACCCCAATGACAATCAGAATCGAGACATGATTTCCTTTGAAAGCAGAGGCCCCAGCTGCTGGGGCTCACTGGACTGAGCACTGGCCTGCGAACTGGAAGGTCGCCGGTTCAATTCCCCGTCAGGGCACATGCCTGGGTTGTGGGCCAGGTCCCTGGCTGGGGACGTGCAAGAGTCAAGCAATCAATTGCACATTGATGTTTCTCTCCCTCTTTCTCCCTCCCTCCCTCTTTCTCTAAAAATTAAAAAAAAAAAAAAAAAAAAAAAAAAGCAGAGGCCCTAAGAGCACCACCGTCACCCTGCTCCCAAAACCACACGGTGACACATGGCTGTGTCCCAAGGTCGCTGTTGCTAAGTGTCCCCCAAATTCACAAGCTGGCATCCTCACCACCAGGACCTCCAATGGGACCTAATTTGAAGACATGTCCCCCCAGGGCTCGTGGCCCCCGTGCTGGGGGGCTCCTTTCTTTCCCCAAGTCTGCAAACTGCTGGGAAGGAGGCAGCTGGCAGCGGAGGGTCTGACACACGCCACAGCCAAGACTGAGGCCCGTCAGATGCAGCGTCACTGCCCCCTCCGTCCTTCAACAGGAGGCCATGCGGCGGGCTCGGACCCCCAGGTCTCAGCTCAGACGGCCCAGCCCTGCGGTCTGCAGAAGGACCCCCACACCCAGGCTTCTCAACTCTGTGGGCTCGAGAGGACCCAAAGCGGGACATCCCTCCATCTTTGCTGTTTGCAGGATCGTGTTTGCTCCTTGGAAGGGGAAGGCACCTCCGATCTGTCCTCAGACCTCCTGGCCTCCGACACGCCCCGCAGCCACGGTTAGGACCCTGCGGACTCTCACCTCTGGCTCCATCAGCAAGGACATCTGCTCCCAGCGTGAAGTGAGCCAAGGCGCTGTGGGATCACACCCAGCTGTGGGGTCACACCCGGCTTTGCCCCCACGGCCATGGGGCTCGCCCTCCACATGCACCCAAGAGCGAGGTAAGCGCGAGTGTTCGGAGCAGGGGCAGCGCGAGGGCTCCAGTCTGAGTTCCCAGCCCACGCTGCCCTGCGGTGTTGAGTTCTGCCCACCCCCTGGGGAGAAGGAAAGGCCGGGATGGGGATGGGGAGCGGAGGGGGGCCGGCTGAAGGCCACATGCCCAGTGCTCACTGGCGAGGAAGCAGCTCTGGGAAACAGCCCACAGCCTCCCCGGGGCAGAGCCTGCGGTCACCTGCCCTCCTGCTGAAACTCCCACCGGGCCCCTGCCCTCCCCCCACGAGTCTTTCACAACATGGGATGCTCCGTCCCTGCCCTGCAAGGTAGCCTGACAGCTGAGCTCGGCAGAAAATCCCCCAAAGCTCTGCACAGCCCCCCTCATTGGAAAAGGAACTTTCCACTTTGCCCAAATGGAACAGTCTCTGGCTATTTAAAAAAAAACTGAGAAAGGGAAAATGGGAAGGGGGAGGGGGAGGGGGGAAGGAGGGAGGCGGGGAGAGGGGAGTCATTACATTGATCCCTGGAGTCTCTGAAGGTGCTTGTCTGTCTGTCTGCCCAGCTGGGACGCGTGGCCTTTGCAGAAACCAGCCCTGTCGAACCTGCCCTCACCCCCCAGCCTCTCTCGGGAGCCTGGGGGTACGGTGTTCACCTGACTCAGCCACATGGGTACCCCGGGCTCTGCGGTGCCCGCTCCCCAGCAGCAGCATCACACCCTCAAGGACCAGGGACCAAGCAGAGTCCTGCCGTCCCATCGAGTCCACCCCGGGTCCTGCTGGTGACCAATGGCCCACAGAAGGCTGAAGCCGGGGTCCCTTTGCCAAGCATGCTGACTTTCCCTGGTGGGTCTGCCCCAGGTTTATATGATCCCCAAGAGTAAACCAGGGACATTTGTAACCTCACCCTAGGCCCTCACTGTCTGCTTACTGGACAGACTGAGACAGGGGTGGGACAGATGGCAGTGGGGCAGCCCTTCCCCCCAGCTCACCAGCAGGTCACGCGCTGCAGCACTGGAGGGAGCTCCCGGGAGCTGCTGCCCATCTAGCTCCCTGGTTGAAAGAGGAGACAGGAGACCAACCAAGCAGGGCCAGGGGCTGCATGACAGGGGAGGCGGGGGCCCCTCCACGTCATGCCTGCCCCACAGGAAAGGGTGTCTGTCTGTCCTTCCTCTGAGGCTCATCCAACAGGTCGCAGGCCCACAGGGCACCGCTGTGTGCCACCTGTCCCCGCGAATCCCAGACGTGCACCCAGGTGGCCGGTCTCGCTCTGAGAGGTCAACATGCAAAAAAGCAAGAACTGAATCTGCTGGACTCTGTCACACGTGAGAGAAGAAAAAATGCCCACGTGGGGATGGGATAGAGCATCAGGGTCCCGAAGTTCCCGCACGGAGCTGGGGCCAGGTGCAGGAGGAAGCCCCCCGCGCGTCACCCCACTAAACCCCACCCACGGGAGCTGCTGTTCGTTGTTTCTGAGTTACACCGACAGGAACGTGGAGACACAGACATTTCTGCCGACAGAGGCAGGGGGACCGCCTCTCCTGAGCTGCCCGCACAGCTTCACAGCCCTGCCGTCTAGTACACAGGAGGCTTAGCTGTTTTGTTACGTCCATCAGGGCTTTTAAAAATCTTAGTGTTTCTAGTTAATAAATAGTTACGCAGTGAAGGCAGGAGAGAAGATGGTCCCATCGTTTCCCTAGGGTTTCTCTCTGGGAATTGTCTCGGAAGCAGAAATCCCACCGCGTCGGCTGGACCAGGCTCTGTGAGCGGCTCCAACCACAGGCGGCCTTCTCTTTAGGTCACGTGAGCGCCTCTCCATGGCACCTGGATAGCGCGGCGGCGAGTGACACCTGCTGGGACAGCCCGGTCCTAACGTGCCCACCCTCCTCACACCTCCCAGGACGAGTTAAGCCCATGACGGCTCCTCCTGGGCACCAGCGCAGTCCCATCAGCGGGAAACCAGACGGCGCGCAGTTTGCTTGCCCACGCCTCCCAGCCAGGAGCCCCCGGGCCGTGTCCACACAGACACGCTTTTCATGTCCGCCAAACTACTGTCCATCCCTTGACGGTGTGACATCGGAAACTGCAACTCCGCTCCAGGCAGAGCCTACCATGTAGGTGATGTGTGCGTGTGTGTGCACATGAGTGTGCGCGTGTGGGCAGTGTGCGCGTGCATGCAGGCAGCACATTCGTGCACATGTGCATGTGTGTGGTGGTGTGTGCATGCACATGTGCACGCCAGGGTATTTTCTACAAGAACCCCGACTCCTCCTAGCCAGCAGCACACAGTGAGCATGTCAGTTCCATGCAACACGGTCCTAAGAGCACAGCCGGCTGGACCCCAGCGTGTCCCCGCACAGCGGAGGCTTGGCTTGGGGACCGCATGGTCTGAAGACAGTGGTCAGGACCCTGAAGTCCGAGTGTCCACGAAGGTCACACACTTGGGGACAGAGACTGCGGGAAGCTGAGTGGGCCCACGAATGTGTCTGGGCGCTCACTCGTGGTGACAGAGGAAGATCTACAGGTGACGTGGAGGGAGACGCAGGGACAGTTAACTAAAGGAAGCTGCTTCCTCTCGAAGGCGAGGCCGGAACCTCCCACCGTGATGAAGAGAACAGGGGTGGTGCAGGTGAGAAGGGGCCCAGGGGACCTCTCTTCCGAACATCACTGCCTTTCCTGTGGTTGAGGCTGGGCTGCATGGCCTGCTTGTCCACCCTGATGGTGCTGGGGGACGCGCGGGGCCCCAGGGACTGAGACCCCATGTCCAGGAAGACGTGAGCCCTGACCGGCGTGGCCCAGCAGACCCTCTGCCTCCGGGCCCAGCAGCGCTGGCCGACCCCATCCCACACCCACAACAGAACCACAGCCAGGATGCGTCCCCACATGCGGACACCAGTACGTGTAAGCGGGCGGTCAGGGTCATCCCGCACTGGCAGGACACACAGGTGGGGCAGGAGTGGGTTTGCAGTCATTCATGTGAAAAGTGATACAATAAATAATAAATCACGACCCATAGATAAATGGTGCCACCGCACTCTCGGCTGCAGACCTGCATCTGCCCACCCTGCATGTCGTCATCACCCATGTGTACGTGAAAGTAAATCAAACAATAAATCAGGAGAAAAAATCTACACCGCACACACACACCTGGATCCTGCCCTAAGGAGTTAGACAATATTCACAAATGCCTTCAAGGAAGGTAACCTTAAAACAGGTGCACAAAGGCCTGTCGCCCACCCAAGAAGAAACATTTTCCACAACCAACGGCGTGTGTGCTGCACTCCAGCTCGAAGCCTCTTACTTCCCTCCTGCCGGTGACACACGGGGGGGATGTGGCCCGGCAGAGGCCCACGGGCACCTGGCGCCCCCCACGTCGCCATGGCAACCACGCCGCTCTGAGCCCCATGCCCTGGGCCAGCACTGGGTGCTCAGCAGCAGGATGGCAGGGTGACCAGTGGCCCTCGCGTTGCTACTTTTACAGCCTCATAACAGCCCAGCCTGTGTGTCACTCATGATACGACGCATCTCTACACACGAAGGGGCCCGTTCTACACGCACGGGAATCGGGGGGTGGGGGATGACCGACATGAGGAGAGAGGACCTCAGTGTTTAAACCCATCCAGCCCCGTGGAAACCACAGAGTCAAAGCAACAGAAATCCACGCCCAGGGTTTGCTGTGACTTACGTCTCCGCCCTTCGAAACTGCCAGCCTCGCGGGCCCAGGGCCAGGGTGTGAGGAGGGCTGGGGCGGGAAGCGCTGCCCCTCTGCCCCCCAGCACGCTGCGTCCCGCGGGCCAGGCTCTGACCCTGCCAGGGTCGCTGTCCCTTCAGCTTGGGTCCTTCCTGCCTAAAGAAGACTCTGCCTTAGCAAATCCAGTTTGGGGACCGGCCCGTCGGCACCCCACCTTCCAGCATGAGATACAATGTCTCAACGTCAGCTGCAGCCAGTGTGTGTCCCCCCCACTCCAGGGAGCGGCGCCACGGGCCACTGAGGAGCAGGGCGTTTCTAACGTTTGTGTTGCTCCGGGACTTGATTTCCATGAGGCACACCCTTGGGTTCCTGCCGAGGTCTGGGGGGAGGCAGAGCACGGGCAGCCAGGCACGTGAGCCCCTCCACGCTCAGCAGCACCGGCAGCAGTGCCCCCCGGCTCCTCCTTTCCATCTGAGAGGGGACCCTCTGGGACTGAGAGCAAGGTCAGGCGGGAGCGTGAAGGCCAGCATGTCGGCTGGGGGCTCCTGCGTCCTGGCCCCAGCTTCCTGCAGTCCCGAAAACCCCAGGACAGAGGCAGAGACACGAGGACGCTGTCCAGCGATGACGCTTCCGGCTCTCGGCCACCCGCCAGCTTTCCCACCTGCGCATGGCCCTGTGTGTCAGCCCGCGAGCCCTGCCCCCGGCGACCAAGGGACGCAGCCTGGCAGCCCCTCCACACACAAGGCCAAGGTCCACAGAGGCGCCTGCGTGGGGACCTTCCACCCACCACTCCTGCCTGGGATGGCCCAGGACCCTGTTTGCCAGACGACCCCAAAAGGACGGGGTCAGGGACCCCCATGCAGGGCCCAGTCCGGTTGTTCCCCCCAGCCCCTCATCTCCCCCCCAGCAGGGGATGCCAGGACCCTCGGCCAGTGAGGTCTGTGATCACTGGAGGGTGAACAGGGACACCCCACAGGCCCCCGTTAGCAGCCAGACAAACCCAAGGCGGGCGCAGCAGTGAGGAGCAAGGCCAGGCAAGAGGCAGGCGCGGCTGGGCCACAGCAGGTCACCGCGAAGCCCCCGCCGCCGCTGTCAGCTCTCTGGGAAGAACGAGGTGGGTGCCGCCTGTGACCAGGCAGAACCACATGCAGAGGTCCCGTCAGGACGCTCCAGGGGACAGTCACCTTCATCTTCTGCTCAGGGAGAAGCTTCCCTGGACCACCTTCCCACTGGAGACCCCACACATCACGTGCATGACCTGAGGACCACAGGGGCGAGGCGGGGCGTGTGCCCCCACCTGGGGTGACAAGCGGACCAGGCCGCGAGCAGCGTGGCTTCACAAACTCGGGCCGCGTGCACACCTGCCTGGTCCCGGATGACGGCCTGGCCCTCCCAGGCCTCAGGAAGGTGCCACGCCGTCCCCCCATGGGCCGCGCAGGTGCCCACCCTCTGCAATTCCCAGTAACCTGAGCAGGCCCTCGGGAATCCCTGGGAGCCCCGCTTTCCGACGGATGGTCCCGTGAAGCTTTGGGGGGACCTGGATAATTACAACTCTGTCTCTGAACAATCACATAATTAAACAAGACCAGCAGAGAGTCAGGCACGGAGCGGCTCCCAGGAGTGGCTGCGAGCAGTTGGTCACGTGGAGGGGGACCCACACCCAGTGCCCTGAGGACCCCACATGCCTCACTACATGGTCCAGGGCTAGCAAGCGGCACCCTTCCACGTGGGACCCCGAGCGCTGGGAGCCCGGCTCCCCAGCCACACCAGCAGCAAAGCGCGTCTTGTGCTGTGTGGTAAACACCAGAAACGGAGGTCCCTGCCTCAGTGCGTTCCTCTCCACCCCTACTGGGCGTCGAGCGCGCTCCATAAACACACGTGGACAGGAAGCGAGGCCACAGCAACTGATCTCTAAATAGAACGGCTGTGACTTTTCTCTTGATGTGAAAAGTGCTGGTTTTACTCCCAGTTATTATCTTGAAATAATCATGAATAAAACGATGACCCGGGGTCAGATTCCTGATGACTGCTGCATCTTTGAAAATAACTTCCTGAGTCAGAGGCCTGGGCCCAGCCCCCGTGGACGCCGTTCCCGTGCATGACACCTGCACACGAGCACAGCGTGTTTGAAACACAGAGAGTGAGTAAAGGAAGCCCCCGCCAGCGTGTGGAGACGTGTTCATTCAGAAACACCCCACATGTGGTATCCTCTGGATGAGACACACGCCAAGAACACGGGGAAGGCAGCCTCACCTGCGCCTCCCGGATGGGGCAGGGCCACCCCACGGTCACCTGTCCCGGAGCCTCAAACGGTGAGTTCTCCAGGTGAGGTGGGGCATGGGTGTGCGTGTGTGCATGCATGTGCAGGACGGGCAATGTGTGCATGTGTGTACACATGTGTGAAGGGTGGAGAGGCGTGTGCCTGCGTGCATAACCGCACTCCCTCCCCAACAAGCCTGTGGGCCACGCAGCACCTGGGGGCTGCACAGACAGAAAACCCTCCCTCCAGCTGCACACGCCGGGCCCGGTCTCCCTGCGCTGATGTGGGCGTGTCCCGCGCAGCCTGCACCAATGCCGTGTGTGCGAGAACCTCCATCTAACCCACGAACGCAGACGTGTGTGTTGGCGAGAAAGGAAGCCACGGCGGTGAACGGTGCAAGCACGCAGCACCCGTGCCTCGGCGAGCGCAGCGCGGGGGTCAGTGGGAGCAGAGGGCCGCCACCCAGCCGCCCAGCTCCAGCCCGTCACCATCATGTCACGAGACTGTGGGCACCCTTGTGGCCACGTTCTCCAACGTGGACGCCGTTACTACACCTCACTTGTGTCCGGGTTCTTCACGGGCACGAGCTCTGCCCGCCCCTGGGGGAGGCATGAGCCCCTCGCACTGTGGACTCTGCATGAATCCCACACGAGGCCCCGTTTCCTGACAGTGCCCCCGTGGCCCCACCCCCAGGTGCAGGTTCGCGTAGTGAAAGACACCGGCGGGGACAGGTCCTCAAGAACACTTGTTGCTGAATGGAAACTGGTCCCTGAGGCCAGAAGCATCACAGACGGTGAGAGGTCATGGGATTTCCAGGGGCAGCTGCCTCCCGGCACCTGAGCTGCGGGGACAGAATCATGAATGAAACCACCAGCGTCCGCCTAAACATGGACACGGAGCAGCCCGTGCGCACTGGGCATGCTCGGCGCTGTGCAGAGCGTGGCGGCTCCGTGCACGGCGCCCGGTCGTTCACAACAGGAACTTTCAAAGCCAGCACTCGCCTGGACACCGGGGCGCCTGACAGGTCCCGGGGCTGACATCCCCCTTCATCACAAAGGGGCTCCCACCCGGCCCAGGAGAGCGCCTGGCTCCGCACGAGGCTCAGCTCAGCCAAGAGGAGGAAATGCCAGCACAGCACGCTTGCCGGCCTCAGCCCAGTCTCCCCTCCCCGCCATCCACGCCAGCCCCTGAGGGCCAGGTCCCTGTGGACAGTGCACCGGTCGGCCACCCCCGGGGCTCGGGGACCCATGCTCGCCTTTGAAACCTCAGCGGCACCCGCTGAATCTCAGACAGGGTCTGTGGCCTCAGACAAGCAGAGCACAGGGCTCGGGCGGGCGGCACCTGCCTCGGAGGAGGCTTTGGGCTCCTGCAGCATCAAAGTGCAGCCCCGCGTCCCAGCCCCCGGCCGCATGTGTCTCCGGTGCCTTCTCCCTGCTCCGCGCGGCGGGCAGCTCTGACCCCGGCAGCAGGCACTACACGGGGAGCTGCCCCGGCCTGTCGGCCCGCGGCCACGGCTCACAGATGAAACGCAGCTTCACAGCTGCGGTGCCCGCTCCCCCGCTCCCCGGGGACAATGCCGAGCGCCCAGCCCTGCGTCTCGGCAGTGACCACGGCGGCAAACAGCCCTCGCCGCAAGCCGCTGGGTCTTCAGACCTTACTGGAAAACCGGTTCACTGGAGAATGAACTTGTCTCCCACAATCACAGAGAAGCAGTTCCGGACTGCTGGGCAAAGAGCCCCCCCCCCCAAAATCCTCCATGGCAACCGAGAGGCTCCCTGGAGGCCAGTAATTCCGCCCCCCCCCCCCCGCCAGCAGGAGGTCTGTGGGGAGCTGAGCACCTCACTGTGGAAGACAGAGCCCCCTTCAGCCCCCAGGGAGGATGGCGAGGACCATGGTGCAGCTTCCCAGGGGCACAGCCTGGAGGTCAGCAGCGGGGGCCGCCCGCCCGCCCACTGCCTACCTGATGCCGGGGTCCGGGTGGCGCCCGTGGAGGAAAGTGAGGAATGAGTCACCCTCACTTACCTGGGAGCAGCCCGGTGCGCGGCCCGCCGCAGCCACACGCCCGGGGGAGCCCGGCTCGTCAGCCCACCGGGCGCCAGGCACTGCGTGGACGGTGGGGACCCAGGGCAGGCGGCGGCTGCCCGCGGCGGCGCCCTGTGCGCACAGGGAGCGGGTCGCGGCGTGGACTCGTCTCTGCCGCCAGGGACTGCAGCGCAGCGGCAGCGGCTCGCGATGCTTGTCCCATATATTCCAGCAGCACGGAAAACGCGGATCTGGAGCCCGGCCTGGGTGGACGCGGGGCCGCTGCTAAGCTGCAGCGGAGCCGGGCTCTGCCCTCCGCGCAGAGTCAGCCATGGAGCCGGCACTGCCCCCCGACGTCCATCACAGAGAGCAGGTGCTGGCTCCTGTTTTTTCAGATAAACGTCTGTAATCTCATTTCACAAATGATCCCTATTCAGGCGGCAGCCGCCTGTTGTGATGATATCATTTGCTCCAGCGCCATAAATGGACAACTTCCTGGGCAGCGTCACCACCCTGCCAGGCCCGTCTGTGCGAGGGGCGGGCGGGGGGAGCACAGAGCCGTCCCGCCGAGCCCCCTTGGCCTCCCGGGCTCCCCTCCTCTGAAAAGCTGCAGCTGAGAGGAAAGCCCCCCACACAGGCCCCGTGGCCCCGGACAGCCCTCCCTGGGAGCCGGGGGAGCGGCCGCCACCCCTGTCCCGGGACGGGACCCTGCACCGTCCTCCGGCAGAGAACACCAGGCAAGTGCTTTCTACCGACAGCAAAGTCGGGGCCCCGCTGCCCTGCGACCCCGGCCCTCTCCACCCACCCGGGTCGCTCTCCAGAACAGGCCTTCGGAGGGAGGAGCGCAAAGCAGGACCCGCGGCGCACGCAGGCAGCACGCTGCCAGCAAACCTGGACTTTGCCAAGGCCGCACGGAAGCGCCGAGGCCCTGGGCCTCTGTGCGAACTCTTCACTGGGCGTCACCTGTGAACATATTTCCCAACACCACCTTCTACTGTCGCCTCCACGGTTCCCTGAACCCTTCCCTCCCTCGGCAAAGGTGGCAGGCCCCTGCTCGCCCCCACTGCTCCTGGCCGGTGGACACGCACTCGTGCCTCTCCCAGTCCATGCTGGGAACGCGCACTCGGGGGCCAACCCTGGACGCTCTGAGGAGCCGCTGCACCAGAGGCACGAGTTCCCGCCAACATCCCCGCTGCAGGGCAGGACGGGGCCTGGCTTGGCTGCGTCCCCTGGGAAAGGCTGGGGTGCCCAGCCCAGAGCAGCACCCACAGCTGAAATCCATGCACAGCCCATGACCCAAGCAGAGGAGACCGAGTCCCCCTCCCTCAGTGGGTGACATCACAGGGCTCACACCCCAGCTGAGTCTGTGTCAAGGAGCAACCTTGGGGCCCTGGGGACAGAGCCATGCAGCTCCCAGGCCCCGCTCGGGGCAGGGAAGCCTACCTGCCACGTGTTGCTGAAATGTAGGGTGTTTCACTCTTGGGGACACCACCAGAAATGCCCAAGTGGATTGAACAATGTGCCCCAAATTGACATCCCCTGGGACCTCAGAACGTCACCTGATTTAGAATTAGGGCCTTTGCAGATGTAATTAAGGACCCAGAGAGGCCTCTGTGGGGGCCGAGGGGCCTCGAATGCGACCATTTTTACAGTATGGGGGGCCCCTCGAACACAAACAGAGAAGGCCGTGCGGTGACAGCCACTCTCCAGAGCGACGGGTCCAGACGCCGAGGGACAGCAAGGACGTGCCCACCCCAGAAGCTCCGCTTGTGTCCTGAGGTGACAAGCGCACGGGCTGACACCAGGGTTTGTCAGCTGTGGCCACAGGGAGCCCAATTCAGGAGCCACGCCGTGACAGGGTCAAGGCCCTGGTAAAATGTTACTTCTTGGGGTGCCGGTGGGTGGAGAGAGGTGGCCCCCAGGGAGGGTGGTGTCCCCAGACCCTGGAGCGTCAGGGTGGAGGAAGGGCGGACCCACTCTGGGCCTGAGCCAGGGTCTCCAATCTGCAGCCCTCACCCTGGGCCACTCCTGCCCTCAGGGCGTTGGCCCCCAGCACCAGCTCCCCTGGGTCTCCCACTTGCAGATGGCAGATGGGGGGGACCCTCTGGCCCTCCCTCACATGAACCAACCCTACAAATCCAGCCCCCAACACCGAGACCTGTCTTCCCGACGACTCTCTGCACTCAGGCAGGTACCGCGGCCCTTCCTCCTAGTTAAGCGATAAGACCACGGGGATGAAACATTGTGCCCAGATCCACGATGTAAGACTGAGGCCGGGGAGGTCCCCGGGCAGACGCCGTGTGGGGGTCCAGGTGCGTGTTCGGCTGGACAGTGGCCCCGCAGGGGGCAGCCCTGGGGTCCTGGTCTCGCAGGAGATAACTGAGCACTGAGAAGGGAGAGGCCCCGGCTTCAGATTTCCGTGGGGAACACGGGCCGGCAGGACTGCAACTCCGTGCACTGTGGAACCTGAGTAGTAAGTGCAGAGTCTAAATGGAAAGGAGGTCGTCCGACTGGAACGCTAGACCCGAAGGCGCCCAGCGTGTCCGTGGACAGGAACCGGGGTCATTTATCACAGTCACACTTGGAGCAGGAGGAGACCTACCAAGTGCAGATGATTCTAAATCAATACCCTTACAGTTTAAAACAAAGAATAGAAATCAATTTGCCAGGATGAGCTGAAGCCAAAGACCTTAACGAACTCATCTTCTTTCTCCTAAAATAGAGCTTCCCGGTCCTAAAGCCCTGGCAAAGCCACCATGCGCTGGGAAACTGTCACGGCTTCGTCATGTAACTGGTCACATGAGAAAGGGTCTCCCGGCAAGTTCCACCAACACCTTCTTGACCAAAACGTCTGTTCTGAGATTTGATCCTTGATAGGATGCTTGGAAAGTCGATCCTTACAAGTCTCTGAAATATGTGTGTCATGTGTGTGTGTAATACATGTGTCATGAAAATCGTGTGTTTGTCAGGCCTGGATGTAGCAATCACTCAAAATATTACTCTGCTTTCTCCCCCCATTTCCTTCTGGGAGCGTCAGTGCAGATTCTGCCCACTGAGAGTTTACATTGCATTTCTGTGCATTCAAAGTGCCTGGAAACAGCCCTGGCTGGCGTGGCTCAGCGGACCAAGAGCTGGCCTTTGAACCGAACGGTCGCTGGCTCAATTCTCCGTCAGGGCACAGGCCTGGGTTGTGGGCCGGGTCCCCAGCTGGGGACGCATGAGAAGCAATGATCAATGTATCTCTCACACATATGAGCCTCTCTCTCTTTCTCCCTCCTTTCCCTTCTCTCTCTAAATAAATAGAATCTTTTTTAAAATTGTCTGTACACAGACGTCTTCTCCCTCCTGGAGTCTCTGCGGCTGGAATCACAGGCCACTTAACAGAATGCTCCCTGGCACCTGCCATGGCTCCTTTTGAAGAACTCCTCCGTATTTGGGGAAAGAAGGAAAAAGCAGCTGAGAGAGCCCTGGGCAGAAGGGGACCCGAGTGTGGGGACGAGGACCACGCCACCCCAGCGGGCGCAGGCAGCTTCCCCGACGGGCGCTCCGGCCTCCCACCCCTGAGACAGGAGCCGAGTCCCCAGGCCGGCGGGCCACGCGCTCCGTGACTCTGCGCCGTGTGTGTCAGGCCCCTGGGCAGAGTGGGAGCCGTGGGCCTCCCTGGGTGTGCCGACAGGACCGTGAACGGGGCTGATCTACACGTCCCGCTCACCTGCCTTCAGGTGGAAGTGAAGCAAACGCTTGACTAGCTCCCCAGAGACCTCCCCACTCAGAGGTGAGCCAGTCCCAGCCTGGGGGCGTTGGGACGTGTGGGCCGAGGATGCTGGTCCCAGCACAGGGTGAGATCCGAGCCGGCGGGCCGACCAGACGACTGCGGATGACGCAGAACATCAGGCCCCTTCCCTCTCCAGCAAATGCCCTGCGAGGGAAAACTGCGCTGCATGTCCACTTCCACACGTGAAAGGAGGCTAAACTTCTATTGTTCATTGTGATTAGTCTTCCGGTGCCGTCTCATGTGAAGGGTATAAATTAATAAAACCTATGCCTATGCTTTGGAATTATACCGATACCTCTGCGTGTGCCTGTGGTATTTGATCACTTGATATCTGAGCATAAAAGAGCCTCGTGTTCAGAGAAGAGGCAGCCATGTCCAGACGCCATGGCCAAGTGCCCCTCGAGGCTGAGAGCTACTTGAGAGCCGCCTCAACACGGCTGAGAGGTGGGCTCCTGGCAGAGAAGAGGGCCTGTGTCTGGGCAGACGGCCAGGTGCGCAGCCGTGGGGTCTCCCACCTGAGTCACCTGGGAGGCAGCTGTTCCTCTGCCCACGCCCAGCAGACATCACCGGTTCCTCACGGGCTGCCGCACCCGAGCCCGTGGGAATCACATGACAACGCGGCCACTTTCATCCCCTGTGGACCTGTCAATGCCACGTCCCTGGGCAGCGAGATGCTGAGGGAACAGTCGCTTCTCGATGACAGGGGCATGACTTTGTCAATCTCTTGGAAAGCTCATTCTGAAAATTCTATCATCTATGGTAGTTGCTGAAAAACTGAGCTCCGCATGGGACGCAAATAGTAACATGGCTGAAGTTTTTCCACCTTTCATCGGTCCATGCCACTTTAGCACAGCTGTGAAGACCACGTCTTCATATTTGTAGGCACAAATGTTAACGTGAGGGAGAACCTACGAGAACATCTAACTCAAGCTCCTCATTCGAGAGAGGAAGCATAGGAGAGGCCGCGTGGGGATGGCGTTTACCCCCGACTGCTGGCCTCAGCGGCGGAACCCTGGATGGACCTCCATGCCCGGTGCCCAGGAGGCCCCGGGTCCCATGCCACCTCCTGCGGGGCGACAGCCACCCCGGACCCCAAGTCCAGATGCACTGTTGGGACCCAAGTTAAGCCAATTAAATAGCTGGCTGGGAAGCATTGCAAGCGTCCCTGGCCACGTGGCCCAGTAGATTGGGGCGTCATCCTGCAAACCGAACAGGGTCAGGGCACATAGCAGGGGCAACCTCTTGATGTGTCCTCTCTCTGTCTCCCCCTCTAAATTCCATGGAAGCATATCCTCGGGTGAGGACAGAACCGGGTCCCAGAACCAGCCGTTAGGGCAGCCGGCGAGGCCCATGCGGAGCAGGAGATGACGCTTTGCGGGCGGCTGGACAGGCGCCCAATCCCACCTTCCTCACTGACGTTCCACAGACCCAGGGCACTGACTGAACACCTGTGACCCGGTGTTGTTCTTGGCAAGGGGGACACGATGATGACCTCACGCGATGGGGGCGCTGATGTGAACCCACCAGGGCAGTTCTGAGCGCTCTGCGTGCCTCACACACACTCTCTCACCGGACGCCGCCCACTACCAGCGGGCAGGTCCTGCGCGGCAGGTGAAGAGCCTGAGGCTGAGGCAGCTGAACCGCCTCCTGACACCAAACAGTTTCCAGCTGGAACCCTAACCCAGCCAGTGGCCCAGACCTGCACTCTGTACAGTTCTCTGGAACTATGTGGAGCCCATCAGCCCACACGCCTTACAGGTCTAATACTTCCAAGCACGTGGAAAGACTAAATTACACCCCCTTACATAGGACAGACATGTCAACCCATGGAATCAAATGGACAGCCCAAAACAAACCCTCAGTCGTGATTTTCCACAAGGAGCCAAGGCACGTCAGTGGGCAAGCAGCAGTCTTCGAAACAAACAGTGCTGGAACCAATGGATATCCCCACCCAAAAATAAAATAAAATAAACCGAAGCCGGATCCGTACCTCACGCCATACGTAGAAATTAATCCTAAGCAGCCTGTAGCTGTAGCTGTAAGAGCTGCAACTGTAAACACTGAGCAGAGGCGTGGATGCTCGTGACCCCAGCTTCAGCCACAGTTCCTCAGATATGACACAAAACATGTCAAAACGGTCACAAGTAACAAAAGAGAAAAAGAGGAAACATGGACTTTATCAAAATTCAAAACCTGTGTGCTGCAACTGTGTCCTGAAGAAAGTCAGAAGACCGCCCACAAAACGGGAGAGATGTTTGCAAACAGCAAACTGACAAGGGACGTGCATCTAGACTATAGTGTTCTTACAACTCAGTGACAAAATGACGAATAACCCAACTTCTAAAATAGGCCAAGGACCTGAATAGACATTTCTCCAAAGACACGTAAATGGCCGATACGCCCAGGAAAACACGGTCATGTGACACCCATCGACATGCAGGTTGGAACTACAGTGAGACCCCTCTTCGCGCTGACGGGAGGTGAGTAATAAAAGCGACGCAGTAACCAGCGCCGGCGACACTGTGGAGAAGCCGGGGCCCTCCCTGCCGCCGTGGGCGACGCTGGGCCGGCTCCTCGGTGAGTCAGTTACCACAAGACCCACAGTCCATCCTGGCTTTGTGCTCGAGAATGGAAATCACTTGTCCACATACGTGTTGCTCACAGCACATCATCTGAAAGAGCAGAAAACTGGAAACAACACAAATGGCCACGAGCTGACGAACGGATGGACGCAGCGTGCTGTGTCCATATGACGGATAATTAGTCTGCAACAGAAAGTCTCAGACAGATGAGTCATGAGATCCTGCCGTCGGGAGGCAGACGTCCTGAGGACGGCACACTCGTTCTATCATCTCTCTCAGGCAAAGTTCCCCGAACAGCTCACTTACGGGCACAGAAAGCGGGCGCGGGGTGGCCTGGGACAGGAGGGGCAGGAGGGATGGCTCACGCGCACAGCCTTCTTCGTGGGTGACAAGAACGTTTTGGAATCAGAAAGAGGGCTGCCGAGTCTGTGGATGTGCGCAAGGCCACTGAAGTGTGTATTTGAAATGAGCGACCTGTGCTATGTGAATTGTATGTTAGTGCAGGTTTTTCAAAAAATTACACGTGGCTTTAATAAAGCAAGAAAGGGGTACACACAGGGCCCCTTGACCTGCACGCATCTTCTGAACATGAGCCACGGGACAAGTCACAGAACGGACTTGTGTTGGCGTAAACTAACGGGGGTTTTCGGCGAGCTGCAAACTCAGCAGAAAGCATGCTAAGCCGCACGGTGCACGTCCCGCAGCATGGGCGTGCGCGGAGCTGGATGCGGAGGGTGCTGAGCCGCTGCGTGTGACACCGCCCAGGCGGTGCGGGAGGCGCTGTGGGCGGAGAGCACCCCTCGCTGGGCAGCGGCCGCCCTGCGGGCTCCGGGCGCCCAAGGAGCAGCAGGCGCACCGTCGATCAGCCCATCAGTTACGTGAGAAAGCGCCAGGGAGCCCACACAGCACACGCTAGTGCTCGGAGGCGCTTCTGTCAGCCAATTCTGCTTCCGCACGTCCACAGCGGCTGAGTCACCGGGGCGCCGCAGCCCAGGAACTGGGTGGGGAGTTCTGGTCATAAATTCAATGCAGAAGAAGAAAGGCCTCCAGCCTACAGGTGAGGCGGAATGAGCACCACTGTGAATGTATGTTCGGACGTTTCCTTTGCGGAAACTCAAAGCCAACGTCTGTGATGCTCAGATTCCACCCTCCCACTTGGGGGTGCCTTGGAGGCAGGACACAGGAGCGCAGCCGTGGAGTAAAGGCGGGGAGACCCGCCTGGTGCCTCAAACCCTGTTTCTGCTCCTAAGCGCCTGGCTCCATTCTATCCCCATGAAGTCACTGGTAAGGGCACAGCTTCCGTGCAGCCACCTGACTTCTCATTATTTTTAATAGGAACATCATCAGTAAAACTGAACAGCAATGTTCTCACGTCCACTCACCTGCTCGGGCCTCCCTCACACCCCTTCCCTGTGAGACACTAACGGGGACCCAGCCCGGGAAGCCGGGCCCACGGCGGTGGGAGGGACCGTCCTCACTCCCGTCCCACCAGCAAATGCTTCCCATGCGCACAGAAAGGGAACAAAGCAGAGGAAACCCGTCCCAGGGACTGACACTCCAGTGGGAGAAGCAGCAACAAAGATGCGTCTCCCGTTCGGTGGGTGGAGGAGAGAGACAGGCGCCACGTCGGGCCTACAGCACGACGCACGTCAGGCACAGCAAAGGCAACGGAGTGACGTGGGACAGGAGAGGCCGGAGGCCCTCATCCCGACCCCTGCGCCCCGACCTGGGGTCCTCCTGGAGAGTGACCCACAAGCCCCCGCGGCCGTCCTCCCTGCAAAACACTATTTTCCTGAGGTTCACGTTTACAGGACAACGAGCAATATTGCACAGGGACCCCCGGTCAGAGGTTAGTCCTGTGCTGTCTGGAGTCCTGGGGAGCCGTCCCGGAACCTGCGAGGAGCCCAGCAGAGACGGCCTCTCGGTTGGGGGCAGTTTTGGGTTCCCTGCTCCAGGCCCCACACAACCCAAAGGGAGGCTGCGGTCAGGACGCCCTGGTGGCCTGACAAGGCGGTCACAACCGAGTGGACGGCAGGTTCCTCCAGGAAAGGGGACGGGGCTCCCCACGGCAAGTGAGCACACACGTGCGGGGGCTGGTCTGCCGTCCTGCCGGGTGCGGTTCGCAGGCACCGCGGCGGCTGCAGGGACCGCCGGCCCCTCCGGGCTCGGTGCGCGGCCAGGAGGTGGACGGCTCCATCTAGAGGCCGCAGGGCGCTGCAGCGGGAGCTCCTGCAGGCTCTGCAGGGGCCTGAACTGCGGGGCAGAGCGTCCTCCCGAGGCCAGCGGCTCCCTCGCTTCCCTGTGGCTGCGCCCACAGCAGCAACCTCAGCGGACGCCTCACCCCAGGGGACCCAGGGGTGTGGCGGAGCCCAGGGCAGGCGGGGCAGGTCGGGGACAGGGGCAGGGGAGGACGGGCCTGACTGAGCTTCCTCCACAAAGCACAACCGAGCCAGAGCCAGAGGCGAGCGGGGCGGGACCTGGCCTCCCAGGACGCCCAGAACAAACAACAACAAGGTGGCTTCTGGGCAGTGAGCGCGGGAGGGACAGATACGCCTCTCACTCAGGTAAGCAACGTGCTCGCCCCGGTCCCGCTTCATGTCCCCAAACTTCAGGAGCCGGCAGTTACGGGCTGCGTTCCAGCTTTACTGAAAACTAACCTCCTCAGGGGCCGGGGGGATACGTCCCCCAGAGATGAGAGGATAATCCCGAGCTGCGTCTGCCCGGCACACCCTGACTCGGGGGACCTGGAGCGGCACTTCGGCAGGTCCCTGTGGGCTTGTGCAACCCTGAACTTCAACCAGAGGACATCGGCCTTTGCGGGACGAGAATCCAGCCTGGGAGGAAAGGCTGGTCCTGGGTCAGGGGCAAGTGCCCTGTCATTAGGGACGACCGAGGTTGGAATCACGTTTCACAGCCCCGGGGACAGCCCTAGAATTACAGAGACCCGCAAACCAGCCACTGGCCTTCCCACGGGGACCACCTCTGAGGGGCCCGACCCACACCAAGCACTGCAGGGCATCTGCTAACGTGGGTGCTGCTGTTTCCCTTCCATAAATGAGAAAATTGGGGCTAAAACAGGATTTCTGAGAAGTTCCTTATTACCGCCAGGTTAGGGCCCTTAGAGGCGTAAGAGCTGGATGTACGCAGGAGAAGGATGTGTCCAGCTCAGAAGGATGGTGCCTGAGGGACCTGGACGCGTGTGACACAGTGACATGGGCACTCATGGGCTTCTCCTGATGCCGTCGGGATCTCTGACAGAGACGTCCCGTGGTTCTTTGGAGCAGGCGCAGGGCAGGTGCATGGCAGGTGCGGTGCAGGCGCAGGGCAGATGCGGGGCGGGTGCAGGGCAGGTGCAGGGCCGGTGCGTGGCAGGTGCAGGGCAGGTGCGCGGCAGGGGCGCGGCAGGTGCGGGGCTGCGCCACATCACTGCCCTTCCTGAGCGCTGATCTGACCCTCATGTGTGCTGTATCTGCTACTTCTTCCAAGGCCCCGCTTCACATGCTCTTACGGAAACAGAAACCCCCAGGGAAGGACACCGTGAAATGAAGCCACTAATCAGAGAGGGCTTTTAATTTCTCCAAATTAGAAAACCCGTAACAGGGTTACTTCTTGAGAATTGCTGCTAAGTCTCAATATTTATTTATTGCCCATAAAATGGTATTTAAGAATGATCTGATTCTGCCACTTGCCTTCCAGTTGGGCGTCTAGCAGAGGCTCCAGGGATGCGAAAACGAAACTATCTCAGAGGCCTCAGGTGGTTTCCTGGTTTCTGTTCCTCCGTTCATGGCATGGCCGTTAGTGGCATCGAACGCTCCCTGGCCTGGTCAGGGCACCCCGGGTCCATGGCCATTGCTGGACAGAACCCCCAGAAGAGCCCAGTAGCGCTTCGGGGAAAATATTATCTGGCACAATTGCACAAACAGCTATAATCCTGCCAACCAGCACCTGATGAAGGCCCGCAGCTGCACAGCTTCCCCGTTTGCTGCTTTGGAAACATCCAACATGCAGGAACACACGTGACACCCTCAACAGCACATACGGCTCATGCATGTGCGAGTGACCAGACCTCGGGCGATGCCCTGGGCCATCCTCCCGAGTCCACCCGCCTGGTGATGCTGAGGAGCCTCAGCCAAGTCCCCCCATGGTCTCGGAACCAGAGCAGAGGCAGGGACCCCTCAGACCACGACTCAGCAGCACGGGGGGTGGGAGGGCCCCACAAGGTGAGGTTAGTACCTGCCCCCGCCCCAGTTCTGTGGCACTTTTGTGGGTCACACCAGGAGGGAGGCAGTGACCTGCTTGAATGTCCTCCTGTCCTCAGGTGGCTGATGGGCACCAGCCTCCGCTCATTTCTCTGCGGTTAACCTTCTGAGGCAGCAGCTCTCCACGGAGCAGGAAGAGTTTATCCCGGGGGAATGGGGCAGCTGCCGAAATAAAAAGGCGATTTCAGTCACGCGTGTTGACAAAGCGCCACTGAGCTGAGTTTGAGGGGTCTGTCTCCAGAGCCACAACTCCACTCAGCCACTCCAGCTCCTCAGGTGTGCGGTGCAGACGTGGCCCACAAGTGCCCTGTGTGAGGACGGGCCCGCCTGCCCGGGACCCATGGAGGATGCGCCCTCGTCCCGTCACGAGCACTTGGCCCCCGGGCATCATCCCGACTTCTCCCTGTTACCCGGGTGTCACCTTCCTCATCCCCTTCACAAGGGGCAACTGGCTTAGAAGTCAGGGCACACTCATCTGTTACTGGACTCGGGCTTCGCGGTCACGACACAGCGACCCCGGACCACAGCCTCGCCGCCCTGTGTCCTGCAGGCCCCGCACACACACCCCGTGCCTGCCTCCCAGGTCCCGTGGGGGCCAGCTCGGGGCCGCGGGCACAGGGACTCCATGAGCAGCTGGAATGATCTGTCACAGCACAGCCACCTCACGGAAACCTGCTCCTCATTTAACGTTTGACTTTTATTAACATCAAATTAACATCACTTCTTGTAGATAATGTTCTCAGTGTGGGTTCTGTTAGATGTGTTAACTGTGACTATTTCAAAAAGGCCTCCTTCCCCTTCATTATAGCATGAGGTCATAGGGCCATGCGGACGTTCCTGAAATGTTCTTTGAGAACCAGCTAGAAATCACATTTGCGTAGCACCGTCTTTGTGCAAACGCGGCGATGAACAGAAGAGCACTGGGGACAACCGCCGAGGGACGAGCCCGGCCCTTCCCCCTTAACTCGCAGCCTTGGCCACGGCCCCGCCTGTGCAGCCCAGACACTCACCTGGAAGACGGGAGACGGCTAGATGCACGCAAGGAGGCTGAGGAAATCTGCACGCGGGCACGGCACGGTCCCCAGGCTCACAGCAGGAGCCGGGGTCGCGGGCTGCGCAGGAAAAGGGGCCGCCTTCGGAGCAGAGTCACTCGTCTGCTTTGCACGGGCGTTAAGCTCACACCAGCGTTTGCACCGTCACTTCCACACCCAGCTCCTGCTGAGCCCAAGGCCACCTGCCAAGCCCTGTAGGCCCGCCCCTCGGCTCTGACAGGTTCCAGACTGTGGACTTCCTCCGTGGGATCTGGGGAAGGCTTAAGTTTGTATGGACCCCAGAGAAATGAAGACCCGCTGCTTGCTGCCCAACGCGTGAACCTCGGTAACTTTTAGAGCGCCAACTCTATGTTGGAAGTGACAGCTAAAATAAAACAGTGCCCAGATTCATCCCAGGTGTGCAAACCCACCTTCGAAGCCTGTACACCTCTGCGAACCCAGGGGCAGCCCAGGACTCGGTCAGAGAAGCTCTGCAGGACCGTGTCCTCCGGGAGCTCCGTCCTTCAGGAACTGCCCCTGCAGGGAGCGTCAGCTCCGAACAGTCTCTCTGGCCTTCGGAGAGCCTCCAGGAGCAGCTGCTGCGGATCTGCTGGCCCAGCAGTGACTTCCCACCTGGGACGCCCGCCTCCTCGGACCGTCTGCAGCGCCTGGTTCCCGGCGCCGCTCCGCGAGGGCGTGAAACGCAGGAGCAGCAACCGCCCTCCCACCGTAACTCTACCCCAAAATCACGCGATCCGTCAAAGCAGCACAGGGCCACACGGGGCGGCCGCCAGAGCCGGGGGCCTGGGTCGCTGGACTCACAGCCACCGGGGGTGCCGAGCCAGCGAAGCGGCCAGGAGGCCTTCGCGCCACCGCAAACAAAGACAAGGGCCCGCCAGCCCCCCGGCCTGGTGACTAAAGAATCGCTCCCATGGCTGTGGACGGGTTAAAATACACGCATGGCTGAGCGGCTGACAGGCACGTGGGCGCAGCCTCAGGGGCGGGTTTCAGTAGCTCGCGGGAAGAAGGGGATGAGTGAGCGGATCGGCCCTGGCCGGGAGCGTCGTCCGTACACCGAGAGGGTGTGCGTTCCTGATCAGGGCACACGCCTGGGGTGCGCGTTCGATCCCCAGTTGGGGCGGGTGCGTGAGGCCGCCGATCCATGTTTCTCTCCCCCCGTCTCTACCCCTTCCTCTCTCTGAAAAACCAATAAATACATCCTCCGGTGAGGATTAAACAAATAAATCAAAGATAAAGGAAGTGTCTTCTGGTGGCAACAGTTACAATGAGCTGGCTGGGGGCGTGGCGTGGAGAGGGCACAGCGGCACCCCCACAACAAGACACCCTCCAGGAGAAGAGGCAGCACGCAGGGACCACTCAGGCAGGAGTGGTGGCCAAGGTCAGGCCAGCATCTGGGATGGCTCCAGGTGACGGAGCCTGGGGGATGCGGGGGAGGGGACGTGTCCTCTGTGCCCCACCCGTGGCTCCCTGGGAATCCTGCCCAGCACCCAGGAGAGTGGGGCTGACCGGAGGTCCACCTGCCAGGACCTGGCGGGAGGCGCACAGTGTGACATCAAGAATGAGGAGGGCGGAGCCTGGGCACCGCAGCACATGAGGGTCAGGGAGGAGGGGACACGTGGGGCCCGGGGGCAGCTTTAGGCCTCGTGTGGCAGCACAGCAGAGCACTGAGCCAGGTCAGGGCTGAAAACAGGCCGATCTAAGCAACGTCTTGCTTTCCCTGAGTTTATTGGGGTGACGTTGGCTGATACAATTCTACAGGTCTCAGGTGTACGATTCTGTAACACATCATCTGTGTATCATATTGTATGTCCACCACCCCAGTGCGAGGAATTTCTTGGTGATCTATGGTTGTTGCCAAAGAAATCTTACGTTAAGAAGAAGAAATCGCATTTCTTGTCCTTCACGTAAAATGAATAGCAAAGGAAACTAAGTTAGGCAGGTAATAAAAGAATTTCAGGCTGAGCCTTCGCCAAAGCTTGGGAGGAAAGAATGAGAAATTGCATTTCTCCAGGAGACTCGTAGGGCTGCAGTGTGTGGATATTGATGCTTCCAGGTTTCATGATGCCCCTGAAGCTAACGTCTGTTATTTTCAAATACACAATTATAAAATTCTATTACACATTTGAGGGTGATTTGGTACCTGGTTGTTAATCTGAACCCCAAAGGGTACTAAGTAGATTAGAACAGAGGGACAGAACATGCATTTTGTGCAAAAGCTGGACAAGCAAGCGCAGCCCATGAGTCTGAGGGGAACGCCGGCAGGTGCAGCTCCGTCGGCCGGAGCCCAGCAGGCAACACGGTCTCAGCCTCCGGAGGTTTCTCGCTAACATGGCAGCTGTGCGCGCCATGCATGTGTGAACATGTGTGGTTCCAGCAGCTGCCTCAGGACCACGGTATCCCGATGAACCCCGGGCAGCCTGGGCGAAGCGTGACTCCTCTGTGTGACCGCGTGTACTGCTGACCATGCACACGGCACACAGACATGAGGGTGAGGGGACTTCAGCACCTGGAACATGGGGGAGACCTGCTCTCCCTTTTCTTACCAGACACCAGAAGCCACTACGACATCCCTGAAGGAAGCTGGTGAAATCGGCCACGGAGTCTGCAGATGGAAATGGGGCTTGTCATGAACTCAGACCAACTTCTAAGTTGGAGCAGAGAAGCTGGGGGCGACCTGACCCGGGCCAGACATCTCGACATCAGGGGCTCTGTCCTGACTCTTTCCAGGGCAACAACACACGCTGGCCGTTCAACACGACGCTGTGGAGTGGTCAGCAGAGTGGCCAGTGGGCAGGACTGCAGGGTTGCTGCGTGGTCACCAAGATATGAAACTTCTAGCAACGAGCCGGTGGGGGTGGGGACCCCTACGAGAGTCCTGCAGGTCTGCAGACCTGTCGCCCGCGCCTCTGGTCCCTCAGAAAACAAGCAGGAGCACAGGGCGCCTCCCGGGGCCCAGCACGCGTGAAACTCCCGGAGCCCCCTGCCAGGGAGACATGCCACCCCGCAAGGCCACCTGCAGCCCAGCAGGGAGGGTGGCGAGAGAATTTGGAGGAACAGGAAGTGCCCGGCAATGCCGTAAAAACAACGTCGGTGGAAACAGGAAAACAAAACCAGAATTTGACTCGATTTCACCAGGTATTTGCTCATGATGGTCAACTCCCCCTTAGGGGCCCACATTGACCCACATTTGCCAAGTTACAGCGTCTGACCAAGAGTGGGCCGCAGCACACCCGTCCTTTCTCCTGCTGCTGAACTGCGAGGCTGCTGGGACAGACCCCCATCCCCCGTCTCTGGACATCTAGGGGAGTCACAGCTGCAACTTTTCCTCTAGGGGAGGAATTACATTTGCTGCCACATTTAAGGTAACCGCTGGGAAGCCCCCTGAACGAAGGGAAGGAACAGCTGAAGGGAAATTTAGTTCACGTCACTGTGAGCCAGAAGACCAGGGTCTCGGGTGCCAGTGCACCCCTCCTGTCCCACGGTGCCCACCCCAGGGGTACCCTGGGTACCCCAAGTCCCAGCCAACCCTCTGTCCAGCAGCACAGCCCCCAATAGCATCTCCTCTGCGTGCTTTTATTCCACCAAGAGCATCGTTTGAGGGGAAAGTGCTCGAACAGACTGGTCAGAGCCCTGAGACACCGGGAGCTTCCGTCGGAGGGTCAGCTGCGCCGCAGCCCAGGCTCCCAGGACAGACAGGACAGACGACACCAGGCAGACAGTGAAGCCCACTGAGAAAGCAGAACAAAACACACACACCCCCAAACCCAAAAAACCCACACAGAACGAAACAGCCCCCCACTTAAAATCCTCCTCAACGTGACCCCCTCCACGCCCATGGATGAGAACAAGGCGCTCGGCCTCCAGCGGGCGCGTCACTCCCACACGGTCACTGATGCGTAAGTGACAGGCCGACTGGCCGGCGGAGAAAGGCGGCAGTTACTTCTGCGATAAAAAGCGTAACTCATTTCGGGCAGCAGCGTTTGGGTGAGCAGGTGTCTGTCTTGGAATGCTCAGAGAAACCTGGCTGTGCAAACACACCAAAGGTTAAGCCGTTTGCAAAGCGTCTTTGAAAAAATACCAACCAGACAAAGTGCCCACCCAAGACAGAAGCAGCCCACCCTTCACCCCACCCTGTTGCGTCGGCACAAACCGGGGAAAGGTCCTGACGGCACCTAAACTGCAAAGGCAGCTTCCCGGACTCCCCAGGCACGGACGACAACGTGGCAGTTCACAGGCCGAGCCGAGCAGGCCTGACCTCAAAGCAAAGACGCGCAGCCTCTCGCTCACCGTCCTGGAGGAAGATTCTCATAGATCAGATGGTGTCAATTTTTGTGGGTTTTTGTTTTTTTTAACTATCATCTCATGTGGTATCTCGTGTGGTTTTGACCTGCATTCTCTGGTGGCTGATGATGGCCGTCTCACCAGCAAGTTTCCACATCAGCAGGGATGGTGTGTTCTCTTGTGCAGCATTTATAAGAATTCCCAAGGTCCTTAAATGACATTAAGGTCTTAAAGTAAATTAGATTAATGAATGAGAAGTCTTTGGTTACCTACACAGTTGGAAATAAATCAAAACTTAGAGTCTTGGCTGGAGTGGCTCCGTAGATTGGATGCCGGCCTGTGAACCAAAGGGTCGCCGGTCCGACTCCCGGTCAGGGCACAGGCCTGGGTTGCGGGCCGGGTCCCCGGTCGGGGGCACGTGAGAGGCAACCACACATGGATGTCTCTCTCCCTCTCTTTCTCCCTTCCTTCCTCTCTCTCTAAATAAATAAAGTCTTTTTTTTAATTTGGGGGCGAAGGTTGGTACTGGCTCACCAAGCACAGTTCCTGCTGTCTAAAGCTCATTTCATAACGTTCCCATAGGTGACAACATTGATCCTGCGTGCAACGAGCTGCGGGTGATTACGTTGGAAACCCGACGGTCAGGGCTTTACAACCCCGTCCCCCGCCTGCACGGGAGCTCTGCACGCACGTGAGGGCGCGGCAGGACTCACGAGCAGAAGCGGCCGACGTGAGGTGAGGAGACAGGTGACTCCCAGCCCTGCTCACCGGCTCCCCTGCTCTCGTCCCACCAACGCCTGTCCCGGGCCGGAGCCTCCGGCCGCGCGGCCGCCCGTGCCCACCAGGTGGCGCTGCTGCCCAGCCCTGGGGGCGGACCGGCCTCCGCTGTCACCACACCAGGTGGGGACAGGACCTCAGGACCCAGGGGCCCAGCGGCCGCCCTCTAGGATGGCGGTCACCAGGAAAGGGGCTTAGACCCACCCAGAGCTTCCGGCACTGGGAACCTCGCGTTGTCCCTGCGTGCTGCGCCTTCCCCATCGGGACAAGCCCGGCCACTCCCGGGAATGCGCCCCACAGGCCAGAGAACAACTGATGAGTGGGGGGCCCTCCCCAGGCCCATCAGGGACCCAGAAAAGCACCATCACGCAGCCCCACCCACAGGCCCTCACTGGGCCACACACTCCCTTCCTGTTCGCTCTGGACTTCCCATTACAGACTCCCTCCCCTGCCCAGGGACATGGGACAAAGTCTGGGGACATTCTGATGGCTGTGACTGGGAGGGGGCAGGGGGCCCGGTGCCGCTGAACACCTCACAGAGGACAGGACAGCCCACAGCACAGGTGACCGGCCCAACACGGACAGATGTCCCTCCAGAATCACCCATTCCTTCTTCTCCTTTGAGGGTTCAATCAAACCACATGCATTAAGCCGTTTAGGAAATCGCACGCAACAGGTCACAGAAATTCCAGCTACATGGCACCTAAAGTTGTGCATTTCTCTCTAATTGAGACTGAGTTCGTCTGGGACAGGAGTGGGTGGCGGAGCCCAGGAGTCAGCACAGAGTGACGGAGGGCCGTGCGGATGCCCCAGTCAGGCCGGCTGACTGCGGCGGGGGAGGAGACGGGCAGGTGGGCCCTCAGCCCCCTCAGCCAAGAGCAGATGGGGGCCCAGTGGGAGGGCCCCTGACTCAGGTGATCGTCCCCAAAGGCCGTGTCTCTCTACAGAGCTCCTGACACACAGCCAGCTGTGTGCACTGTGGGACCACGGTCGCCCAGGACCCGGAGTCCATCCTGCGCTGGTTCACTGCCAAGGCCACAGATAGCTGCGTGCAGAGCCAAGGGCAGAGGGGACAGGGACCTCCTCCCAACCCCAGCGCGTGAGCATGCAGACAGAGCTGGCCATCGGCATGAAGGACAGACTTCAGGTCCCTCCAGGGAGGAAGGGCCCAGCACCCCACAAAGAGCCCCAGTAACTGAGCCAGCATGGGGCTGAGTCTCGGGGACTGACACCAGGGTCAGTCGTGAAGCCACACGGGATCAGGCAGCTGCAGCCTTAAAACTGTTGCTCCAAGATGTTTCATCGGCTGTCCCTTCCCGGCAGAAATTACTCAGCGTGACTGCTGTTCTAATGAAGCCCCCGCAGCAGCACGTGAGGACTGGCCTTCTGTCTTCGCTGACCGAAGGGGGAGGGGCAGCCAGAACGATGCTGCTTGCTCACCCCGGTGGCCCCAGTCACCCAGACTCAGGGCAGGGCGCAGGGGCAAGCGCCTCGGGGGCTCCCTGTTTGCTCTCCCCGCCACCATCCACTCGGTGCCTCCTTTTTATTCTTAGTTTATGAATCACAGCATATGGCGTCCTGTTCGCACAGCCTCGGTTCTTTTTGGAAAGAAAGAAAAGGGGGTTATAAATAATCTCGGTATCTGGGTGAGGGAGACTGACTGGGAGTACGCGATCTTCCCGAGAACGGACCCTCACTGTGAGCCGGGCACGGTGAGGCGCGGTCCGCCTGGCGCCGCGGAAAGCTACGCGTCCTGTTCTCTGCTTCATGGAGCATCTTTTTAGCAACCAATCCACGCGACACGCCTGCCCCGCAGCCCAGTGCCCCGCCGCTCAGTCTGCTCCCTGGGGATCTCCCGTCTCTACCATTCTGTCTGGCCCCGTATTTGACAGGAAGTCACACCTGGACAGCTCAGGGCTGATGGAGGGGCACACGGGTATGAAACCGGTGAAGTACAGTAGCTTTACTTCCACGGCCACACTTCATGCCAGGTACTGGGAACCATTTCTGCTGTAGGCAGCTCCATGTTAAAGAGGGCAAACATCTTCACTGGTTTTCCTGTACTTGCTCAGCATGAAGTTCAAGGCTCAGAAGGCACTCGGGGCTGGACTGCCCAGCGCAGCCTCCCCGCCATCGCCGCACTGAGTCCCGCGGCCGTTTTGAACCTGACGCACAAGCGGCTGCAGCTCCGCTCGCTGAGCATCTGCACCGTCAGCTCTACCCCCTGCAGGCTCCCAAGACCTGACACCCAACAGCCACGCACAACACAGGTGTCTGCTAACCTACGGAGGACTTTTCAGCCTGAGCAGCCATTGCAGACTTCCCATTAGAATCCTCTACACAGTGAACGAGCTGCCACTGTGGAGGCCACAGCCCCCAGCCCCCAAAGTAAACGCCCCGACATGCACGCGGGAACCTGGTGCTGTGGTCCAGCTCTCATACCACCCCCAGGGCCCTCTGCTGGCTTCTGTCACCAGGCTTGGGAAAGCCACTGTCACTGGTCGGAACCCAAGATCAGAGTCATAAATACACATGAAAGCAGTGACCATCACGTTACATATTTGCAAATACACAAACAGGAGTCCCACAAGTGATCGGGAAAACACTTAAGATCTTCCTACCCTGGTGTTTATGTACAAAGTATCTCACAATGACTTAGCTTCCGCTGTCCAGCAGAAACAGCCTGTCCCGAGAAACCAACCGCCCTACGCTACATCCGCTGCGGTTTCATTAGTTCGTTGTTATCAGAATTCACACGGGTAGGTCCTTCGGCTTCACTGCAAACTCAATTCCTTCCTGAAACCTCTAATTACTCTGAGCAGCAGAACAGCGCCTCCTGATAGAGGGAGGCAAATGCTGTGGGGAACGGAGCGTCAGCCTGGAACTCCAGCCCCGTGTGCAGACGGAATGAGGGAACTTAGTAAGCTCACCTGCCTCAGCTTCATTCTCCCCAGACCAAGCCTTTCTGAAGCCACACCCCCAACACTCAGGACGGGGTGAGGGGGTGGGGGGCAGGCCACACAGACAGAACTGCTCCCAGCTTCTCCACAGCTCAGCCTCGTTGTCAGGAAATCCTGTTCGTCACCTGCATTTGCTTTATCAGACATTGTCTCCAATGTGCTGGCTAACACTGGTGACATTTTACACCCAGAAATCCAAGTCCCCACCCACTGACTTAACAGAGAAAAACCACTAAAGAGATCTCCGTGGCTTAGAGGAAAATAGCACCTCAGGAAACCTGAAGACCAGCTGACGTGCGTCTGGAAAAGAGCCGATCATTACAGAATGTTTGTGAAGCGGCCAGGGCCCCCAGGTGTCTCAGCCACCGAGGACAAGCCCCGTCCGCCCAGGCGTCCCAGCCCAGACGGGCCGCAGCCGGTCAGATGCCTGGAGCCAGCTTCCACGAAGACCAGGCGGCCGGTCACAGGACCTCTTAGGGGCGGGTGTGGAGCAGAGCAGGGGGCAAGGACATCCTCTCGACAACTATCCCAAAGACCCCTGCTGCCGTCCACAAGTGCCCACAGGCAAGTCCTCGTGGCGGGGTCCCCGCTGCCTGCTCACCCGCTGCGGCTCTCAGTGGCCCTCCAGGGAGGGGATGCCAAAGGCACGTGCAGGTCCCACTTCCAGTCTCCAAGCAAGAACGGAGCGTGGGGTGAAGGCTGAGTGTGTTAGAGCTGAGAGGCGTATGTGCGTGTGTGTGCGTGTGCGTGGACGGTTCCTGGCCCGTGTTCCTCCTTCACAGCAGACACACTTTACCTGCCCACCCGCAGCTTCCCGGTGAACAACAAGGCAGCCCGGGGTGCTGCCACTGCCACGGAGCTCGCCCCAGCTCTGTGTCATTCACCAACATTACCACAGGCGAGAGCAAGAGGCATGAGACATGCCCACGGCAGGGGATGTGGGGGAGCAGCCCCATGTGACCCCAGAGCAGCGTGTGCCGCCACGCCTGGTGCCGGGTCTGTGACGTGGATGCATCCTGACAATGAAAAGCAACTGGAAGTGGGGGTCTTTCTCCAAACCTTCAGCCACAAGGTAAAAGTTAACGGAGTGTCCAGCCCATCAAAATACTAAAGACCAAATAAGCCACCAAAACAAAAGCCATGATTCATCCCAAAGTTGATCTTTTTTCCATCGTGGTAAAATACAACCCAGCAAGGCAAAACCAAGCTGCCTCATGCTAGTGAGACCCCACAGGCTGTCAAAACGCAGGAGCTCTGGCCACTGTGTCTGAGTCTGAAGAAGCTTCCAGACCGTTCCTAAGGAATTAAGCAGCTCTGGACATTTTACATTAATTTATACGGTAAAAACGAGAATGCCCAAGCCTGCCCGTTCAGAACGAACATACACTTTTAAGCTATCATTTCAGCCAGATCTTCATTCTGCTCATTTGACTCCATTTCTTCCCGTTCCCACCCCTCCTGCCACAGCCACGGGTTCCCCAGAACTGACGTCAAGGGAGACCCTCCAAAACGTAAAGCATGTTTGAGCAAACAGCCCACAAATGTCCTCAATGCTCAAGTCTTAATGAAGACAGCGTTTGTGGTTCCGGAAGTTGATTGCTTGGATTCTTACGAAAAGCAAATAAAACATCTCCATTTGCCAATATTTCCCACAGTAACTTGAAACTTCTTATAAAAGAAACCATCTAAAAATATAGAACTCATTTCAATATTTAAACTCCACTTAGATTCCCAGAGAACAGTACTTAACGTTTAAGTAACTTGATATCATTTTTGGTGCCTCTCAGAATCAGAGTAATGACTCAGCTGAAAGATGTCAACTAACCTGGAAAATTCCTTCTTTCTGTAAATTGTGTTCTCACTGGTGCTAAGAGACAGTTTGCAGAAATCTTTGTCTATTTGCATGTGAGCTGTTCATTTATTTCCATTAGTCATCAAAACTTTCAGAAAATAGAAAGATGCTCAAAAATATTAACCAAGTTCTAAACAAACTTCCCTAGAAGCAGTGAATATGCTAAAGTCACAGTTGAGAAATAACTGTAAAAACACAGTTTTGTGAATTCTTGAAAAATAATAGGATCAGCGATATAATCTATTCACATTCATAAGTAAAAAAAAAAAAAAAAAATGAAGACATTCCTTGCCCCAAACCCTCAGTGTCTGGCAGCGAGCGGAACGCACGATGTAAACACCCTTATGGGTCAGGACCGCAGCCCACACCGGCCAGTCCCATGGCCGACGACGCACGCGGACTCAACCCCGGCAGGCTAACCCCAAAGAGGCCCTGGCGATGCATTTCGTGGTGGCTGGGAAACACCACGGGGAGCCAGCCCCTCGCTTCATACTCAGCCAGCGTCCTGGCGCCCCGACAGCTGTTTCCAGGAATGAAGCGCCTCAACAGGACCTTCGCAGAGAGACACACCCCCTTCCTCTTTTCCTCAGAACTTGCTATTTCTTGGGTGAAAACACATTAAATCAAAAACCCTACCCGGGAGAAGATGAAGACACCAACCCACAGGATAGCAAAGCTCAGACTGAATTTTGTTGGTTTCTTAACTTAAAAACAAAGTTCCATTTTTTAAACACTTTTTCCCCTCCAAGTTTTCTTAAAATAGAAACCACATCCTTATGCCTCCAGCCACACATGGAGATCTGCACGGGGACGCAACGCCAGCACACAGTCCCCACTCACGACATCACCAAGATCTGCTGAGACCCTGAGGGTTTGTGACGTGACATCGGGCCATCCCGGCCGTGACTGCAAGCGAAGCCTGGGTCCCTAACAGACAGTAATGGTGCTTTTTTCTTCATGAATCAGTACAATCAACCAAAAACCAGCTTTGAAACTAATGTATTCACCTTGTAAGACAAGCAGTTTCCATTAAAACTCCAAGACAACTGTCACGTGAATTGATTTCCTTTGTCCAACAGACTCGGATCTCTGAGCTCCGGTCTCTGAGCTCTGCAACTCATGGTTGAAATGAACAAGCCATTGTTTGCTGGTTTCAGTGACCATATAATCCTGCACTAAAACAATGACTAGAAAACCCAAGACATCCACTCGCGCCATCCACGTTCTCCATGTTTCCACTGACGTGGTAACACCTCCACTCTCGCATCAGAACAAAGTGCACTTACCTGTGTTCCTGTCAGGCGAGATGCAGCAATGCTTCTGCAGGATGCCAGGCAGGACCTGTTCCAAGACAAAACACGTGTGGTCATTGCCCCAGTGCAGACAGGCGTGACAAATGTGCAAGCTTCTCTGAGAAGCTCATCCATGTTGCCAAGTCCTCACGCCAGAACAGTGTAGCAAACTCCACACAGAACCGTGAAAATCTGATGACATGCATGTTTCATCCAAGGCTAAAGGGGTGCCCTGGGGACGGCGTGAGCCCTGGACTCGTCTCGCAGGCGCTGAGCGTCGGGAGGGTCCCGGGAGCCCCGTGGGCACGCACGGCAGGGGTTCCCCCAGGCAGACGGGACCCCGGGGGCTGCAACAGTTTGAAGACGGGGAGCAGCGGAAGTCGGCTGACAGCAGTGGGTGCAGGAAACACGGGTCATGCTCGCGTTGTTCCTCGGTAATCACTGCGCCTGCTCCGGTCCCAGCAGAGGAGACCCTCCGTCAGGCCGAGCCTGGGAGGACGCGCCCCGGGGAGGCTGCGGCTGCGCGCGCCATCGGTGGCCGAAGGTGACGGGGAGGAAGGTCGCATGTGAAAAGCGAAGGAAGGTGAGAGCTACAGAAAACTCAGCTCCTTGGGGGCTGCGGAGCGCAGACCGAGCCCGTCTGCCCCGGAGGAGCGGCTGTGGGAGACTTGGTTCCGCTGCTCCCCACACAAGCAGAGTGAAAGCTGGATTCCCGGGTGCCCCCACCCCCACCCCCACCCCCACCCCCACCCCCACCCCTGGAAGCAGCGCCCCTCCCTCCGCCCTCCAGGAAACCACTTCCTGGGGGCACAACCCCCATCACAACGGTGCGCAGCCTGCGTCCAGCTCTGGGGGCAGCAGGTGCAGCCGCGGTGCCCCCGCGCCGCGTCCCTCTCTGCGGGGAAAGGCTGAGTCTCGCCCACTGGCCTCCTTTGCACACAAGACGGCGTCACCAGCGTGCAACGCTGAACAGCCCCAGGGACACAGTGAAGGGACAATCGAGCCGGTGCCTGGTAAACGCGGGCACACGTGGACTCCAGAGCTCGGGCGCACGCTTCTTAGTCGCACGGAGTCGCCCACTCACTCGGGACACAGAAGACACTGTGGGACAGTCAGGGGTCAGCAGAGCACAGAACTCGGAGATGACAAGGACAGCGCCAGCTCCCGGCGGAGCCTGTGCACGCCGCTCACGGCCTCCCATCAACCCGTCTGAGGCTGCGGGGCGCGGCAACACGCCGACGCCCAGCAGTGCCGTCACACACGCACACACCCACCGTCACAGCCCTGGCCCCCGCCACCCTGAGCTCTTGTCATTCCACAGACAACCCTCAGGTGGCTCAGCACAGGACTGTCCTTCCCGCCGACCCCCTGGCCATTAAACCCACCAAACCCCAGGGTCCAGACAAAGCGCAGAACCACGTGGGACAGACCCCAGTAGAAACACAGGGTCCTTCAGACTCAGCGATTCTCACCCAGGGTCACTCACCTACATAGGGCCTCTCACGGGACCCCGAAGCCTCCTGCCCCAGGTTCTGGCGGCTCTGATCACACCCTGGTGCGGTGCCAGCCCCTCCTGAGGGGCAACTAGTGGCTCAGCTATGTCAGGGAAGGAGCAGCTGATTCCCACGCACAAGTCCGTCAGCACACTGGGCAGCTGAGCCGTGACCCTCCCAGGCGCAGTGGGCAAGGGCTGGCCCTGACGGCCCCCCCAACTCCAGCCCCAGACACTGCCCGCACACTCCAGCCAGCCCAGCACTGCCACCGCCTGAGGTCCCTGCCACCACCGCAAGTTGGAAATTAAAAATAAGGAGTCGAAAATGAATGCAAGGAAATATCCCAGAAAGCAGATTTAAAAAATAGAACTTGGTGTGGGGGAGGGGGTTTAAAATTATTTGGCCATTCCCGGGGTATTCTGTCTGACCAATGGAGGGTCAGAATAAAACAGCCGCAGACAGAAGGGAACTCGGTGTCCAACAAACAGTAAGTTCTCATGTCTTAATGGTACAAATTTCTGCTTTGATAGGTCCACTGAGCACCCAGCACAATCCGTACAAAATGTCCAGCCTAACATGCATTATTGTGAAAATTCAGGCTAAAAAGAGCATTTCAAATGTGACCAAAGCACAAGACACTAAAAGCTAAAAACTTCAGGAACAGCACTTTGGAAATCCTGAGAAAAAACAACTCCCAACATGAATGATCAATGACAGAAAACCACGTCAGACAAGCACCGAGCAAACCTAGGACCCCCGAGCTGTGCCCACACAACATGCAGCTGGAACTGCCACTGAGGAGAAGCACAGATGCTGGAGCAGGGGGACCCGGGGGGGGGGGCGACTCTCGGGACAGCTGGCAGAGTCCCAGCACCGCGCCTGGACTGCCCGCCAACGGGCAAAGGATGGGGGGCCAGGAGGGATGTGCCCCCAGAGCAGAAGGGCCGATGCTGACCGTGGGAGCAGGGGGAGGTGAAGAAGACACTGAAGATGAGTCCAGGCTTATTTTTTTTAAAAAGCAAGTAGCAACGGAGGAACGTGTCACATAAAACAGTCCTAATCCTATAAATTTGATGTGGTGTAACTTCTAACTATTGACTTACCCAAATCAGGACGTGACCAAGTTGAGCATCCAGAGAGGACGGGGACGGGGGGTAGGGGGGCAGGCGCTGGGTAGAGGACAGGGGAGGGGGGTCTCTGAGCAGCAGGGGGGTGGGGTGGGGGGTGAAGTGCTGACTCTGCTCTTTACCAAAGCTTCTGAAAACCACTTCCCTTTTTATAGCACGTACGTGTATAGATTAAATAAAATTAAAATTAACTCAGAAAATAATGTATGGCATGTCTGCCCAATGATTTTTACAACTAAGAGGAAGTGGTACTAAAATGTGCCAAGAATATTTATAACGAGCAAGATACCCATTTGGAATGAAAGCATCTCTATTAGACATTTTTACAGCTTTCTCATTATAATTTAGACACGTCTGTGACCACATAGTCTTGACCTCTTAATTCAAAAGCCATGTCCAGTAAACCCAGAGGACAGCAGGCGCTGGGTTAGGCTAGGACACCCTCCAGGGTCCTTACGATAAAATGTTCACACGGGGCAACAGCACAAGCAGGTGAGGAGTCAGAGGCTCACACTGAAACGCCCGCCATCAGGACAAGCTGGAACTGGGGCGAGAACAGCCAATCAGCCCAGTGCGGCAGCTCAGAAACCCCAAAAACAACCCACATAAATACGGTGAACCGGCCTCCGACGGCAGAGCAAAGGCGACGCCATGGGAGGGAACGGGAGCCGCTGGGCACCCCCGTGCAAACATATGACTCGTACATGAGACCTTACACGCTTCACAGAATTAACTCAAAATGGATCGTTCACTGGACCTCAGGGTAAAATACAAAATACTGTAACAGCCCCGCAAGACAACACAGGAGAAAACCCACATGGCCGTGTGCGCCATACCAAAGACACGGTCGGTCCACTGAAGAGATTGCTAACCGGGGCTTCATTAGAATTAAAAATTCCTGCTCTGCAAGAGACACTCTCAAGAGAAGGCGGAGACAAGATGCAGGCAGGAAGAAAACGTTTACAAAAGACACACCTGAGAAAGAACTTTTCTCCAAAACGCACAGAGAACGCTTAAACCTCAACAGCAGAAAAGTAACAAGTTTTGTTAAAAAATGGGCCAAAGACCGTAACAAACACTGCACCGAAGAAGAGGTAAGCACATGAAAAGATGTTCGCCCTCACCTGTCCCCGAGGAAGTGCAAACGAAAACCACGATGAGCCACCACTACACACCTACCGGAAGGACACAGACCCAGGCCCTGGGGCGGCAGGACTCACTCCCTGCTGGGGGGAGGACACATCATGACCGAGGCATTACAAATGCTGCCATTCTTACAAAAGGACCGTTTAACTTAATTTTACAGAACGTGGATCAGAGCTCCAAAATCGCAAAACTTGGCACACAGTGACCTTAGGCAGGCTGCCCCCATAAACCCACAGAAATCTGCCTCCGGCTCAGTCCACGCCTGCTCAGCCGGGTAGCCAGGGCCCTGCAGACACGCTGGTGTGGGGAGGGGCTGGGCCGGCCCCCGCGGCTCTGCAGCCACCTCCCAGGAGAGGCCGGCTGCTCCTGCTGATGTTTCATCGACACAAAGTCCCGTGGCCGCCCCGGTGACGACAACTGCAACCTCCTGCAAGAGTGTGCATGTGAGAGCACGCATGTACGTGTATGCGTGTGCCTGCATGTCTCCATGTGGGGGCGTGCACTGGGGGGACAAGAGTCACATGGAGCACCCAGCTGCTCCGCCACTCAAACGCCCCCCACATGCTGAGCGCTCGAGCCGGGCTGGACAGGCCTGCGTCCTCCTTTGGTGCATTAGTTGCCACGGGAACCGCCAGCATTCCAAGAGGACCACGGAGGGGAGGGGGCAGCTGTGTGGCCCCGTGTCCCAGAGCTGGACAGTGCCTGGCACAGGGCGGGGACTCTGCAGATGCTTTTCCAGAAGAGCAGATGGTTCGTGGTGTCACAGATGGGGGTGGGGCACCCCTGTGAAACGCAGTGTCCCCTGCAAGGACTGACCTCCTGGGAGGATACCTGGCAGCTCTGGGCCTGAGCGGTGGTCCTCAGGGACCCCGAGGCAGACGTCCCCGCCCAGGACCCGGGGCCTTGCCAATATCCTCTCCATTTCCCGCTAAGACAGGGGTGAGCATCGGTTCCATCTAGTTGATTAAATCTAATAAAATGTATTTGCAGTGTAAGAACATCAGAGTGCCCAGACCATAGGCAATGGAGATAAATCACAAGCACATGTTCATTTAATGGGTCATCTTGGCACGGCTGAAAGGCATGAAAAATTCTTCCAGACCATTCCATGGTGCTTTTCTGCTTTCCACTGAATGGAGAAGATGGGAGGGTTCTCCAGAGACAAACAGAATGTGAGTGTGAGTGTTTGCGTATGAATGGGGGCCTGGCAGGGCCGGGCAGGGCCAACGCCTGCTAATGGCATGAACAGGACAGTGACAACAGACAAGCTGAGCGGGAGGGGGCAGGGGGCGGGCTGTGAAGACGGAGCCTGGGGACTGCTGGCCAACCCGGAGGGGGGCAGACGTGTGAGTAGAGGACAGGAGCCAGGGGCCCATTGGCACAAGCTGGGCCACCGAGTCCCTGGGCACAGGGAGGCGGCGGGGACATGAGCAGGGGTGCTGCCGGCACAGCCCATGAGGACCCAGCTCTCAGAGGGGGCAGAGGACAGACCCACAGGAGGGTTAACTGGGGTCGTAAACGTGGGTGCAGCTTGGGGGCCTGAGGGAGAAAAATACCCACATTTCGGGTAAATTAACCACGCAGCAGCCAGACATCAGGAAACACAGGTACTGTGGACGCCAGAGAGGGAAGTTTTTAGTCCTAACTTAAGGAAATGTTTATTGAATTTAGAGAGTGGGCTGGGGAGACAGAGAAACTTCAACATGAGGGACAAACGTTGATCGGTTGCCTCCCGTAGGCACCTGCCTGGGATCAAACCTGCAGCCTTTGGGTACCCAGGACACTGCTCCAACCACGTAACCTGCCCGGCCAGGTCTAGAGAGAGAATTTTAACCAGGCCAGTGTTGTGGACACAAAATGGTCACGTGTGTAACAGAGAATGAAAAAGGGAGCTAGAATTTGGAATTGTTGTTTGAAACTCAGCCATGACATCTGCGGTCCTGTCCAGAGAAGGGGCCCCATCATACACTCTGCATTCACACCTTTGCGGCCCCCCCACAGCCTCACATGTGGGGAACATGCCTGCCCCCCAGACCCACCGCCGGCACCCTGAGGCCCGTGCGACTATTGTTACATCTCCCGTGTCCGGACTCTGGAAACTTCTTTGATGCCATCGCAACTCTCTGAGCCATCAGAGTGACGTGCGCACACTCATTATGGAGACAGAGGACAGAGGGCCTTTCATCTTCCTTGTGACATCGACCACATCCCGCTTTGCGCGGCCCCCAGCCTGGGGACAGACCCGTGGCCCGGCTAATTAAAAAGCCTGAGTCTGGGCTGCAGCTTTGTTTTTAACAATGAGCGGTGGCTGGCGATTACTTTCTACCAAAAGGAAGAAGCATCTACTGTAATTAGCGCGCGTTCCAGCTCCACGGGAACAAACGAACTCGGAATTTCAAAGGAGACGGGCAGCATTCGCCGGGCAACGGACGTGCTGCTGAGGACCGTGTCTAATGAAATGCCGTCCGTAACCGAGGAGACACGCAGGGCTGCTCACTGGACATAGCACTCCTCCTGAAAACTCCAGAAACATCCCACGCTCCCCCACCCTGGGGAAGGGTAAACTGAGTCCATGTTCACAAGGCCAGAGCTGTGCGGCGGCTCAGCACGCAGGGCTAACCGTGTGCGTACAAATCAACTTCACCTGCACACACCTGCGAAACAACTCAGACGCACCACTCAGGTCGCGTGTGATAAAAATTCGCGTGGGAATGACCCAAACGGGTGCACACCAGAGGCCGGCTCCAAGGGAGCGGGGGGGGGGGGGGGACAGCGGCGCGAGTGGGGGGTCCTCACGGAACCGCATCCTGACGCTTCGTTTCCAGAACAAGGAAAGCCCGCAGCAGTCTGCGGCCAGGACGCTGAGACCAGAGCCCGGATTCAGACATGGGCCCATTGGGAGGGAAACTGGCAGGTGACAAATGGAAGAATCAAGGCGACCCCGTAAGGGATGCGCCCTTCACCCAGCTCTCAGGCCCAAACCCCACAGTTGCCACACACGGAAATAAGACGCAACCAGAGCTCTGGACGCAAGTCTAAGCCGCGGGGTCTGCACAGAACCGAGTGATGGACGGGGTTCCAAGTTTGCTGGGAGGCGCTGGTGAAGAAGAACACGCCAAGCTCACGTGGACCACAGCTCTGTCTCAGACACGGGACAGCTACCAACCCCACCCATAAGCCGAGATTCTAGATGCTCTTCCTCACTGCGGCAACACTGAAGAGCCTGTGCTGTCAGCACATGTATGAATACATGGATCCAACATGCTAATCACATGGGGGCAGGGCAAAGGCCCCCCGGCTGAGTCTCCAAGGCCATTGCTCTCGTGTGCATGCGCCCTCGCCTGGGAGGTGTTGGCAAAGGCTCCCCTTCTGAATTACTGTTGTTGAGGAAGGACAAGGGCCATGTGTCCCGAGAACCCAGGGGCGGGGTTATAAACCCAAACACGAAGGAAAACGGAAGCCTCTGGCCTTGACCATAGCAGATGTTTCAAAAGCGTCCTCGTTAATCTGCCTTCACTCTCACGTGCGTGCTGCCCAGCGAGACAAGGAAAACCCTGTTTTCTAAATGCTGTTTTGGCGGAGAAAACCGTTCCTGCCATCTAGAAAGGGCAGCCCTGGCCATCACCCTGACGGACCACAGGTGTCGCAGCAGCGCAGAGCGGCACCTGCCGCCACCGCCCTCGGGCACTCAGGTGTCGTTTCCCACTGGCATTCCTTGGCAGAGGGTGATTCCGTGTCCTGAGACAAGAAGTCCAGATATGCACAAAACGCCCTGCTGTTACCCCGAGGCAGGGGTGACCTCACAGGGGCTGGGTGCTGCTAACGCGGCCGAGAGCCGAGGCGCGGTAGGAGGGGCTCCCGTGGGCACCGGAGCTGCCCGCACCGCAGCCGTTGTCAGTACCCTCACGGCAAGGCGAGGTAAGCGCAACAGCGAGCCTGCGGAAAGGCCTAAGTCACAGCGACACCCAGGAGAGAACAATTAGCGTAAAGCGTCTTAAGCAGAATATGACTGGAATACCAAGAAAAATACAACGAGATACCTACTTGTTATTGATTTTCATACATAGGAACAACAGGTATGCGGTAATATTTTGTTGCTTCTGGTAAGCACTAATCCGTTAAGAACGCATAATTATGTTTTTTATGTTATCGTCAAATGCAGGAAAGTGAACGAAAGTCAGATGAGACGAGCAGACTCTGAGGAAGTGAGGACCACGTGGGGACAGTGAGGCCCAAGCAGGAGCGACCACACGCAAGTAGCGAGAGGAGGGGCCCAACCGTCCAGCGGGTGCCCATCGTCACGGAAAACTGTTTATCCCAAAAGGGCAAATTAGCCAGATCTCCAAAAAGAAGAGCTGGCCCCTGTCTCCTAGGAGACAAAACCTCTAAACAGTGTTCCTGTTTACAAAGGAATATGTACATTTTTATAATAACAGACCAGGTCAATGTGCCATGGATATATGGGATGTACAAACCTTTTTAAAAAAAGTACCACATTCCTGAAAAAAAAGCCAAGTCTCCAAAATCCTAAAACCTCATGAAAATCGGGGCTTGAGGGTCCAATGACATAAAACTGACAGCCTGACTAACAGAAGGGACCCGGCTGAGCAGCAATGGCTTTCGTCTGACCCGCCTTGGCCGACAGAAGCAGCTGAACGGAGCGAGGAGCTGCCACCCAAGACCCGCAGGGCTCGAGCCGGCCCTAAAACGTGGACGCTGTACAGGCTGTAGGAGCGTTAACTCCCAAATCACAACAAGTTACAAAACTAGAAAACTTGGAGGACGAAAGAGAACACAGGGTGGAATGAGAGGAGCTTCACAGTTGTCCGTATGGAAAATAATACAGTGATTAGTGAATAATAACACAAGAATAAACTCTTTCATATACTCACAGTTGTAAACCCACTTTTGCCCACCCCTTCATTCTTCAAGTGTTTAATTAAACGTATAGCGTTTTACAATAGCTTATAATAGCACGGTTCTTACCGGGATTATAATCGTTGTGGTATTTTTGCTTGCATTTGTCAATAAGTTCAGAACATAGTGTCTAAGAAAATGTACTATGTGAAAACTGTGAATTAAATTAAATGTTTATGAATGGCCGAACATTTTTTAAATTGTTATTTAAGGACTTAGAAAACTTTTGGTTGTTAAACCCATAACGTATGAATTAACCATGACTATAGTATGCAAATATGTGGGGAAAGGCTAACTGTGAAATGCTAACATACAGATGAATCAGTCAATACAGGCGCAGCCTTAGTCAAGGATTAAACAAAAGGCGAACTGAGCAAATGGTCGTCGCATCCATGACAAATCCGCGAGGCCACACTTCCGGAACCCGCCACCTGAGTCCCTTGTTTAAGCTCCCACACACCAGGACTGACCCCAGGAGACATTTCGAAGTGGAAACTCCCAGGAACGTGAGAGGCGAGACACTGTGTCCCCACAAGACAGGAGGACGGGTGCTCCCCACATCAGCAGACAATCCCGTGTCACCCAGGGGACAGCGTGGGAGGGGTGCGGGGCTGCGGTTCAGCCAGGAAGTGGCTCCAAGTCCAGCCGGCCGGGCTGCCCACCATGTGCGCCCCGTGTCTTGCCAGTGACCATCTGGAGGGCAGATGCGGCCAAGCTTGGGACCAGAGGAGACTTCTCCAGAACCACACAGCGGTGTGTTAGTTTGTTCTGTCCTTACAGAACTTCTAAAATCTTGACATCGATTCTGTTATAAGGATAGATCGAGGCAGGCACCCTTTACAGGAAAAATCCTCAAAGGAAGGAAATGTGCTTGGACCCAAAATAAAAGGTCTCAAACACAGTCGAAAAAGTCCGTGTTTAATACACTCTGGTCATATGTGCATGAGTATTAGAGTCATGACCGTAAACAAGCTTAATATAACGTACTGTGGGCAACCGCTCTGTGTGGTTTTGGGAATTGTAGACCAAGCCGTGAGCCAGGCTGCCCCAATCAAAGACCAGCCGACAGCGGGAGAAAAGTTAAAATCGATGCATGCAGAGCAGAAGCCATAATCATAAATACACTCATTCTTTTGTAACTCTCTATTATTTGAAGAATTTGGTGACTCGACCGAGCACTAAGAGTTTCAGGTCCAACGTCACTTGCAGCAAACCTGGGGTTCATGGGAACCCGTTCCAACTGCATCTAAAAATCTTACACGTTCCCCTGAAATTCATGCAAAATAATCCTGCATGTAAACTGTAACTGAAGATAATAATAAAAAAACATGTAACAAAGACTCTTCCAGGAAGACTCCTAAGACAATGCAGGTGCTTCTTTAGCCGGGTCCGTGGGAGAACAGGCCAGAGGCAGGAGCAGGGAGGCAGGGAGGACCCCAAAATGCTACAGAATAAGTAAGGTTTCCAGACGCTGCCCCGTGGGAAGAAGCCTGAGAAACGGGAGGTCGCACAATAGGGCTTTTTGGCAGTGACATTTTAACAGTGTTTTGATTTTTAAATTCACTTTGCTGGAATGTCTCTGAGGAATGACATTTCAAACTCCAGACACTGGCTTGCTAGATTTGAGAAGCAAGTAATATTTCAAACCAAAGTAGGTTATATTTTAAAGATTCAATGACAAATTTAAGTATTTTAAATGGTAGCTAATATCTCAAATATATTCCTTATCTCAAGGAACTGCTCAGTTGTATGGATTTAATCCAATGTATGGATTCAGCCCTGGCTGGTGGGGCTCAGTGGACTGAGCCGGCCTGCAAACTAAAAGGCCGCCGTTTCGATTCCCGGTCAGGGCGCAGGCCTGCGCTGCAGCCAGGTCCCCAGGTGGGGGTGCTCGAGAGGCACCCACACATCAACGTTTCTCTCCCTCTCTTTCTCCCTCCCTCCCCCTCTCTCTAAAAATAAATACATAAAGTCTTTAAAAACTCAGCATGTGGCATCAGGGTGGAAGAAAGGTCACTTGGGTCGGTGTGACGCAGACACACTCACACACGCACACTCGCACGTGGACGCCCAAGTTAACGAGGTCTCCGTCTCGAAAGCCCGTGATTCAGAGGAAACACTGCTCTGAGAGTGGGGCGCGTCGGGAGGAGACCACAAACAAGCCTCCGGGACCACAGCGTGTGGACCGTGCTCCTGGGAGACCACAGGGCTTTTCTAAGCTGAAAAGACCCCACCACACAAGTTAAAATGCCGGCGTGGCACAAACAATGAATCTTCAAGTTTTTAAACTGAAAGGGGCTGGTTCCATTCAACGACAATGGACCGAACGACGGGCCCGTGGCCCCAGAACTGGCACAGACGGGCCGCTCAGCCTGTTGGCTCGACCCGTCCCAGCATCCTGGCGCCGCAGCGGCTGGGACGCCCCGCCTGTCTTTCCCCGTTGCCCAGTTTTTTACCCATTAAAGCCCACCACTGACGGCTGCTGTGCGCTGAGGCAGTGGCGCCTTCGTCTGCCCCCTGCTTCCCCCTAGGGACTGGCGCCGGCCCCTTGGGCTCCCGAGTCCCTCAGGCACGCCCAGACGCGTGTTTCCACATGTGGCTCATTGCCCAGCGGGTGCTGGGTCCCTCCTTCTCGGGCAGAGTCACGAAATGCTGAAACTCAGGTATATCCAGACACGGGTCTGCGCAACTCACACCTTTAATGCACTGGAGGCAAGGAATCCAGCCTGGGCCTCCCTTTCATGCTAATGAATCTTGTCCTTGGCTTTTGTCATTTTCAATCAGGCAACATCTTAATGGGTTGATGTGCGTCATATAAGAGGGTGAGCCCCCTACATTGCTGACAAATTACAAACCCAAGTCCTACTAAAAAGCCGTTGGCTCCAATGGGTAACTTCTTCACTACTTTGAAAATGGCCAAGGAGCTCAGCCTCCTGGCTACGTCCTCAAACACAGATAAAAGAGGACATGATGTTTACTTTGCAACTGTTCTTCCGGGACATGTGAAATGTTGTGCAAACTCATGGTAAAAAAAATAAAATCTCTAAAGAAAACAGTTAACTATGAATTTAAATTGAAAATAAATATTTCAGCAGCAGAACACTGGCCCCAAAGATGTCCCCGAACCTGTGAGGATGCTTTGAAATAGAAAAGGCACTTGGCAGATGAGATCAGGTTCAGATCCTGGGATGAGGAGATAATCCGAAAATAATCCCACGTGTCCCTAAGAGCAGAGTCCATGTCCTGGCTGCAGAGGACCCACAGAGGGACACATCCAAGTCCCCATGGCCACTGGCTTTGAGGCCAGAAGAGGGTGAAGACCGAGGGCCTTGCAGCCCCCAGCAACTGGCAAACGGAAGGACCTAGCCACGTGGACCCCTTGACTTCAGCCAGTGCAACTGTGTCAGACTCCCGGCCCGCAGAACTCAGAGAGAGGCAATGAACCTGCACCGTGTGAGCCGGCGAGATCGTGGTACCTGGCTGCAGAAACACCTGGATTCTCTCAGGAGCAGGGCACTGGTGTGTTTGCCACGATGTCTACCCAGAAATGCTATGACCGGTCCAGCGGCGTCACTGCTGCCTGACGTCTCTCTCAAACATCCGCCCCAGAGTCAGGACCTGCCCACAGTGCACCGCTGGCTGCGTCACCACGCTGGCTGCGTCTGGGCCAGACAGTCAGTGTGCAGGTGGAGCGGCGGAGCTGCAGGGAGCCTGACAGGAAGCCGCACTGTGCACCGCGAGGCCAGGGTCCTCCTTCATTTCAGGTGGTGCTGCTGTATCTAGGAGGGGACAGCGTCTGTGGGGGCATCCCCACACCTGTGACAACTGCCCACGTTGGCACTGGACCGCTCCCAAATAGCGACGCCAAACACACACCAGTAACAACTGCAGGCTCCTCTCCCTGCTCCTGGCACCTTCGTCCTGCCCGGCGACACGGCCCCGCTCGGGAATGCGTGTCCCAGGTCCCGGGCAGGGGCGTCCCCAGCGCTGGGCTGAGGGCCTAGGGTACCTCCCCATCCAGCCCCTCCCACAGCTGTGACATGTGTCGTGTCCTCTGTGGCAGCATCTCTTCTACCTGAAGAGCCACCAAGGGACATGCATGAGGGTGATCGGTGACGGAAGAAGGCCACCAGGCAGGGCCGGTGACGGCATCCTGAGGCTGAGTGCGCAGACGCGTGTCTGTCCCAGAGGAGGCAGGAGGTACATTCCCTGTCACCCTGCCTTCCCTCCAAGGCCCAATGAGGAGTCTCTGTCCGCGAGAGCTCTGAGGATGGCCCAGCCTATCTGCTGGCCTTGGGGAGGTGAAGGCTGCCCCCTGCTCCCAAACACACTCCAGCGAAGCGGGAGCAGGGCACTTCCTGAGGACACAGGTCAGCCCTTGGGGTGCCCCCGACACACACCCACAGGCACAGACTCAGCACAGACCCCCACGAAAGCTCCTTGGGAAGCGCATATGACCGTCAGAGCGCCACCAGGAAGGCCCCGTCTGGGGCATTGGGCGGATGCGGTCACCGCAGCCTGGGCAGTAACGGCCACCCCGGACACTCACACCCTGAGCTTTTCAGGGTCCCCGGCACCATGACCTGAGTTATAGCTACAAACACGTGACCCCTACATCCACTGAAGTGAGTGTTCAGCAACACGCCTTACACCACGGCACTGCCCCTCCCCCCAGCGTGGTGACATGTGTGCCCAGAGAAGGAAGAGGGAGACAACAGCCTACCTGAGCAGTCCCCATGCTGGCCGAGGGGTGCGGGCCAGGGGCACGGGGGAAGGCAGTCACCGGCGGCCACTGGGACACGGGCAGCTACGGCCAAGCCTCAGACCGTGGGAAGGCCTAGGACAAGGAACAAACAGAAATAGGGGAAAGATGATAAAAAAGGGTCAACAACCTCCTTCATGAATGCACATCCAACACATGGCACCAGGCCACAATTAACAATTAAATCCACCGGGAACAGCGACATGCCCGGGGGTCTGAACTTAACAGACAACACCGTACACATCATGGAAAATACTTGAGAACATACAATCTGATAGAAATAATAAAACCGCCCTTAAATGTAGCCCTATGATTCCTCACGTAACCTGGCGGAACACTACAGTTCTGCAAAGGAGCCAGCAGAGCCCAAGAAACAGAAGGGCAGGTCCAGGAATTAACAATCGATCGAGACTACACATGCAGAAAGTTGCATGTGGCCTTTAAAAAAAAGAGAGGTGGTAGCCCAGATACTTTGGCAAATTATAAAATTCTCTGCTCCTTCTGTTCATTGCATGTTAATGCCCGAAACTACTGCCACCCCCAAAACAAATGAGATGAAGCAGGAATGTGAGGCTTTGGGACAGACTTGTTTGCGACGCCACGCTGAAAAAATACACTGCCCTTTCTTCCCCACTGAGCTGCTACAAGATAAAACACACACTTCGCGTGGCCTCCGAAACCACGGTCGGGTTGCTTGAATCTTCATGAAGGTCGGAAGTGGGGCGTGTTGCGCACCACGTTCTGAAAATCTTGCTTTGTCACCACTATCTCTGACTGAGCGCCTGTGTGATCCCTTGTTACTAAATGCCACCTACTTACTTCCCAATGTGCTGTCCTGAAAAAGTAAGAAAGTCACCTGGTCTTTGTTTTAGCGAGCACTGTCAGCAATTATGAATTATAAATAACCCACAAACTGGAAAGCAGGCTTGGCTTCCAGTAAGCAGTGAGCCCACATCCGTGTGACTGTCCCTCCAAACTGTGTGTTTACGCGACGGCTTGTGCTCAAATGCTGTTCCTACCCAGACAGACCGCTCTGCCAGCCCCAGCACAGACCTCTCCATCCAGCACAGAGAGAAGTCCGTGTGTTTTCTTGCCTGGAAGACCCATCATTGGCCCTACAAGTCCCCCACTGCTGGGCATTTGGGTTTTTTCCAGTTCTTCCCGACTGCTAGTGACCCTGTGTACATTCTGTCTGCCTCCGGGCAAGCTTCTGTGGACAGGCTTCTCAGAGTAGAATCACTGGGTCATGGGACATGCACAGTCTTGGTCCAAAGGGCTGTCGGAACATTTTGCCAATTTACACATCACATATTATCAAACTTTAGTTTTTGCCTCTGGTGAAAAAAGTTTCTCACTGTTTCAATGATGTTAAAGTGTCTTGAATATGGTCCTTGGGTAAGCCCTGGCTGATGTGGCTCAGTGGATTGAGCACCGGTCCGTGAACCAAAGGGTCACTGGTTTGATTCCCAGGCAGGGCACAGGTCTGGGTTGCGGGCCAGGTCCCCAGTTGGAGGCACATGGGAGGCAACTGATGGATGTTTCTCTTACACATTGATGTTTCTCTTCTTTTCTTTCTCCCGCCTTTCCCCTCTAAAAATAAATAAACAATTAATTTTAAAAAATAAATTTAAAAAATATATCTGGTCCTTGGTATGTGTCAATTGCCTCTTCCAGAGTTTGGCCAGCTTCTGTGGGGGATAAATGTATGATTACTAACTAGTACCTCTCCTATTTCCAGGCTGCTTGTCTGCTCTCCAGGTTTTGAATATTTTCTCTCTGTTAGTTATATGTGGCTTCGCCGTGGAATCTGTCAACAAGTCAGATGGGCCTAATGTTATTTACACGTCCAGATCAGTACTTTCCCGTGTGTCTCCATTAGCACAGCACGTGCGACCGCGGGCACCTGCGTTCGCAGGGTGAGATCTTCTAGCACAGCTTGCAATACATACACACGTCCGCAAAAGCGCAGTGAAGTGTAATCATTGTGTCTTAAATAGCAATTCTACTGCAGGCACGTTAGCATAGTCACTGTTACGCCGTAATTCGGTTTTCCCCTAGTCTCCAAGGCTGAATGCCTTCACTTCAATCTGGTTTCTCAGGGAATTCAGTTCACAGTTCACACGTGTCTTCAGATGGACGACCTGCGCCCCGTCTTTATCAACACTGCAACGGCATCTCCTTAGCACGACAGGCAAAAGTGTGTAGTTGATTTTGTTCTGTCCATTTCTGTCTGATCCCTTTAGAACATTTGCTCCACAATTACTGATTCCTTAGTAACACACCTCACATTGGTCGCTGTCCACGCTCCGAGCTCCAGGTCCGCCCCGCGCGAAGCCTCCCGTGCGCACAGACACTAGGGCAGGAGGCCCGGTTCAGCAGCTATGACCAGGTGCTGTTGTCAGCCAAAGACCCCCGGTCAGGCTCTGCTCTTACGTCTAAGGAACACAGCTGCGTCACTGAGCCCTGGAGACGGGAGGGTGGGAGCTGAGCGTGGCCATGTTCACACAGCGAGACAGCCCGCGGCAGGGTGCTCAGAAGCCAGCCCACACTCACCGTCCTGTTTCAAAACTCATTAATACACAAACTGGACAGGAAAACTCATTATAGCTTTTCAGAGCGGACTGTCCTGTTGAAAAGAGCAACAAACACGTTTCGTAAACAAGTTTTAGAAAGCTGCGATGGAGCACATGACTGAGATAACGTAAAAATGATCGACAGCATAACAACGTTCCAGTGACAGAATGTACTTTCACAGCAACAGGTGGCAACGAGCCATGTGTGAAACCCAACTGTCACATTAGGCATTTACAACTTCATGTCCGAATTGTTTTATAATCACTGTTCTGCCGTGAGCCTACACTGAGTAATGGTGTCTACCAGATAAGTTACTCTACATTTTGCTTAACATTCTCGTTAATGACTAAAAAGATAATAAACAGCATTTCGGTACAACAGGCATTTGGAACACTGTTAAATTATCAAGTGTTGTAAGAATCACGGGAATTGGATGAATTAAAGGACCAGTTAGATGGAGACAGTGAGCGTGGACCCACCCCAAAGAGAAGGCAGGAGGGTCTGACCTCAGCCATGTCTCAGATCACGAACAGACAAGTCTGAGAGGGCTGAGACTCGGCCTCAAGGGAGGCCCCAGTTTTATGGGAGGTCCGCTCTCCGTGCAGAGGGCTCCTGGCACAGGGAGCTGCTGCAGACGGCAGCCAGCAAAGGGCGCCCGCCCCCAGCCCACCCTTCGCCAGGCAAACGGAGCGAGGACACACCACCCTTTCTGGCAAGGCAGGTGGACAACAAAAAGTCCTTCCAGTGGCGTCTGTCACAGAACAAAGTACAGCGTGTGCACGGGGACCATGGCACTTCTGTCCTCTGATGGGACACCAGCTGGCAACAGACAACCACGCAGTTCTTCCATGCTGAGCAGAGACCCGCATGGAAAGAGCTCACAGTTTTACGGATTTCAGTCAAGTCAACACATATGTTAGACATGTTCTGATTTACACCAAAAAGAAGAAATTTTATCTGTGATCCTACAGATAAATGCGCTAGCTCCAAGTAACCACTTTAAACTAGACAGGGTCCTGCTGTGGGAGAAGGGAACCGAAAGTGCCCAAAGTACTTGGACTGCATGAAATAAACCACAGACACATACAGGCACACATACAAGAGACACACAGACACACACAGAGACAAAAACACACAGACGCACAGAATGACTGTGAGAGACAGGTGTGCACTTACTCTCAGCAAGTGACTGATGCCAAATATTTCCTTAGCAGTAAAAATGTAGAGCAAAAATGAGGTGTAAAAAACAAGTCAAAAGATTGTGGGCACAGTTTCGAAGGGGGAGAAAGAGCCCTAAACGAGCACAGTTGTGTGTAAGCCGCTCAGGCACACTTTGATTACAGGTATTTCCATAGTAACGCGTGCACGTGGGACACGTGACGCTGTAGGCACGACACATAAAACGGAAGGAGAGATTCTAACTGAATGTGGAAGGTCGAAAGCAGGTCAGGATTGGGTACAAATGTTATTATTGGGTCAGTTAGGTATTTCTCTCAAAGAGGAACCGTCACCCTGCTGTGCAAGATCGAGGGTGGGCCCAGTATCTCGTGCACACAGAAGGGTGGGTCCCCGGACGGCAAGTCATCCCAGGTGGCCTGCGCCCTGTTGGGAAGGGGCCCGCCGCCCCCACTGCCCCCTCTGCCCCGTCCTCCACGGGCACCCCTGGATCCTCCCTGACTGAGCCTGCAGGCTGCCTCCCCGCGGGGCTGTCCTGACCCCCAACGGCCTTTTCTCGCCGAGCAACGTGCCAGGTTTTCGGAGCCAGCGAGGGGCGAGCGTGAGAACGGGAGAGAAAAGAGATGTACGAGCCTTCCCAGAGTAATCTATTTTGAAAAGGCACATACGAAACTTAAGATCAGAAAGCTAACTTCATTAAAACGCGCTCGTATCGTGTTCTCCATGAAAAAAAAAAACCGTGATGCGTCCTGAGAGTGAGTGTGTCGGTGTCATGACCGTGAATAACGGAGCCACAACCCTGACATCGGAGTCAGGACTCGGGGCAGCCAGCAACCGACGTGCAGGGGTTTCGACGCCCGAAGGCTCTCCCCTGCATCCCGGCTCCCGGGCGGCGCTGCCCCGGCCCAGGCCCCCGAGGCCAGGCCGGCCCCAGCGAGGAGCGGACGGTCGGGCGCACGGGCCCGCGGCGGCGGCCACGAGGCGGGAAGCCACCGGCAGGTTTGCACGCAGGTGTCGAGGCGCCTCGGTCACGGGACGCTTTCAGTGTCGCATCTCCTCCCCGGAAAAGCAGCCCCTTCGGTGGGGCCCCGGGGCGGTGTGCGGCCTCCCGCGACGGCAGTGACGGCCGGAGCCCCGGCGCTGACCTGCGGGGTCCCCGCCCCAGGCGCGCAGAGACCGGGGTGCGCGCCCCGCCCCGTGTCCCCGGACGGCGGGCTGCGCAGTGCAGGCTGAAGGGCGGCGGAGACCCCGGAGGGTCGGGGTGGGACACGTCTGTGCGCCTTCCCGTGTTCCAGGGGCGGCCCGCGGTTGGCGGGGGACGAGGACGGGGCGCAGGCCCACCGGGGCCGCGGCTGCCGACACTGCGACCAGTGTCTGTCGTGTGCGGTGCTGAACTGTCCGTAACAACAATCTAACCCAGGCTTGTTTCTCTATATTTTACCAGGAGTTTAAATATTCCCTTAAACGTTCAAGTGAAGCGGCGCAGAGAGACCGACTAGTCATTGAAGAAGGTTAACCTTAAAATATTTATTCACATAAAATGTCTTAAGATTACAATATTTTAGGTATTTATAAATAAGTGACAGTCTGGTGACACAGACTAGTTATTATTTGTCATCAATTCCAGACACAGTCTGGAGCCTTGCACGGTTTAGAAGAATAATTCAAGCTAAAAGTCTACTAAAATACCACCAGCTTTCAGCAGTTAATTGTGCAATTCCGATGAGCAGAGACCTGTGTACTTCTATCTTCTGAATGGTAGTAGTATTGTTTCCTAAATGTATTCAACTTCTTGTTTAAACGAAGAAACAAAATTATACCACAAAAATTGGGTTAAATAATTTTGCTGCAAAAATTCTAACAAACATATGTCAAGAAATGAGATTGTAGTTCCCATAGCAACAATTACCTGGGCCTTTCCAGCAACTCCGTACGTGTGTTTCGTGTGGCTCCACCGCGTAACTTCATTTCTAACCTGGCGTTTCAGTGTTCAGCCAGGACAGTGCGTCCCGTGAGCCCGCCGTCATCTGACGGTCCTCGAGCCCCATCATCACCACCGTCCGCCACCATCATACAGAGAATGTGGTCCTTTGGCAGCACTGCGAAATTAATTACATGGCTTCATTGCAGTTGAAATGTGTCTCGGATGCACAGGGTTTGCATTTGTAAGCTCTTGCATATAAAAAGAGTTAGGTAATATCGATTACTTCCTGTGATGGTCTTTACATTTCCATAAGTATCTTCGGAAAGCAAGCTTCTTCGTGAACCAGAACTCTAACACAAGTGAATCCATCTTGGCATACTTCTCGGGTATCTTCAACAATTCCCACGCTGGGACAGGGCCGATTCCTCAGCGTCCTTGGGAAAAGGCTGTGACGTGGTGATAGGATAAGAAATCTAGATTTGGTCCTTCCCTGGTTCCCTTGGGGTTTCTGAGAGATGGGGGTGAGAAGAACACATGTCATTCCTGACAGCACCTTCCAACCACCTGAGTTTATGCTAATGAGGTGAGTCTTGGAGGGCGGGGCTGGTGGCCAGGGGGACCAACCACGTGATTTGATGGATGGACTTTCAGCCCCACTGCCCACCTCCAGGGAGGGGAGAGGAGCTGGAGATTGAATCAATAACCAAATGGCCCGTAATTTAATCAATCATACCTTCATAAAAGCCAAATGAAACCGAGCAACTTCGGGGGATTTTCTGTTGATCATTATTCATTCGCCCTAACAGACCGTTGTACCGATGTCCTTTCCCAGGGGGTTCAGCTGATAGGTAGTAGCCAGTCACTGCTATTTTCTGACCACGTACAACGCGCCAGCGGCCACCCCTCACCATCCACACACCGTGTCCCTTTGCGGATCAGAACAATCCCTCAAGATCACCCACAATGACAAACGGGGAAGCGTTACCTGAGGGGGATCAAATGACATACGTGCCTCGTGCCAGGCAGATGGTCATGTGTGGAGCTGACCTCCCTGAGGCCAGCGTCCTTTGGCCCCACACAGACGACCCCCACACCCCAGACATAACCCAATAAAAAATATCAGTCCAAGGTGTTTCATGACTTGACACAGGTAAGGCACCCAAATTTAAGCCTGAAGCGTTCAGACAGACTGCTTCTAACTGTTCGGTGGTGCCGGTCTTCACATGAAAGCGTGGGTTTAATGTCTGTTCACCTGGCTCCGTGACCCAGCACTACAAACCCACAGAGAAAAGCAGGAACATCAAAAATAACAAAAAATCGGAATGACAGCCCCTTTCCTAGGTGGAGACTAGTCAACGCCCACAATTAAGGCTCAGAGATAAGGCGTGTGAGGGACCAACAGCAGAGACTGCTCTGGTCTGCAGCTGAGGCCAGACCTCGCCATCGCTGGGGCCTCCCCAGAGTGAGTCGCAGGAAGAGGATCTCATGTTTATGTGCTTCTCACTCCAGTCAGTGCATCCACGGAGACGGCACCCTCCTCCCTTCACCTCCGCCAAGTCCACTGGGTACCATTTCAATTACAAATCGGACAAGCATCATCTTTCCAATGAATGCCTGTGATTACTTCTAAACATGTAGAAAGTGGTTGAAATGCCCATATCAGGAGATTTTTAATTTGGCTCTTTGGGCACAAATGAAGCACTCCGTGACAATCAACTTCTTCCAAGTGAACCTGATTTAAAAACCTTATTATCAACTGCTGATGCGTAAACCTCCCCTCAGCAGCGTTGGCCCCAAAGTTCTGCTGAATCGGTGTCCTGTGTCCCAAGTGGTCTCCGTATCCCCCCAAAATGCTGTGTGAAGCCAGAGTAGGAAGTCCTCACACACGTGGATGCGACTGGGCGAGAAGCTTCTCGGGTGTCCTGGTGCGACTGTGTCACCTGTGCGTCCATGGACACGTCACCTGCACAGCTGTGACAGGCAGGCAGAACCTCCCAGCACACGGTGTGAGCACGGGTGCCAGGCAGGAGGACACTTCCTGCCGGAAGCAGGACAGGACCATACAGACTCCAGTGTTGTGAGCTGTCGCTGGAGAGGAGAGCGGCACTTCGGGGCCTCGAGCGTTTCCGTGGTTTCCTGCGTCATTTCTAATTCTATAGTCCGTGAGCTAATGATTTTATGGCAGCGCCAACCAGCATTGCCTGAACTGGAGGTAACTCCACAGATGGACCAGAAACAAACAGGAGGCCGAGAGCAGTGAAGCCCGGCTGGGGGCCTCGGGGCGAAGGCAGGGAGCGGCTGGCGCGCGCCCCTGCAGCCCCAAGCCCTCCGGCCGCCACGCTTGGAGTTCAGAGCCATCAATGAACAGAAGGCCGGGGGGTGGGGGGGTGGGGGGGGCAGTATTTTATTTAGAGAATTTGCGTAATGTCCTCTTCTATAAAAGACGCAAATCCTATTAAGGAGAAGTAACCCCAACACTCACCCTCCCGGGAAACTGCGACAGGCACACGGGGATTCCACTTTACAGCGACTGAACCTGAGCTTCGCAACGACTGCCCCGCTGTCTGCGCCCAGCTGTGCCCCGCGCCCCTGAACCCCCGAGCCGGGGAGGAGACCCCCAGAGTGTGAGGCAGGAGGGGAGGCCGGCTGCAGATGCTGACTCTCGGATCAGCCCGTCCTGGCTGCGCGTTCAGCAAGCGGGGCAGAGGAAAGCGCAGGAGGGCAGGGCAGCCCTGGGGCTCCGTGACCACAGGAGCCGAGTGAGAGAGAGCGAGGCCACCGGAAGCCACACAGAGGCTGTCCCACCTCAACACCCCTCAGGCTGCAGGGGCGCCCCCCCGCCCCCCAGGCCTGTGCACAGCCTGCGCCCTGTAGCGCCTGTCTCGTGCTGGCTCTGCATCTCCAAGCGAATTTAAGAAAAATCTGCGGAGAGGAAACCAGAGGGAGGCAACAGACTGCGATTCTTTCCGAGGACTAATTACAGCCCAAATTGTAGACAGAGCTCGACTGCACCGAAGATGAGTCTGGGGACCAGTGGGTGACACCGAGTCAGAGGGCCCGTGACAGCAGGGCTGCGGGGCCTCTCCTCCAGTGAGCACAGTGCGCCCAGCCCGGCTGCCACAGGAGGGGCTGCAGGGGACGCCCGGCGGGTGGGAAAGAAAACCTGCTGTGACTACTCACCCGTCCTGCCCCAAGGACTCCATGGCGGTGGCCGAAGCCCAGTCCTGACCCTCAGCTGGGTCCCCAGGCGGGAGGAGCCTGCCCGGGGGGGCAAGTGCGCCTCTGGTCAGCGTGGCAGCCCCGGCCCGGGAGCAGGGCCACACGAGGGTGGGTCTGCGGAGCCTGCAGGAGAAGCCCACGAGGCAGCCGCTCCCTGTGACTCAGCCCCGCGCTGCTCCCTCTCCCAGGAGGGGACAACAAATATAGAAAATGAAAGGGCGGCGGCAGATGGAAGGAAGTGGACGGGAGCGGGCGCTGGGCGGCCGTGGGTGCTCCCGAGGCTGGGCCGCCAGATGCGCAGAAAGGAAGCGGCTGTCGCCACAGCAACCCGGGCCTCAGGCCGGGAAGCGGGACACACGTGCCGCTCCAGAGCCAGAGGGACGCTGGGGATGCCGCGCGGGAGAAATGCAGCCTGTGCCTCACAAACTGCACGCTGCTCCTGGGCGGAAGGCCAGGGCGAGCGAGGACTTCCCCGGGGACACGTGCCGCCCTGGGACCCCGAGCTCGGGTGGCACCGCCCCCGCACCCGGGCGAAGGCTGCACAGGAAACCACAGGATCGATCTCTTTCCAGCACTGCGTCTATCTCAAACACTCCTGCGGATTTTCCCTTTTACTCCAAAGTACTGGGACGTTAACCTTAATTAAGAAGGATTGGGTGGTGTGTTTTGTGTACGTGTTGACATCTTATTTTGAATTTCTAACGTGAGAACAACAGAGAATTACATTACATTTCAAGCTGAAAAGCCACAATCAATACAATGATTTACGTCCAAGTCGAGGTGGTCAGATGCCTCCTTCATTTATCTCCTCTGCCCTCTGAGTCCCTGTTAAGTGACAGCAAAGGAGACTAACACAGAAACATACAAAGGTAAAAGGGGTCTGTGGGGGACCAGCACACTGGGGCAACCCCAGGAAATATGAGGTGGGTGGGAAGGGGTGACGGCCAAGCAGAGGGGGTGAAACAGGCAGCAGCCACTGAGAACTAGACACCGGCCGGTCACCGGGGCCGAGGGACACCTGGAGGAACCACATGAACGGCCCAGAGCACCCAGCAGGCCATCCTGGGACCCCGCAGGGCCCCGTCCCACAAGGCCCCTCAGCCTGGCCCCACCACCTCTCATAAAACCAGAGCAGCCACACTTCCCGGCTCTGAATGAAGACCTGCATCAGGGAACCAGGGGTTCTCCAAGGACGGGCCTGCTGTCTGCCCAGCACCCTGGGGAGCTCCGCCTGCAAACACCTGCTGCCGAGATGAGCAGAACCAGTGGCACTCAGCCAAAGCGACGTCGCAGGGACAAAACAGATTTTTCATCCAAAAAAAAAGAAAAAAGGTGGCAAATTAGTCCCACAGGGAAATCTCAGAAGATATTGGGCCGTTAAGAAAAGAGACAGAGAATAAAGACATCTTGGAAATTAAAAATAAAATGGTTGCAATTAAAATTTCAGTGGAAGTGTTAGAAGACAATATTGAGAAAATTTGCCAGAAAGGGGCTGGAAAGTATACAACAGAAAAGACCCCGGACACTAAGAATCAGGCTGGAAGGAGTCCTACCAGGAGTTTCAGAAGAAAAGGAAAAGAAAATGGTGAACCATCAACAGGAAAAGCATGTGGAGAGAGTGTTCACCAAAGCAAAAGGCACGTCACCGCAGACCAGGCATATCCACACAGCCACGTGTCCTGGTCACGAGAGAGGCAGCCACGCCCAGAGTGGCCCTGATGTCACCTGTGGACCCTGGGGGACGCTGACGTGTCCGAGCAGGGTCATTGTCGTGACAACTGTCCCGTCAGTGGGGGTGCTGACGGGGTGGGGGCGGGCGCTGGGAAATCTCTGTGCCTTCCCCTCGCTTTCGCCCTGAACGGAAAACTGCTCCTAAAATAGTGCGTTTTTCTAAGTGAGGTGCAAGGGGTGTCCCTGGGCCGCAGGCGAGGAAGACGTGGCTGCCACGTCTCGCTGGGACTCCTCCTGTTCTGGTCAACGATTTTAACTGCATGCAAATATATGTAAAGAGATACATTAGAATCAAATATGTTTTTAAATGTTACAGCACACCTAAGAAGCAAAAATAAGGAAACAAGAGTTAAGCTTTTCCTCCACCATCACTGTTGCGAAGTTCATACGGGAAGGACAACTGTGGTCCTGAGGTTTCATGCAGGACATGTTGGGGGGCATCTACTTGGCCAGCGGACACCCTCCTGGCCCCCAGGGACCTGGCAGAGTGGCTCCCAGCACCCTGAAGCAGCTGGGTACCCTCGGCAGCCCCAGTGCCAGTCCCCTCATCTTTCAGCCAGGCTCCTCTGTCTGGCTTCAGTCTCAGGTGACGCTGGCCTCAGAACACAGGTTCCAGAGTGTTCCTGCTACTTCTCTGTTTTGAAGCATTTCGGTAGAACTGCTGTGAGCTCCCCCTGAACACCGGGTCAAACTCTGGGAGGTTCCGATTACCGACTCCACCTCCTCAGTTGTTTCTGGTCAGATCAGCCCACTTCCTCCTGATTCCGTCTTCCCAGGAATCTATCCGGTTCTTCTGGGCTATTCCACGTGCTGGCGTGTAATTCCCCAGAAAGGTTCCTACGGATCCCCTTCCACTTCTTACATCACGCGCGCCTTCTCTCGTCCTGCCGGTCCGGTCCGGGTTGTCGCGGCGCTGCAGTGGGCTCCATGGGAAGCCCCCACACAGGACCTGTGCCTGCTGAGCCGGCCTCTCGGCACCTCCCAGAGATGCTTGACAGTAACTGGTCACATTGGGGCTGGCTCGGTGGCCTCCAGTCATTCTGATCGTCACAAATGTGCAGGAGGTGAGGAGTTACCGCCCACCCACCCCCACGTCACAGGCAAGCGGAGCTCAGAGGCAGCAAACATCATGGCTGAGTGCACTCTGCCCGCCTGTGTCCTCGAGCACCCGCCCACCACGGCCTGGCGGAGGCGCCAACCACCGTGAAGCTGGAGCCTCAGGGACAAAACATCTGGGAAACCAGGTAAACACACAGAGAGAAGAGCCCAGCCCCGGTCATGGGGACGACCCTGCCGAGACCAGGGACCTGCAGACAGCTTCCCACCAACTTCGACAGCATCTAGATTCTGTTAAAAGCATGAAGCTGAAGCTAGAACATCAGAGACAGCATCTCAAATCAAAGGCATCTGGTCTTCAATACGTGATGTCTAACTCTAAACCCCACCTGGCCGTGGGTCGCTCCGCCTGGAATCGGTTCCGGCTCCCACCAATGGGTCCAAAAGAGGGTGGCATCCTTCCTGGGCACCTGTCAGAGGTCCTACCAGCCAGCACAAGGGGGTGTCACTGTCCTCCTCACAGAGCAATACGCTTAAACCCTGGCATGGAACAAATCCAGGCTCACGTAGGTGCGTCTTGTATTACGTTGGGTCACAGCAAACAGAAACGGTTTTTTAAAGGATGACCATTGTGGGGTATGTCCTAGTATGTTTTCATAAATCATCATTACGTAATGACTCGTTGGCTTGATCTGGTCTCTTATGTAAGAAGACTTCTAAACATTATAAGCTGGATAACTAGTGGCTAAAGGGATTGCCAGGGCTGGGGATGGAGAGAGGAGTTTCTGAGTCAGACAGGAAAGAGAAATGGACACAGACCTGGACACAGGTGGATAAAGAGGGCCCCAGGTGGGTGGCCTGGCACGTGCAAAGGCCCAGTGGCGTGTGGCGGTGGCAGGATCTGGGATTTCCACACTCGGGGCCACACTGCAAACAGGCTTGGCTGGCAAAGCGGACGTTTTGCAGCAAAGCTTGGGGAGCCAGTGAGGGGGGTTGCAGGTCTGGCAAAAAGCAGCAGAAATGATGTGACAGAAAGACTCCCCCAGCAGCTGTGCGTGGGAAGGTTTCAAGCCAAGAGACTGGAGGCGGGAGACCCAGCTAAGAGCATGTTCTTCTAATTCGAGCACACTGGGGAGGGCGTGGCCGGGGCAGGGCGTGCAAGGGGGTCAGGGGAGCGCTGGGGCCCGAGCTGGGGCCGCCATGACCAGTGAGGCATGACCAGACGACACTTGACTTGAACACTTGTGGACTCACTGGCTGCTGTCCTCAGGGATGCGCGGCTGCGGGTGAGCTCTGTGGGCTGGACGTGGGCACCGGCTCATGGGGAAGGGAAAAGGCGGTCCCACCCCTCAGACCTGAACAGCAGGACAGGTTTTGCAAGTGACAGTTCACACAGTTTATTGTTGTGTGTTCGAATTCTCTTCAATATAAAACATTGCACCCAGACTAGGAGACATACCCACATAGTAGGCGATGGGTTTCCAACTGAGCAAGACCCCGGAGGCTCTCACACCCCGTTCCTGGGCTCAGAGGCCACCGCCCACCCAACACCCCAGCTCTGCTCCCACTCCCACCTGGAGCTCAGTTCACAGCGCACCCCCTGCCCCCACACACAGGCCACTCTCGACATGCACAGAAGCAGTGAATCTTCACGGCCATCATCCCTGCTGGGTTCCAACGATCATTGAACATGTACCTCCCTGCAGACTCACTGCAGCGCTGAGACTGCTCGGGGTGCAGGGCGTGGCCTGACGGAGCTCACAGACAAGCACCTCAAGTGCATGAATCCCTCGTCAGTAATCAACATGAAGGTTAGGTCGTCTTCTGTATCCAGCAGACGTGCACCAAAAATTTATATTCCAAAGGACCGTGTGGTCAGCAAGTTTCTAGAGATTCAGCCAAAGTGACCCTGATTATTACAAGTTGCTGAGATGATTTATCGGGTGGATTGGAAGCAAATGTCCTGGTGGCCGAGTGGGCCTGTTCAAGGCCACGTGGCCCCGGGCATGTGAGAACTCCTACCCGGGGAGCAGAGGAGACTGCATCACGGCCGTGGTTCTGACTGAGTTCACGCGCCTCCAGCAAAGGTATCGCATCCAGGAGGCGGGACAGATCCCCCAGGAACCCAAGTTCAGGGGTCTGTAGCTCAGGGACCTCCCCCTCCTGGACGTCCATCCCCCAACTTTTAACCAGAGTCCCCATCCCTCTGTTTATGGTGCAGTGACCCTGGTCAGGGCAATTCCGAGTGGGACGGAGCCTCAGTGAAATGAGGAGCTACCACCTGGCTCGGATGTGGCTGCCGCATGGGGTTGGGCCAAGGAGCTCAGGACAGGTTGGAAGCGTCCTCAGACGCTCCCTCGAGGTCACAGAGCTGGCCCAGAAACCCCCGTGCGACAAACACACCTGCTCTGGGCACGTCTCATACCCTTGCCGGGGACCTTCCGCCCCTCACACAAGTGCCCCTTCCCACAGTCTCTCCATCCTGGGGGCCAATGCCTTTCTCATCGTATATAATCTGAGACACACAGAATACCTGCTTTACCTGCACACACAAGGACATGATGCTGTTTATCCAACTTCACCACCTTGGAAAAGGACACACAAGCCTGTTTAAGCAGACAAAGCTCCATCGGATGTGCTGACCAAGTCTTTATCCCGACGGCACCAAACGAGGACAAAGGACCCAGTGCAGACTGTCCCAGATGGTCCCTCGCTCCTCACTGGGACCCTCTCACTCCCCAGCACCCCCTTCCCCCAGCTCTGTCAGAAGACCAGGGCTGTACCTCCTTTCTGTGGAAACTCCTGAGTCCCGTTCCTGGAAGGGGGTGTTGGCTGAACACAGTTCTCACTTCACTGCCTTTATCTTTCCTGCAGATGGACGTCCCAGTTCCCTACAGACGGAACTCAGGGGTAAATAAATCCTCACTAGCCCAGGAAGATGCTAAAGAACCCGAATCGCCCCATGTGCCCCCACACCCAGGCCCCTCTGAAGACGCCCTGTGATGTCCACATCCCAGGATGCAGGGCAGATCAAGGTCGCTGCCCTAGCACAGCCGTGACCCCAGGCTGTTCCCGTAGTGGGGCCCCTGAGGTTCCCGAGCCTGCGGTCCCCTCTGACCCAGACTCCTCACCGGTGGCGCCACGCTGACAGGCCCAAACCACAAACCCAGGAATGTGGGCGGGAGGCTGTCCTCTCCGCCACACTCCGCTGCTGGTCCCCGGACCCCTAGGCCGCAGGTCCATGCGTCCAGACAGATGCGGCGCCAGGCCCCCCCCTCGGCTGGTGCCACTGGGTGCTCCGGCCCCTGCCCACCTTTCTGCTTGTCCTGTGTCCCATCGTGTCTGCTTGTCAACGGCCCGGGAACCCCCTCGGGAGGACAAGACCTGCATCTTGCTCGCCACTGTGACCGCCACCTATGACCTGCCACAGACACACTCACCCCAGAGCACAGCACACAGAGTGTGGCGACAGGCCCCTTGGTGTAGCAGGCAGCCCATGTCATCACGGCCCCTCTGCCACACAGCAGGGTGACAAGCTGGAAGGCTGCGTCCATGCCGACCTCACACGGGCGTGACGAGGTGATGAAGCACTGAACAGCCTCCCCTCCACGAGCAGGAGAGGCGGCCGCAGGTAGTGGGCACCTGGGCTCCCTGTACGCCAGCCGTAAAGATGACGGGGCAGCCTGCCCTGAGCTAACAGCCATGCGACGCCTTCAGGAGAAAACAATGAACTTGAAGAAAAACTGTCAGATGCAGCAGAAATGTAAGAATTAGGAAAGGCACAGGAAAACCAGGAAAAGGCTTCTGTTTTTAGCTCGTGAGTCATCTTTCTTAACGTCTTCAAAGAAAAACAATAAGGACTGACAGGGGCCCAGGAGGTGGCCGAGCGGAGGGATGAGGGGGCAGAGGTGGCGGCTGAGCAGAGACGTGTCAGCTTGGCACGGAGAGGCTGCCGTGGGCAGGACAGCAGACCCCCTCCATGGACCGGTGGCCATGAGCCCAGCGTGGCCAGCGCCACTGTCTACTGACGGAAGAGCAAAGAGGAAGAACCTGCAGGCCTCGTGATCTGGCCGCCTCCCCTTCCCAGCTGGAAGCAGCCCTGCCGGGGACAGGGAAGATCTATTTCCGTACTGGTCACTTTTCAGACACTGAATTTAGGCAGCTAGAATCTCTTCTCTGCAATGCGATCCCATGAAACCTGTTGAAACAGGACATCTGCATTTCGTCATGAGCGTGGAACAGTGTCCTGGCCTCAGCGTGACTCGCGGGAGAAGGCAGCCAGTAGATACACCGTCGCGGGGCCTTGGGGACAATGGAGGGAGGCTGACATGTGGACTCCCACCTGGCTGCCTGGAAAATCAGGTATGTACTGAGCATGTGTGGTCATTAATCATTTCTAAAATAACAATCCGTTCAATAGGTTTTTAAAAATGGGTTTTTATTTGGCTTTTTGTTACCATTCCTTAGGGGCGAGCCTGGCCCCTCGGGGGTGCCCTCACTGCAGTAGGGCCTCCGCTGTTATTGCTGCTTATTGCGGCGGCCACTTGTCTGTGCTTGTGAAAAACGTTCACGTGTCAAGGGAACCCGCACTCTGAGAGATGAGAACGGAGGGGCTCCCCGGCTCACCACACGTCCCTTTAGTTGACTCAGGTGGCTCAGAGAACCTTCCACACGGTCTTGTCAGGCATGCTGACCCTTTGTGCTTTCTGTTCTGGTCTTCGGTGGCTCCGGCACCCTCGCTGCCTGTCCCTGGAATGTGCGGAGGATGCGCCCTCGGCCCACGCCAGCGGGGTGGCCTCCGAAGGCTGCTGGGCAGCCGTTTCAGGAGAATCTCACCCCCACAGCTGTGACCACGGGGCATGTGGCTACCACACACCTCCGGATCTGCAGGTGCAACCTTGTTCGGAAAAGAACTCTTTGCAGATGTGATTAAATTAAGAATCTTAAGAGGAGGGAGACATCTGGGTACATCGTAGATCCAATGACAAGTCTCCTCAGAAGGGACAGCTGTGAAGGGGAGAGGACACAGACACGGGAGAAGCCACAGGACGGCGGCAGTACAGACAGAGGTAACAGTCCCGTGTCAGCAGCCAAGGACACCAGACACCATGACAAGCTCCAGGAGGGGGTGAGGCGGGAAGGCTCCTCCCAATGTGCCCTGGAGGGCACAGATCCGGGAACCTGAGGGTCAGTAACTCCAGTCACCTTAGCAACGCTGCTAAATTCACACACTGGGAGCCACATTCTGCACGGCCTAAGTGCCATCTTTAGAGATGTCAGCCTCGCTGAAATGTGACAGCCCCCCTCTCCATAGCCTTGATGCCAGTACCTCCCCAGGAAAGGCCAGGTGAGGGCCCAAGGAGGAGACTGGGTGTTTGCCCCACCCTGGTGCCCTGCACTCCCCTGGCCACGCTGCGTGACGGGAGCCGCTGCCCCAGCTCGTGAAAGCGGACCCTGAGCAGAGCGGGGTGGAGCCAGTCCCTGCAGCGCTGCCGGCGATGCCCCACACCTCCTGCGAGGGCCACGCTGCTCTGCCTCCTGAAGCTTCTCCGGCTTTCCCATCGGGCCTGGAGACCAGTCCAGGTCCGTCCCGAGGGCTCTGTCCTGCTTGAGCAGCAGGGGCTTGTCTCCGGGACTTGTGAGCAGCCAGTGAATCCCCACGTCATGAAGGAACCCACAATGACCAAGGTTAGACTCATGGCTGAGTATGTCGTCTTTCCCTGTTTACCTGACAATGTCTTTACCTACTGTCTTTTAGCAAGTGGAAGCACTGAAAAGTCCGGGACTCTTTATTACATTACAGAAGTGCTATATACTCTAGGGGATCCCCCTCTCTTGCGGAGACAGAGGCCAGCAGGACAGGAAGGAAGGGGTGTGTGTGTTTCCAGGCCAAGCCCACAAACTCCCTCTTCAAAGGATGAGAAACTTGGGGCCCACTGGACCCTCTGCAGAAACGGCAGAGCCAGAAAGAACCTGGGCCACTCAGGGAAAGGCACCCACAGACCAAGAAGACCTGTGAGGTCTGTCCAGCAGGTGTCCAGCCATGGACTATGAAAAACAGAGGCATTTATTGAAGAAGATACGAGGTACAAGAAACACTGTACCTAGGACAATGACGCCTCAGTCCCCTTCAAATGAGGTACCTTGGGACCTCACACAGTTCTCCCAGTTGCCATCAGCTTGCCTCAGTGGTATTTTTCTGAATCTTACTGATGGTCTGAAATCTCTTCTCTCTCAAAGGTGATTTTAGTTTTAGGAAAATCCAGAAGTCGCAGGGCACCAAATCTGGGCTGGGGCGGGGCTGAGTCACTTGGGTGATTTCATGTTTCACCAAAAAACTCGGCATGAGATGTGATGCACAAGCCGGTGCATTGTCGTGATGAAGCTGCTCATCACCAGTTGCACATAGCTGCAGACTTCTGAGTCATCCGAATAGTTTCCATGGAGGAATGTTCAAGCTGAATGCAAAATCTGATGCAGATTCATTGCTGTACTCACTCAGTCACTTTGAATGTGAGGGCCACACAGTATGCATGCTCACTCAACAGCGTCTACCGCCCCCACTGACTAGCACAGTGAAGTCGTCATTGTTCACACATAAGCATTACAGTCCGCTCTCCTTGGCTGCCAGGTTACATTGCTGTCATGCAAACCGTTCTCATTATATTAACAATGGCTGTACTTTTTCTGGACAGACACATATTCTAACTGGATAGAAGCTAGAAACCAGCCTCTGCTGTTCTGCACCCACCCCCTAAAGAGGGTCTTTACCCTGGTGGCTAGCAGGACTGCCCAAGGAGCAGGTCCTCTTCTTCCCCAGCTGTCATCCCACCGCTGAGTGACAGCTCTGCATCTGCCACACGAGGGGCTCAGTCAGCACAGTGAAGACCACAGAGCACACAGGTGACAAAGCCAGGCTCCCTCATGGCCGTGTGCCCGCAGCCCTTTACTACATGAGCTCACAGACTGCCCTGTTTAAGTCACGCTGGGGGGACTTTCCATGGCCTGAGGCCAAGCACATCGGGTGCAAAGAGAGAAGAAGAAAAACGAGAGCCAAAATGGCTGTCGTCTCGGCATTCACGGGTGAACCCTGATAGTGCCCTGGCCACGGCAGCCCATTCAGCCCCTCCTGACCCAACACCTGGCCCCACCAGCCATTTAGAAACAGGGGACACTGCAGCGACCTCACAGAGCAGATGTTCCAACAAGAGGCACCGGGCCAGTGGCCACAGCCCAGGCTCCACCAGACCCTGGATGTGACCGAAACCCATTGCCCAACCTTCTAGCACATAGTAACTGCACGTAGTAAGTGTTGGTTATTCTTGGTAGGGGGGGACAAACATTAAAAAACAAGTACGTACATCACATGGTACATGAGGAGGGAACTGGGGAGACAGGGTACCAGCATGAGGGAATGGGCTCCCTGACAAAGTGCCTATGGGAGGCTGGAAGGACATGGGGAGTGACCCGTGTATACAGGGAGGAGGCGGTGGCCCTGACACCGGGCAGCCTGTCCCACCAGCTCAGCCGAGAGAGGCCGAGAGGAACTCAGACAGCTGCTGGGTCAGGCGGTGCAGACACTGCGGGAAGCTGGCCTGGACGGGGGGCAGGTGCAGACGCCACCAGGTTAGACAGGCCCCCCCTCTGGCGGGACATCGGTCCGGTTTTCTCTCTGTGCTCCCCACTCAACAGCACCAGGGAAACGGGGCCACGCTGGGCGTACTATTGTGTGACCTGCTTTCTTCACTGAGCATCGCCTGACACCTCTTTGTGGGATTAAATGTTTCACATGCAGCTGCTTAATGGATGCGCACCTTTCATAATGTGGCCCTATCATAACGAAGTTTTCCCATCCCCTGTTATTGCTCCTTTCCAACATTTTACTAAGCTGGAGGGAACATCTGTGTAGCTGATTTCCTATAAATTCATGATTATTTCCTTAGCATAGGGTCGCAGAAGTGAAATTGCTAGGACCAGTTATATACTGAAGAAGGCGTGTTATTTTTTTAATTGAGTGACGTGACTCTTAAAGAAACATCACTGAGGAACAAGCAAGTGAACAAATGGAACCCTAAAAACTACTGTGTGGTTCGTTAAAAGAGCTATGTAACCCATCCTTCTCAATAAAAACAACGCTTCGAGTGTAATTACGGTTATAAGCGGGAACGTGGTGTTGTAGACCAGGAATATGAGAACATGCCGGAACCGCCATGGCAAAAGTTGGAAAATACAACATTCAATTGCTCGTGAACCTTCCTGACTATCACAGCATAGACTCTACACTGAGTGTTGATCGAGCCAGGAAGCAGATTTTCATAGATTTGTTTAGAACTGTCCAAATGTTACAAAGAATGTTAGAGAAACGGGGATTATTTTTAAAGGGCCAAAGTATCACACTGCAGACAAATGGAACAGGCCCAAGGCCCCGTCTCCGCCGCCTCACACAGAACTTCGCGGTGAAGCTCGGCGCGAGGGGCCCGTCCCCACAGCCCCCCGGCTTGGTCTGCACGTGCACTGCAGCTGCTGTCGTGGGACACGATGCAAAACACGGCAATAGGAACAGAGGCCATCTCGTCTGTCCTGGTCACTGTGCGTCCTCAGCACCAAGGACAGCGCCAGGCACGGGCCAGAGGGCCCTTCGCTGAGCAGCTGTCCCTGCCAGAGACACAGAGGACCACGGGATAGGTTCCCGCAGCAGCAGCGCAGGCCTGGGAGACGCGCCACCACAGAAGTCGCATCTCAGCGAGGCGCAAAGCGACGGATGTGGGGAAAACACAGAAGAGCAACACTGTCAAGTGTGAGCAAGGCGTGCATCAGGGGCTGCACGGCCGCGTCAGGACACAGGAGAGCGCGGTGACAGGCTGTGGGGAGGGGCTCCAGCCGTGAAGGAGACAGTGTCCCATGAGGCCAGGTCTGGGAACCCGGTAACCCTGCTGAGACGCTCGCTTGGGCACCAGGGCAGGTAGGCAGAGAGATGGGACCCGTGTACCCAGACCCACACACAAGCAGCGCCAGGCCCTTCCCTCTAAGGGTGTCCCTCAGAAAGGGGAGGATAGTAAAGGGGGCGCTGCAGTTGGTGTGAGGTGTACCCATACAGTAAGTGCACAAAGTGACCTTGCCCAAGCCTGGGGTTGGGGACAGTCCTTGGGGCCCGATAGCTGCTCCCCAGAGTGCGGCGGGAGATAGACAGAGGGCAAGTGGGACAGCTGGTGACAACAGCCCTCACAGCTCTGTGCAGAGGGAGCCACATTCAGGACAGCACCGCCGCCTGTCTCAGCGAGGCCGGGTTTGGGTCTTTACACGGACGCCTCTGGGAAGCACAAGGCTCCGTGAGACATACGGGACCCAAGTTGTCCCCGGACGCGCCACGAGCTGCCACGCAGACAGGGGTGGCGCAGAGACACAAAGACCTGCCTCCCGGGACCATGGCGTTCACTGTCTGATCCTGGAAACAATGCACAAATGCCGGGGAGCAGTAATTACGCCTCTGTGGCTGTGTGTGCGTGCTTCCCTCCGGGGTTCTTTCAGCGTCAACAAGATCACCCTCAAAAACAGTCCTTGGTCCGTATCTGTTGTACATTGTACTACCCAGCTGTGGGGACATCCACCAGGAGAGCACCCTCCAAACTGAAAAGCAAGGACGTGTCCATCCCGATGAAACGGCCCATGAGGGCTGTGGGTTTGGCCTTTGTTGACTTGGCTTCCAGGAAACTCAGAATCAAACGAAATGCCCAGAGAGTCACGCTAGCCCTCGGAGCTGTCGCACTCATTTGCTCTATTTCTATTTTACTAACATTTCTGCCCTTGTCCTTTTGTAGTTATGTTGTATCAAAACTTTTTGGAAAGCGGTAACAAAACAGACATATAAGAGAAGACAGGGAAATAATAAGTATCCAAGTTCTATGAGGACTTGGAGGACAGCTTGATCCCGTCCAATGTAAGGTGATGGCTCAGGCTGGGTCCCACTTCATTCCCTCGTGGCAAAAATAACCAACACTTGTCAAGCGTGTGCTATGGGCCCTGTTCCTACATCCCAGCATCATTGGTTCATTGAAGCCTCATGACACCCAGCAGGGAGACTCCCGGCAGCCATCGGAGAAGTTGTTCACTTCAGAGTGGCTGCCTCGGGGCCTCCATGGGAAGTGTCACATCAGAACAGCGAAGAAATTGGCTGACGTTGAGTGAGGGCTCAGGCAGCCCCAGACACTGGCTGGGAGCAGCCCTGCCAGCAGCTGCCCAGGGACAGGGCGAGGCTGTGAGAAACGAAAACTATGCTTCTACCCACAGGCTCCAGCTACCCCTGCGGAGGCTGCGGACCCTGACTCCACGCCCGTTATGTGGAGACGTGGCTGTAAGGGTGAAAGCCCCTCCCATAGCAGGCATGGATCCACACAGGAACCCACACATCCCGAGCCCCAGTGCTCAGCTCCCTAAAATGCCTGTTCCGTCACAAGCATAAAGGACCACGCTCCCTCGCTGTACACACAAGTGCCTAGAAGACAACACACCTGCTCTAGAAGTTGGCGGCCAGCTAGGAACCTGGTTATATGACAAAAATAACTTGTGCGGAACACTGGTTGATGAAGAATGATGTTTAACGGCAGAGGAAGCTGTGCCCTCTCATGTCCTGGTTGGATGGCTGTGATTCTCCCAAAGCCACACGCTGCCGGAGCTGTAAGTACTGCTCCCGTCTGGCCAGAGCGGTGACTCACGGTCATTCCTGTCGCACCCACGGACTGGTCCTGGCAGAGCCATGTGGAAGGTCAGTAAATAATGCATTTAATTAATCTCCCTTTCAAATCTATCATCAAAGTGTATAATCATTCAACTCCCTGGGTGGCTGAGAAGTGGTGATGTTTTCCTGGAAGGCAGTCACAGGCTCGCAGCCTCTCCCCAGTGTCGCTGTGCAGGGACATCATGGGATGCATCTGCTCAAGAGCGAGCGCAGCCCCTCACGATGTTTACGATGTTGGAGCCCCTTCGTTTCAGGGTCGCTTGGATTCTGGGTATGCGGACTCCAATGTGACTCAAATTTTGCAAAACACTTTTTGCTTTTAACATTTCATTTGGAATTTCTACAATTTCAAAATTGAAATAGACAAATAGGAGAAGCAATACATTGCCATAGGATGACATGTTTATCTCTCTGGGAGAAATAATCTAAATTCGTTTTTTTTTTTTTAATGTTATTCATTCATTTACATCACAAGTAACCTAAGGCCTAGCAAAATATTGTGAAAACACAGGGCGGGACAAAAGTAGGGTTATAGCTGTTCATATGGAAACTAAGACGACAGTAAATGATAATACAAGAATAAACAGTGTTTCACATACTCGCAACTGAAAACATTTTTTAAAACTATTTAAAACAAAACAATATTTTAGTAAATAAATACACATTTATTTGTCTCAAGCTAAGCTACTTTGGATAATCACACTGTAAGTGCAAGGTTCTTTGGAAGGAAAGGTAATAATAAGAAACAGTATGAAAAACTAACTTAGAAAGCCTTTCTGAAAAACATCTGTGTGGTGAGAAAACTGTAATGGCCTCACCACTTTGGACTTATCAAGTATTCATTTTGCTGACTAAGCCACGTACCCTTTACCCTGAAAGGTAATGTGCAGACGGGATGGGATAGAGCTTATTGATTTCTTCATCACAAACAGCACATTTCACAAGAGCGTGGCTGAAGCAGAAGTGGCTTCACTGAGCATAAGTCCCACATTCAGGGAGGGGCCTCCTGACTGGGACAGGAATGTCTGAAGCAGTGACAGAGAAGAGGGGTGTGCCATGCCAGGCTGTGGGTCAGCGGGTCCATAAGACTCAGCCCAGAGGTGCCTGGCAGACAACACCCCGGCCAACTAGCTAGGCTGCCAGATGTGGGGCATCGGATGCTCTTGTCCGTCCTCTTCCAAACAATAAGACGGACGCACCCCCCAAAAGGAATGGCACACAGACTCCCAGCTGCTGTCACAGCCAAGCCTGTGACTCACCCAGCTGCCTGGGCAGGACAGTTTGCTGTTGGAAAATCCTGATTAATGGCATTTTTAAAAACACTAGAGTAACAACTTGACCTGCCAAAAATTACCAGTTTTTTCATCATTTCATCATTTTTCTCCTTAATTATCTATTACCTTTAGCCAAGAACATGAAGTAAAATGGAAACGGTGTAATGCGCATTAACCTCAAATCTATTGTTCCTTCCAAGGTGTGGGGGAGGGGGGAGACGTGCGAGGACAGTCCCTTTGGACATGCTGTACGGACTCCCCAAGGCCGTGCTGAGATGCTGGGTTATTTTCTAACAACTAGTACAGTTGAGTCACCACCTGCACACAAGTCCTCGAGTCTCAGATCGCCCTCGGGACTCCCCGAGGGCTCCCGGAGATGCATAAGGGGACCCAGCCCCGGGCCCCAAGGGGAGGCCCGCAGGGCAGTGCAGTCGGAAGTGGCTCCCGCGCCCTGCGCGTCCGAGGGGACAGACAGGCAGCCTCACTTCAGGTTCCAGCTTGAGCCCCGCCCCAGCCCGCGCCGGTGTAAGTAATGCTGAGAGGGAGCATTCGCTGCGGATCGCAGTCCACCCAGGCGGCTCTAAGCCCCGCGTTCCGAATCCCAGCCTGGCCATTCACCCGGAGAAGCGACGCGCAGGCGGCTGGAGTCACCGAAGCTGAGAAGTGAGAGAGGAGCCCGAGGGGCAGGAGCTTCGGAGTTTCCGCTGCGACTCGCAGCCAGCTGCGCGTCCCCTGCGCGGGCCACCCCTCTGACTCCGAGGGTCTCCGCAGGGTCGCCCCTCCGCTTCTGACTCTGCGTCCTGCTCACCCTATCCCTGTCAGCTCGCTCTGCGCCTAGCGCACGCGGCCGCCCCCCAGCCCCTGCCACCTGGCCCGCCGGCCCCCGCCCGCACCGCGCGGCTGCGACAGTCACATCCCGTTATTTCTGCGCGATCGTTAGCGAGTGAGCCGAGAGCAGCAACAGCCGCTGCCGGGGGAGGCTTGGTGACAAAATCCTGCGCTGCGAGCGCCTCGCTTAGCAACCGCCCGAAAAAGCCCCCGAGCTCTCTCTCACACGCGGAGAGCAGGCGGCGGCCACCCCCTCGCGCGCGCTCCACCGGCCCCGCCCGCGCCGCAGCCACCCGCCGGCACAGCGAGCCCCGGACCCGGGACCCCCGCGACCCCCGTGCTCGGTCCCGGCCGCCACACCCCTGTCCCTCCAAGAGAGGTCCGCTCCCACCAGCCGCCCCCAACCCGCGCGCAGCCCCCTTCCCGGGTGCCCGCCCGGCCGAGCGCATAATGTCACAGCCGCGTGTCCCCCGCCCCCCAGGGCCCAGGGCGGGGGAGGCCACTGCCCAGCCTGGGACCCCGCGCCTCCGACGGCTCCCTCGCCGCTTCCCAGCACCAGGTCCCCGCGCAGGCTCCGCGGCCCCGGCGGTTCGCACCTTCCTCAGCGCAGACATCCTCAGCGCTCCTGGGTCAGCAGGCTCGGGGACGCGTGGCAAGCTGGCCCCTCTGGCCAGACGGCGGCTTGCAGGTCGGCGCGTCGGTCCGCCAGTCAGTCCATCGGTCCGTCAGCCGCCCGCGGGTCCGTGCTCCGCCGCCGCCGCGCGCTCCAACCGCGCTCGAGCCCGGCGCACGGTCGGTCCTCCCGGCGGCGCCTGCGCACTGGGCGCCCGGGGAGGCCCCGCGCACTGGGGGGCGGCCGGCGCGCGGAGGCACCGGGAGGACAGCCGGGCCGCGGGGGAGCAGCTCAGGGCCTCTGGCGAAGATCGCGGCCGCCGCTCCCGCCCCTTCCTACCCGGCGGGCCTGGGGATCGCGCGCGCCGTACGGTCAGCCAACTGTTGCGCTGGGGCAGCCGGTCATGCGGGGACAGCGGGGACACGAGACACCCGGAGCACGCCGCCCGTGGCCCCAGCGCTTCACCGGAGCAGACGCGAAAGTGCTGGGAAGTTCCCGCGGACGCCACGCGCACCTGAACACCTGCTCGGGGGCAGCGCGCTCTGGACGCGCAGAGTGAGCCGCGGGCGCATTCGTGTGAGGGATTCGTGGGCGAGGTGGAGTCTCCTCCACACCCAGGGGCGCCCGCGGCAGGAGGACCATCCGTCCTGCCGTGGGTGCCCCAGCCGAACCTTGCACGAGTCCTCGCACGCACCTCCCTGTCTCCGCAGGGAAGGGGCCCACCGCGACCGCAGCGGCAGCCAGCACCGCCAGCGGGCCGGCGCCTGCGTGAGTTCGCTGTCAGCAGCTTGGACACAGCCAGGGACCGGGAAGGGGGATTAATTCATTGAGGTTGTGTTGACAACCTGCAGCGATCTGGAAACGACAGCGACATTGGCCATGTTTGATGGCCTGTGACTAAATTTGCTGGGATGTCCTTCCAAAATCGGGAGCCAGGCGGGTAGGGAAATCCTGTGGCCCCAGAGGCAGCCGCGCTGAGCGGAACTGTGTTCCTGCCGCTCAGTGGTGCAGGGACTGACCTTGGGCCGCTCGACTGCTTTCAATGGTCTGCAGTAAAGGGCTTTTCCACGCCTCTAAGTGGGCTGCGGAGAGGTTTAAATGAGGCAAGAGACGCAAAAGCTAATGAAAAATACCAGGATGACGTTTTTCAGGGAAATGGATAGGGGTTCCAAGAGGAAAAGAGAATCAGGGGATCAAACTACTTGGGATGGAGCACAGCAATCTTTTCTGAAGTTCCACATCTTTCATCAAAAGAGTGAGCCGACAACTACCTCAAAACTAGAGACAACCAGAAGCTCCAGAAAATCGAGCTGCATGGAAGCCCAACAAACAAAGATATAAAGAAGAAATACTCACTCAGACCTGTAGAAGGGGCAGAGCCAGGGCGTAGAGGATGCAGTGTGGTGGCAGCAGCAGTGGCAGGAAAGCACAGTCACACGTTTTAAGAAGTAGGGAGGGACACCTGGGGAACACTCCCAGCACCAGACCAGACCACACAGCTCACAGTTCCAACCCTGGGGAAAATCAAGCCTCATTGCTTCTGACTGTGCAAACCAGTGGGGGTTGGGGCGGAGGAAGAAACTTCCAGTCTCTCAGCAGAGTACGCTTGTTTAAAGTGCCCCCACGGTTCTAGAATGTCCACAGACCCAGATGGCCAGGGCAACAGCTAGAGGGGTGCCAGTCCCATACGGAGGTGGGAGAAGAGCCTGGAAAAGGGGCAAGTGCTGAGCAAGTGGCATTGTTCCCTCTCAGACCCCTCCCCCACACACAGCGCCACAACGTGGTGAAACGGGTCGCCCTCTACTGACGAATCCCTAAAGCTCCGCCCTTTAACAACGTAACAGGTGTGACAGCTCTACCTAAGATACAGAAGCAAACACACAGAGGAGCCTGTCAAGGTGAGGAGACAGGGAAGTATGGCCCAAAAGAGGGAACGGATCAAGGTTCCAGTGAGAGAACGTAATGATGAGGAGATAGCCAACCTAACAGATGCAGAGTTCAAAACACTGGTGATAAAGATGCTCACAGGCTTAACAGATATGCTTAAGTACAGTAAACGCATAAGGGAAGTGAAGGCTATGCTAAATGAAATGAAGGAAAATCCACACAAAGCCAGTGGTGAAGGAAAGGAAACTGGAGTTCAAATCAAAGATTCGTAACATAAGGGAGAAAAAACAGTCAACCAGTACAGAATGAGGAAACAAGAATTGAAAAAAGTGAGGAGAGGCTTAGGAATCTCTGGGACAACTTTAAACGTCCCAACATCCAAACCATAGGGGTGCCATAAGGAGAAGGAAGAGCAACAAATTGAAAGCTTATGTGAAAAAATAATAAAGGAAAACTCCCCAAATTTGGTGAAGGAAATAGACATAGAAGTCTGGGAAGCAGAGAGAGTCCCAAAAAACTTATATCCAAAAAGGACCACACCAAGACACATCACAATTAGAATCCCAACGGTTCAAGATAAAGAGAGAATCTTAAAAGCAGCAAGAGAAAAGCAGAGAGTTACCTACAAAGGGGTGCCTATAAGACTATCAGCTGATTTCTCAAAAGAAACTCTGCAGACAAGAAGGGACTGGCAAGAAGTATTCAAGGTGATGAAAAGCAGGGACCTACAACCAAGCTTACCCTATCCAGCAAAGCTACCATTTAGAATGGAAGGGCAGAAAAAGTGCTCCCCAGACAAGGTAAAGCTAAAAGAGTTTATCATCACCAAGCAATTATTGTATGAAATGTCAAAGGGACTTACTTAAGAAAAAGAAGATCAAGATTATGAACATTAAAATGACAACAAACTCACAACTATCAACAACCCAATCTAAAAAATAAAAACAAAATCCAACTAATCAAACCAGAATAGGAACAGAATCATAAGTGTGGGGATCATTTGGGAGGTTATCGGCTGGAAGGGGGAGGGGGAGAAATGGGGAAATGGTGCAGGGATTAAGCAGCATAACTGGTTGGTACAAAATAGACAGGAGGAAGTTAAGAATAATATAGGAAAGGGTGAAGCCAAAGAACTTATATGCACAACCCATGGACATGAACTAAGGGTGGTGGGATTGCTGGAGGGAAAAGGGGTACTGGGCAGAGGGGAACAAAGGGAAAAATATTGGGACAACTGTAACAACATAATCAATAAAATATACTAAAAAAAAAAAAAAAAGAGTGAGTCCACAACATTTCTCCATCTAATCAGTCACTCGTATCACTAAGTTTCGGTTTATTTCCTCAGAAAGATTCTAAGTGCTGAGGCCAGTGGACACAGGATGAAGTGGAGAACTTGCCCCAGTGGAACCCTTTTGCGTTCCGAGTGTCCTGCAGACCTGTCTCCATGGTCAGAGACCAGTGGATTGTGTGTGCCAGACTGCACTCTGAAATCCAGACTCCAGACCAACTTTTTTATTTTAAAATGTACTTCCCCTTTACTTTCCTCCTCTCCAAATGTGTTCTTCTTCTTCCATCTTTTTGAGCTCCATGTATTTATCCATTCATGCCACAGTACCACACAAATTACAAAAATGTGCTGGGTGCCTACCACGTGCTCTCCACGTGTGAGCACAAGAAACCAGCCACCAGCCCTTGGAGCCTTTTGTCTAGGGAGAGAGTCTTTCAAAATAACAGAGTAACATATAATATAATTACAAATTATAACTGCTTCGGCGAAGAAAAGAAATAGGGTGTTATTGGAGGATGTTACAAGGGCGACCAGTACAGCTTGTGGCTTCAGGAAACAACTCTTTGAGGAAGTCACCATTCAGTCAAGTCTGCATCTTCCTCCAGGTTCTTCCACAAGCAGGTTCTGAGGTGTGGATTTGGGGGCAGGCAGTGTGTTTGGGAAGTTGATCCAGGAACCTGGAGGGAGGCAATGATGCTGGATGCATTGTCAAGCTGCTCCCCCCTGTGGATGATAGGCGCTCAGACAGGCCGGGCCTCCCAGAAGGAATGGCAGAGAACGCACTCTGAAGGTTGGAGGGGCGACGTTTCTTGTCTGTTGACCATCCCCCAGTGACGGGCGGTTGCGTCCCCACTCCCCCACTCCAGTTTCCTCTGGCCGACCAGCAGGGTTTGCGGTGCCCACGGAGATGGTAAGGGGGCCAGAATGACATCAGATGGCCACTTCTGCCAGAGCAGGACTGGGATCCAGGCAAGCAAAGAGTGAGGCAGGGGCGGTGCTGAGCAGATCAGGCTGAAGATTTGGGGGTACGGAAGGTTTGGTGAAGAGTTGGAGGAACCAGGAAAACGTGAGCAAGGGGAGTAGCACTGACAGGTCTGCAGGCATGTCAGGGCGCTTCAAGGGCATGGAAGGGCTCTGCATTATACCCCAGACACATTGAAATGTGATGTAGGATTTTGAGCAGGGAAATAAGAAGTTCTGCATAGATAGTGATGTCATTTGTGGACAAAGGCAGTTTTGTTTCTCCCTTTCCAACCTGTATGCCTTCTACTTCTTTTTCTGGTTATATGGCATTAGCTAAGACATCCAGTCTGATGTGGGAAAGGAGCGGCGGGAGGTGCCGTGATGGCCGGAAGGAAGCTTCAGTCTCTCATCAGTAAGGATGATGTTGGCTGCAGCGTTTTTGTAGGTGGTCTTTATCAGGTTGAAGAAGTTCCCACCTTCCTAGTTGGTGGATGTTTTTATCTGAACTTTGGATTTTGTTGAATTACATCAGATGCTTTTTCTGCATCTACTGATATGATCACGTGATTTTTCTTTAGCTTGTAAACGTGACTGCAATGGCAACCAAGCTTTTGAGTGGCAACCAGAGCTCTAGCAGATCGCTGTGGCTGCTCTGAGGAGAGATGGGGGCGGCTGGGAGTGAGCACACAGGTGCGGCCTGGGGAGCTCCTGGGGTGGTGACCGCAAAGGCATGAACTCCACGGCGGGAGCAGAGCATGTTGCAGGTAGAATACACCGGGTGTTATTTTTCTGGAGAGGTTGTGGGGGAAGAGGCAGGGAGCAGTGTGCAGAGGTCCAGGTCCAAGTGCTCTGCACTTGGGTGAATAGTGCTTCTGGGGGACCACAGGGTGGTGCCTGAGTGCTGGCTGGGACATGCACTGGGACGAGGACATCAGCAGGAGCAGGTATAGCATGGTGGGTGCAGGGTACAACTGGGCAGCAGCGTTGACTGAAGATGACAAAGTGGAGACTGACTTTGTCACCAACTCTTGGGGGAAGTTTGGTTATGAAAGAGATTAAAGAAACGGGGCTGGAGGAAGCCAGGTGCTTTCCAGGAAGAGCCTGTTGTCAGGTCTGAAAGCCCAGAGTACACGTGAAGGCTGGCGGGCGTCTGGAAGGAGAGAACAGCAGGTTCACACACAGCCTGAGCAGAGACATTATCCAGCAGGGATCCCCCTCTTCTGCACCACTCACTTTTTAAAATACTTTTGATTATAGAGCAGTTTAGGTTCCCAGCAAAACTGAGGAAGGCACACAGATTTCCCATATACCCCTCCCCCCCAAAACACACAGACTTCCCACTGTCAACATCCCCCATCAGATGGGACATTTGTCACAACTGACAAACCTGCACTGACACGTGATCATCACCAGAGTCCAGCTGACACCAGGGTCACTCTGGGTGCTGCACATTCTGTGGGTTTGGACACATGTATGATGACATGTGTCCATCATCACAGCATCTCCCAGAGGAGCTTCACTGCCCTGAATCATCTGGGCACTGCCTGTCCATCCCTCCCCCCAACCCCTGGCAGCCACTGACCTGTCACTGCCTCTATAATTTTGTCTTTTCCAGAATGTCATAGAGTTGGAATCACAGTGTGCAGCCTTTTCAGACTGGTTTCTTTCACTTACCAATATGCATTTAAGGTTCCTCCACGTCTTTTCATGACTTGAGAGCTCATTTCTTTACAGCTGAACAATATTCCAATGTCTGGTTGTCCCACAGTGTATCCATCACCTACTGAAGGGCATCTCATTTGCTTTCAAGTTCAGGCAATCATGAATAAAGCTGCTATTAACACCACGTGCAGGCTTTTCTGTGGACATAAGTTTTCACCTCATTTGGGTAAATACCAAGGAGTGTAATTGCTGGGTTGCGTGGCGAGAATAGGTTTCATTTTGTAAGAAATCACCCAGATGTCTTCCTAAGTGGCTGCCCATCTGCGCCCCCCCCCCCCAGCAGTGTGTCCTCCCAGCACTGGGTGTCAGTGCTCTGGACTTTGGTCACCCGGCAGGTGTGTAGGGTCTCAGTGTGATTTGCATTTGCATTTGCTCACGACACATGATGTGGAGCATCCTTTCATGTGCTTATTAACCACCTGTATGTACATCATCTCTGTGTTTGGACCATTTTTTACTCGTGTTGTTTGCGTTCCATTACTCATTTTTCAGTCTCAACTTGTTCAGGTACTTAAGCATATAAATAGGCTGTGTGTGTGGTGTGTTTTCTTTTTTTTAAAGATATTCTCTTGGTTATATGAGTGTATGTGGTGAGTGTTCTGTCTCTCAAAACTCTCCAGCTACTGCCCAACTTCCTGGTCCCAATAAAGGGCGATCTACATCCATTGTCCTAATGTTCTCTCTTGTGGTTCTGATGAATTCCCGTCAAGCTGCTGCCTCCCTCCCGCCAACAAAGCCAAGGTCGCTACTAACCGGCCCCTGACAAGTCCAGTCGTCTGCGATCCCTCCTCACCATAACCCGTCAACACCCCTAGAGACACAGGAGGACTCCGAGGGTTCGGCTTCAGGACAGCTCGCTGGCGCCCGCCCCCTCTCGCTGCTGCAGCTGGGACGTCCCCGCCACCCCCTTCCCGGAAGCTCGAGCCCCTCAAAGCTCAGCCCCTGGACCCTCCTCCGTCCACACTCCGCCCTTCCCACAGCGCGGAAGGTGCTCTTCTGTCTGCGTCCTCGCCCTCCCTCCGGACCCCGGGTCGGACCCAACTGTTTGACCGACGTCTAGGGCGCCGCACAGGCAACACGCCCGACGCAGCGCACCGCCCCCGGCGACGGTCCTCCCGGGCCGTCCTCGGTGAAGCAGCAGCCCTCCCGTCCCCAGACGACAGCCCTGGGGCCACGACGCACGTCCCTCTGCCGCAGCCCGCACGGTCGTCTTCGGATACATCCGGAATCCGACGGCCTCCGCGCGCACGGCCTGGGGCCCGCCGCCGGGGCCTTGCTTGCCGCCTCGGACCCAGCGGGCCCCCGCGCGCCCGCCACCAGCACCTGCTCTCGCCCGTCAGGAAACTCCGCTCGGTCCGAAGCCAGCCCCGATTTCCCCCTCGCGCACCGGGGAACGTCGAGCTGATGCGCCGCCCGCGGACTCCGGCCCCAACGCTGTCCGCCGCCCGCCCGCCCTCGTCCGTCATCGTCCCCTGGCCCGTCCCCGCGCCCCACTCGCTCCGGCCCCGGACGCCGTCAGCCAGGGGTCTGGGGTCCCTCGCTGCACCCTGCTTCGGGCCCGGCCCCAAGTCCCCTCGGAGGCGTCCCGCGCACCCCGTCGCGCCACTGGGCCCCGCCCCCGAGCGCCCGTCTCCCTGCGCGGACGCCCCCAGCATCCAGACACAGGCGCTCACAACTGCGTCTCCCCAGAGGCAAGCGCGGGGAGGGGACACACGGGAGCCCAGGCCGGGGCGCATCAGCCCAGGGGCGCCCGACCCCGACCCACTCGCGCAGCCGGCGCTCCGAGGAGCCCTCCTGCCCCCGAGCCCTCCGCAGCAGGGGGTCAATCGCTTCCCTCGGGCCCTGCGGAGCAAAGGCTCTCGGGGCCACGCCCACACATCCCGCAAGAGCCAATCCGAGACCGGAGCGCGACTGATGGGCGTCAGGAGCAGAGACCCTGGGTCCGGATTGGGCACGCCTTCTGTTGGGGCGGGTCTACAGGGGCGGATGCGGAAGCGGAGAGCGGAACTGGGCACTCGCGGGGGTCGGGGGTCGTGCGTCCCGTATGGCGGCGGCGCGGAAGCACGGTAGGCGGGGGTGCGGGGGTGCGGGGAGCGGGGAGCCAGGGGGCCGCCCGCTCAGACACAGCTCTCGGCGCAAGTCGCCGGCCCGACACCGAGCCTCTGGCAGGGCGAGGGCGTCTCTGGTCGCCAGGTACCTCCGGAGCCCGCGGGGGGCCCCCGGCCCGGCGAGTCCCCTCCGGAGGCGATGCGGGCTCTGCAGACGCTGCCGACCGCGGACCGAGGACCTGCAGCGGGTGCCTGCCCGGCCTCCCCTTCAGCAGAACAGCCGCAGCCTCCGCGCCGCGGGGCCCTTCTCCGTATGCGGAGGGGACACTATTGACCTGCAGCCGCGGACGCTGCGGGGCGCTCACTGGTGTTTGCTAAACGACAGCGTTTGTAACCGGAACCGAAGGCAGTCGCTCCGCGTGTCATCCGTTAACCTGGAGGCGCCTTCACACTGAACGCAGGCGCAGGGAACTGGGGTGCTGCCTGGGGCTCGTTACTACCCGCCCCCCACCAGAGCCGTGGGGTGCAGAGGGAAGCCCGTGTTTGCTGCCGGCTCTGCCGAGGTGGGCCTGACGTCACAGCCCAGAATGACGTCACCCGTGTGGGTGCTGCAGCCGGTTACCTGATACCGTCCCAAAGTGTTCCCGCCCCGTGAGGACGCCGGCGAGTCCTGCTCTCTCCGCAGCCCGGCGTCGCTATCCGGGACGGACTCATTGTGTGTCGGGGGTGTGCCCTGTGGTCCCCGCGCCTGTTCCGCCCACCCCCACCGGGCGCCTCCCGAACACCAGTCTGCTCTGTGTCTCGATCGGTTTAGTTTTTTGCCGTTTAGTTTTGTTTTCAGATTCCGCATGTAAGTGAGATCACGTGGTATTTGTCGTTCTCTGGCTTGTTTCCTTCAGCACAATACCCTCTAGGTCTCAGATGGTAAGACTTCCTTTTTCGTGGCCAAGTAATATTCCATCATCTGCGCGCACCACGATTTCTCCATCCATTTATCCGTCGATGACACGGACACGGCTCCCCTGACGTGGCTGCAGTGACCGTGGGGATGCGGGTGTGCTTTCATGTTAGCGTTTTTCATTCAGATGCATACCCAGAAATGCGATTCCCGGGCCATAAGGCAGTTCTCCTTCTGATATTTGGAGGAAACGGTACTGTTTTCCACAGTGGCTACACCGCCCTCGCCAGCCTTGTTTCTTGGCTTTGTCGTGACAGCTGCTCCCATCGGTGCAAGGGGACGTCTCGTTGTGATTTAGATTTGCATTTCCCGCTGAGGAGTGGCGGTGAGCATCTTTCATGAACTGTGCGTCGTCTGTGGGAAAATGTCTATTCAGATTCTCTATCCATTTTTTTTTTTTTTTTTTTTTTTTTTTGCTATTATGTTGTATGAATTCACTAGACATTTTGGATGTTAACCCCTTATGAGATATATGGTTTGCAGATGTTTTCTCCTTTGGAGAGGCTGCCTTTTCGCCTTGAGGCTGGTTTCCTTTGCTGTGCAGGAGCTTTTTAGTTTCATGTGGTCCCACTGGGTTATTCTGGCTTTTGTTGGTTGTGCCTTAGGTGTCAAATCCAAAAACTTACTGGCAAGACGAATGTCAAGGAGCTTTTTCTCTGTGTTTTCTTCTAGCTTTATGGTTTCAGGTATGTTTCTCACGTTACTTGGAATAGTTCAGGCCATGATATTTTTCTCCTCTGCATTTAAAACAGAGCGTTGTGTTTTTGCCCTTTGAAATGAAAAGGCAGTGGCAACTATAATTAATAAGCATTTGCTTAAAATAAGGAAAGGAAACTCATTTGTCAGCAAGCAGAATATGGGGAAAAGTAAATATGGTTCCTACCATAGTGGCTTCCTTCTTAGAGAAACACCGTGTAGGTGCGTCCCTGCCACTCCGAGTGTCACCGAGGCCTGGCTTTTGTTTACCCAGTCAGGTGTCAGGCCCCAGGATGGACATAGCAGATGTCAGTGACCCTCACCTGCGTGTCTCCCTGACTCTCAACAGATGGACAGGCTGCCACGGGGGTCTTCGTGCCGTCTGATGCACACCCTTCTGCTCTCCTGCGTTGTGATGGGGTTCCCTCCACTTGACACCAGGTTTCCCTGTTCCTCTCACTCCATCCTTGTTTCAACCCCCGTGCCCTGTCCTGTGCCGGAAATGACTGTGTCACCTGGAACACACCTGGGCTACTTTCCAACACCTTTGCCAACCACTGAAATAAAAGGAACGAAACCTTCCCTTGTTTTCTCGGTCAGGAAGTGCCTTCCCTGGATGCTGTTTCTGTTGGGAGTCTGAAGGGGAGTCCGGGGGTCTGAGAACATTGTGTTTGGGAGGGTGGGTTACTAAGTCTTGAAAGCCTCGGCGGTGAGTGGAAACTGTTAGTGTTGCAGGTCTGCTCTGTTGGCAAGACCCCTGGAGAGCCCTCTGCTGGGAACACGGAGCCCAGCCGGCTCACAGGAGCTGGGCTGGAAGGGATGGGAGCGCAGACTGCCACGTGAATGCAGAGACCCCCTGGCCTCCGTCCTCACACTGTGGTGACCCTGGGGCGAGTGTGCAGTTAGGGGACTCTGTGACAGGTGGCTCCCTGCTCCTGAGGCTGTGTGTCCAGCTGCTCACTCGTCTCAGAAGCCACTCGAGGACACTCACAAGACAGGGCAGGACTTGAGTCCAGGAGCACCTGGGAGAGCAGGGGGCCCCCCCGTGGCCCAGGGTCTGGACCAGCAGGAAGAAACTCTGCTCCTGTGGGCCCCTGGGGCCGTCGCTCACTGCACACCTGAGGGCACGTGGCTGCTGCCATCACCCGTCACCACTCCAGCTCCTCCGCTGCCGGGGCACTGGTGGCAGAGAGGGGCACAGGTGTCCGTTCCAGCCCAGCACACCCCACCTTCGGGCCCATCACATGACTTCTTCAGGGTAAGATTTCTCACCAGGAGGGAGACAGTGACCAGCCTCATGGTTGCAAGGATTGCATGACACCGCTCTGTCACCACAGACTAAGGAGAGGGAGACCACCCTGACCCGTGTGCAGCAGGCACAGGTGCAGGAGAAGATGTGCTGCGTGCACACGGGCCGCCTGCCTTCCAGTAATTTGTTCCTGCCGGTGGCCAGGCCGGGCCTTCCCGGGGCCCCTCGCAGGAGCCAGGCAGCTGAGCCCGCTCGTCTTCCTGGCACCCTCGGGTGAGCTCAGACTGTCGTGGGCCTCCGTGCCAGCTGGCCACCCGCTGTCCTTGACCCAGTGTCTTAGGGAGGGCCTGGAGGCCAGCATGGCACGCCCCTACCGTGGGCTCTCGTGGCTGGCCTTCGGCGCTTGCGTTCCCGGAGCAGTGGCGGCGGAACAGGGGGCTCGGCGCATCTGCATGTGCACGTGTGTCTGGGATATGTGTCTGTGTCTCTGTTTGTGTGCCTGAGTACATGTGTGCATCTGTGTATGTGTGACTAGTTCATGACACAGGAAGTGCTGCTAAAGAAACCTACAAGGCGATTTTTTGGACAAAGTTCAGAGTATCTTTTTTTATGTTAAAGTTTGGGGAGAAAATAAGCATGAGTGTATTTCTACCACATCAGACCGGCTGGGGGTTAGGATTTTAATTAGGTCCCATTCGAGTACTATTTTTCTCTTAATGAATATTTCAGAAAGTTGGCCAGCTGTTGCTTAAATCTTAGCTAATTATTTTTTCATTTATAATTCCATTATGAAACCCATTAAGAAGCTATCATTACTGAATTAGGTGCTATTCTGAACTCCATTTTCAGGGGCGAGTGCAGTGCTATTAACTTCTGCCTTTAGTCCTATGTGACAGGCCAGCGTTCAATACTGTACCTCGTTAAAGGGATAAAATGAAAAAACTAGCTTTCTTTTCTGTTCTGCTGTTACCGTGACCACTGAGCACCTTTGCCTCGTTGGGCACCTATTTGTTTACAGAATTAAGTCCGTGTTTATAGGAAACCGTCTGGCCGTAGACAGGTTGCTCGGTTTGCTCATAACTCTGGAGGCTGCAGGTGGCAGCAGGGAATTGAGTGGCCATGCATAGAATTTTTTGTGCTAAAGTAGCTGATTATTCCTGTTGGCACTACGTAGTCCTTTTAGTGACGGGAGCTTCTGTGTGACTGCACCCGTGGCACATGGCCCCTTAGGAACATGAAGGTGTTTGCACTGCCGGCTTGTTTCCGGGGACAGCTGTTCAGGGGTAAAGTCCAAGTGCTGAGCATTCCCCAAATTCTCATTCCCCATCTTACATCCACTGTGTGGTCTCAAATATAGCATACAGTGAAATTCACAAATGAGTTTTCCAGCATATCTGTTGGGAGGAAGTAATTATTGATCATTTAATTTTGCTTGTTACACATTGCTCTCTTAAAACTGATTCTTTCTAAGAGTTTATTTTTTTTAATTTATTTTTAGAGAGAGGGGAAGGGAGGGAGAAAGGGAGAGAAACAGCACTGTGTGGTTGCCTTTTGCGCATCCCCAACCGGGACCAAACCCGTAACCAGACATGTGCCCTGACCGAGAATCGAACTGCAGCCTCTGGCTTTGCAAGCACAACACCCAACCAGCTGAGCCACACTGGCCAGGGGAAAATCATACTCTTTTTAAAAAGACTTTGTGCTTCAAGCTGTGGCAGCTGAAAGTGGCCGGCACGTTTATCAGCAAAATAACTGCACGGTGAGCCTGTCACTGCTCCTGGTGCCTGAATGGCCGTGTGCTCCCCAAGGGGCAGGCTACTAAGGGTGGGGGACCCGCCCTGAAGGAGGCCAGCATGGAGCAGGGGATGAGCATGGGGACATGGCTGGAACATGGGGGCAGGAGCAGGGCCAGAGCTGGAGGTGCCCTGACTGGGGAAACAGGGAGACTGGCACAGGCTCATGTGGGGTATGTCAGGCAGGTTCAGGGGGAACACCAGGTGCTGCAGGACCTGGTGTGTCTGCCATTGGAACCAGGGGTCAGAGCTCAGGCGGTTGGAGGTGCGGTGCACATGTGCACCTCTGGGAGAGCCCAGGTGCCAGGCGCGCCCTGCCGGCCCTGAGCGCCGGTGGTCTGTCTGTGCGCTGTCCGGGTTGCGGCCCCTGTCTGCCTAGGAGGCCTGCCAGGCTGGGGCCCGGAGTGGCAGACCTGCTATAACTGGTGCCGTCTGACCCAAGAGTCTCTGGGACGTTGTCAGGGCTGTCCCCTGGGATAGGAGCAGCTGAGACCCAGCCTAGGTTTCTGTCAGTGACCCTAGGAGAGTGGTGGGAGCAGTGAGTGACCAGCCTTGTGTCTTGGGAGCTGTATGTCCTGTCGTAAAGGTATTCCTGACCCTGGCCTGGTGGTGGTGTTTACTGAACCATGTTCTGCACCCCAGCTCCGCCCTTTCCCCGACGGGGAGCCCCAGAACCTGGGGTCCCACCAGCCAGAGACAGGAACAGCACAGTTGGGAGCCCCACCCAGGGACGAGGGCCCGGGAGAGCTCTCTGCTTGCAGAACCGGTGGGGAGAGTTTGGGCTGGTCAGAAACGGCTCTCCAGGACTGGAACCTCCCCGAGACCGTGGGTCAGCTGGCTGTCCGGCTCCCAGGCTGGCTTCACCCCTGCATGCAACTGGGTGCCCCAGCCCCGGTCCCAGGGAGGCAGCCAGGGGACCTCTGGGGACAGCGTTGGGTCCTATCAGGACAGTTGCTTTGCTTTCTGGTGTTAATATTGGAATATGTCTTTGTTTTAAATAAACTATATGCAATTTAAATAAAACTGCCTAAAGTAATTAATTCCTTCTCTCTCTCTTTTTTTTTTTTGCCAATTGGTTGAATCTCAGTGTTTGTTGAAAAAGTGCTGAAGAGACTTTTTCCTCCCAATGCACGTGGCCAGGAAAAGAGGGCACCACCGCCTGCAGCCCCCGAAACCCCTCCCGAGAAAGTGCGGCGCGGGCACGTCCCGCCGGTGGCAGGTAAGGGCCGTGGGTCACGGGAGGCACCACGGCACAGCCGGTCCCATTGCAGCCTTGTGGGTCCACAGTTGGGTCGGGTAAAGCAGGAGCACTGGACTTAGAGGTAAACACTGCTGTTAGCTGGACTCGTACTTTCCAGAGAACATGCCTGTTTGGGGCTGAAGTGTGACATCCAGGATTCAATGTCACAGCCCTGGCCCCAGAGCCTCTGGATGTGCCTGTGTGTGGAGACGGCTTATCGAGGAGGTGAAGGTGACCAAGGCCATCAGGGTGGGTCCAAATCCAGTAGGACTGATGTCCTGTGAGAAGAGGGCATCGGGGGCAGGGGGGACTGCGTCTGCACCCCAAGGAGAGAGGCCTCGGCAATGTTGGCCCGGAGGGGTGCCGGGAGTCTTGTTCCTGGGTGTCCCGCCTCCTTCCTGAAGTCCCTGCCTCTGAGAGGCTGCGGTGTGTGAATGTCGGCACCCTTGTCAAACACCAGCTGGCCGCTTCATGCAGGCCGCAGGGCTGTGAGCAGAATGAGCGGTGGTCACAGGCGCTGGTGAGGGTGCGGGGAGATGGGAACCAGCACAGCCGTGGCGGGAGACACCTGGCAGTTCCTCAGAGGACAGTTTCAATTTCCATGTGACTCCACAGTTCCGCTCCTCGGTGTCTCAACAGTAGGACAGGGTCTACAGAAACTTCTGCACACGTGTTTCCAGCAGCATCATGCATGGTGGACAAAAGATGAAAACCAGCCGTGTGGATGTGTGGATGGCAGGCTCTGCCATGTCCTGCGCTGCAGCTGCTGATGCGTGTCTCAGCGTGGAATGACCACAGTGACAAGGACCATGGACTGTGTGTCAGCACTGAGGCTGGTACTGTCTGCACAGCTCTGTGGACACACTAGGCAGCTGTGAGTTACACGCTTTAAGTGGGCAACCTTCATGCATGGAACTGGGATCTCACTAAAGCTGGTAAAAGAGGAAGATCCTTTGGCCATGGATGTGTGGGTTCGCTTCTGGACCCTATCCCAGCCACTGACCTGTGCGTCTGTCCTCCGGCCGCGCGTTCTGATTGCAGCAGCTTTGTAGTGAGTTGTGAAGTCAGGAGAGGGAGTCTTCCCCCTTGGCTCTTTTTTCCAGGTTATTTTGGCTCTTCTGGGTCCCATGCGATTACACGTGAGTTCTAAGACCAGGTTGTCCATTTCTGCAAAACAAATGAACAAGCAAATAAAAACAGTTGAAATTTTTACGTGACCTGCATTGAATCTGCAGAACACTGGGGAGTGTTGCCGTCTGAACACTATTGTTTTCCCTCCATGAGGTGGGGATATCTTTCCATTTATTGTCACATGTAATTTCTTTCAATAATGTTCTATGGTTTTGAGGTTGTCAGTTTTACACTAAAAGTTTATTCCAAAGTGTTTTCTTCTATTTGATGCTGTTGTAAATGGCATCAGTTTTGTGTGTGTGTGTGTGTGTCCAGAACGCTCATTGATAATGTAGGAAACTCTTTGACCTTGGATTAGGTGATGGTGTCTGAAATATCGGAATACAGATTTCTGTTTATTGATCTGTGTCCTGCAACTTTGCCTAACATTAGTTCTAACTAGTTTTCTGTGGATTCTTCAGGGTTTTCTGTACATGAGATTATGTCACCTGTGAGCAGAGATGTTTTACTTCTTCCTGTCTGATCAGGGTAGCTTTTATGCCTTCCTTTTCTTGACAGATTGCCCCAGCTAGAACTTCCAGTGTGACCAGTCAGCATCTGCTCTCATTGCCCATCTAGGGGAAGCGTCCAGCATTTGTCTGCTGAGTGTGGCGCCAGCTGTGGGCTTTCATGCGTGCCCTTGTTACATTAAACTTCCCTTCTACTCCTAGTTTGTGGTGTTTTTCATCATGAAAGAACAACATGCCTGGGAAATTTTGAAGGAAAAACATAATTTTATTTGCAGCTAAAAAAAGAAATACCTGGGCTAAAAGCAAGACAAGGAAATCACAATAAACAGGCAAATAGAAACTGTTGGCCATGGTGCATTCGGCTGCCACTGCTCCGTCGCATCTCGTGAGTCCTTTCCTTGCTTCCCACCGGAGCTGTGAACAAGCACCTGCCTCTGAGAGGGGAGCTGTCATCACAGCAAAGCGCAGGAGGCATTAGACACCTACAACCGGGAGGACACTGCTTCACAGAGCACACTGGGGCCCCAGGGGACATCCTCATGCCTTCACTTGACATCTGCATGAAGATGAGACTGTCATAGCCTCAGAAGTCAGCGTGTGGCTTCCTAACAGGTGTCGCTGTTTTCCCAGCAGATGACAGTGTGAGCTTTTCTTTGCCACGAGACTCGTCTCTGCTGCCTTTGCGCTGGTCCTGAAGTTGTCCTGAGAGCTAAGGAAACACGACATGTCTCAGTTCCGTGTAGCTTTCTTATCAAGAAGGATTAATCTTAATAAAAGCTTCCAAACATATTCCATGAAAAATGATCACGCGTTGATGCTCCCCCGCAGGGGAGGTCTCCGTGGTGCCTGTCTCCATCCCCCGCCCTCCCCACTCCAGCAGGGAGACTATAATTAGCCACCTGGGGTGGATCAGACGAAGTCGAGAACCAGTCCTCCAGCATCTTAGCTTCAAAAAGTGAAATCTATTTAGTGTTTCAGTTACAGCTGACATTCCGTGCTATTTTGTATTTGCTTCAGGTTAGACAGTCACACTCCATAAAATGCTCTGTCGGTGCCCCCAGTACTGCTTGCTCCCACCCACAGTCAGGACACTATTAGTGTTCCCTGTGCTGGACTCAGCCCTGCGGCTGTCCCGTGGCGCAAGTGCAGTCCGCCGATGGCAGAAGGATTTGAAAACGTTTCAAGGTTTTGATATTTAAATGTCTTGAAACCAAATGTCTGCACAGGAATTGGGGACTTTGTTCAGTGCTTGTGTTTGTCACATACAAGGTTTGCTTTGCCGTTTTTGAGTGAATATGAGGATTGAAAGGATAGATTCTGCCTGGTGTTGATGTGCCAGAAAAGCCAGGAAAGGGCCCACCCTTCCGCCCAGCAGTCCGTTCCCAGGAGCGGAGCGGACGGCGCCGAGGGGCAAGTGTACAGCGCTGCCTGCAGCACGGCGGGCGCAGCGGCTGTTTCTCACGTGGAGATTCAGAGTTGACCTCCCTGTGCAAATTCAAGGACAGTGGTTAAATCATTATTTGCCAAATGCATGGATTCTTATGTAGCCATTAAAAGACTGTGGCCCTGGCTGGGTGGCTCGGTTGGTTGGAGCGTCATCCTGTAGTTCAGTTCCTGGTCAGGGTGCGGACGGGCGGCAGCTGATCTAAGTTCTTCTCTCACATTGATGTTTCTTTCTCTGTCTCCCCCTCCCTTCCTCTCTCTAAAATCAATAAACATACCCTTGGGTGAGGATTAAAACAAAGATGACTATTTAAATATATCTTAATATGTTATTTAACCATAACATTCACTTTTGAATGTTATGTATGATATATAAATGTATGCTATATAAATGTTTTATAATAAACTGTGAGTATGATCCCATTAAGACATTTACGTGTGCGCGCGTATGTGTTGTTAGCACACAGGCCGACAAAGGTTGTGCCACCACAATGTTCACATTCCCGTGGTGATAAGGATGGGTGTGTTTGTGGTGTCCTTTTATTTTCTGCTTCCTGCTCATTAATTACTTATGTTTGATATGACGTTATAAAAACCTGGAAGTTTACATAATAAGTAACTTAATGTGAATTTAAGTAGTCATAGATCATTCTTGTTTCCTGGCTGCGTGTGTGGCTGACCTGCTCTCTGGCAGCGTGGCTGAGTGTCGTGAGTTGACTGATGTCAGGTCCCCAGACTGGTTGCCGCTCAGTGTCTGCAGGACAGCGCGGCGCTGACCGCTGCCCGTCGGGCCGTTTTCTCCTGCAGGTGGCGGCTCCGCGGCCCCGCCCGGCGCCCGGCTCTACACGGCGGCTCTGCCTCCCCCGGGCTACGTGCCCGCCCCGCCGGGGCCGCTCCGCGACGACGACTCGGAGAGCGCCTCCAGCAGCTGCGAGGACGTGGCAGGTAAGCGAGCGCGTCTCCAGTTTGGGACGTTCGCTTGTCCGGGGTCACAGCTGGAGGGGCGCATGTCCCTGCGCAGCGGCACGGCCGGCTGGGGTGTTGGCGGTCCTTCAACCCGGGGTGCGGGGAGACTGGGAGCTGGAGTGAGGTTTCGTCTGCAGCTGCTGACGCGGGGGACGGCTGGCCGTGAATGCGTCGGACGTCAGTAATACTCGTCTTGGTTTGGTAGGACTTCTTCCTTGATTTTTCAATGTGTTCAAAAATTCTGGAATAGTATATCAATTTTATAGTCATGGAAATAACTCAATTTGCATCTCTTCGGCAGAAAAATGAAATTATTTTATTTGCTTTGTTGTTGACCATCTGGTGCTTCGGTTGCATGTTAAGTTTCTGCCTTGAAATGCGAGAGGCTAGTGATTGTCTTTAAATTCATTATTTCAAAATTTCCTTTAGAGGGATATGAATTTTCAAATAAAATTTTACCCAGGTGATTTTTACCAAGTATAAATGGAGAGACTTTATACTCTAAACTTTAATTAATTTGAATATTTAAAAAATGTGGTTTTCTAACACGTTGATCTTCCTGACTTCCTAATTAAAGGATCAGAAACTGTAAAACCCAAAATGGGATTCCACGGAGTAATGCTGGAATCTGTAGAACATAATTATCAGGTAACTAGGTTAAATCACACAATCAAACTGGTTTTGTGACAGTGAATTCCGTTGGTTAGCCTGCTTCACTATGTCCTCAGCCTGTGAAATAAAAGTGGCCAGGCTCCTGCACGTGCTGCGCACTTGGCTCTGCTGAGGACGCTGGGCAGCTCTGCGAGGGCCGCTGCTGAGAGGACGTCCACCTGTCCGTCTGTCCCGAGACCAGCTGCCACGTACCAGCCTGTTCTGTGGGGACCAAACTAGAGTGTTGTCCTCATAGGAAGTGGGGCGATGACAGTGCCAAGTGGACAAATGTATGTCTTGGAAACAGTGGGTGCTTTCCTGTCTCGTGGGCCCCAGTCCCGCCTCCTCCGGCTCTGCTCTGACAGTGTGTTAGAGCAGGGTGATTCCTCTAAAAAATAACGAAAGGGGGAATTGAATAATTAGGATTCATTCCATTTAAATTGCCATGGTAACCTGGCAGAGTTAGTGGGAACTTCTATAACTTTGACTATACATTTTTATAAGTTATAAGTGTCAGGGTAGTCCTGCTCTGAGAAATCGCCCAGAGACTGCTGTGGGAACAGATAACTGGTTTATTGAGGGAAGAAAGGAAGGGGGGACGGGGTTAAGGGGAAAGGCAATTCCCGGGACTGACTCAGCAGCCCCTAGGAGCAAGGGAAACGGAGGCGAAGGGAGTGGGGGTAGCTCCCGGTCCTCAGGGCCCATAGGAGCAAGGGAATAGGGGAGGGTGATTCCCAGTCCTCCTCGTGGGCCCGTAGGAATAGCCCCCGACACTTCTGCAGGCACCTTTTTTATGCACCTTTCGGTAAGGGGTAGTTCGCTTATTGACATATTCAGTGGGTCATTTACATCTCATTGCTTTCCCCCCTCACACTCGCTGCCTGCTCACAGGCGGGTGTTCAGTCCAGCAGCAGGTGACAGCTCTGCTTCCCAGGCATCTAGGCTCAAAACCATGCCCCCTCTTGACAACACTAAGGTTCCACACAGGGCGGGCAAACGCAGATCTACCGTTGTTCCTATTGAAACGATACGATAATAAACAATAACGTAAGAATAAAGTCCGAGTTTCGCATACTCACAACTGTAGACCTACTTTTGCCCACCCTGTATATTCATTCAGTGTTTCTGGATTTAAAACCTGAATTGTGTCCTGGAACTGATGCAAAGCGACGGGACCAACATCAGCATGTCCAGCTGTCAGAGTCACATCTCCTCGTGCTTTCTGGACGTTACTTCTCAACATAGAGAAAAGAGAGGGTCCATGTTTTAAAAGCAGATTCTCCTTGCTCTGTACTTGGTAAGGCGTCGCAGCCCTAGAGGCCACTGTCGCCGGAGCCTCCCGGTGAGAAGGGTCTGTCCTCAGCACCTACCCAGCCTGGCTGCCTCCCACCCCTGGGCATCTGAGTCTGGGGTTCATCTTTGAGGCCAAAAAACCAAACATCCCTCCTCCCAGACCTGGCTCCCCACTGGCCACACCCCATCCCAGCAGTCCTGCGTCAGGCCTGGCTCCGCGCTGGCTGTCCCGGGGCCTGGACGGACATGCTCCTGTCGATGACTTTCTCTGGGTGCGTGTCTGAGGCTGCAGGTCTTACCTTGTTAAATGCATGGAATCAGTATGTGTTAGTACAAACTGTCCTGAATTTTAGGCAAACAATAGACTACTAAAAGTAATCTAAAGCATCTGATACTATAATTTAACAACTGACCTGCGTATACATGGTTTAGGTCAAGGTTAAATATGTTACTTCCTGTCATTGAGCACTGGAGCTCATGGATACTGAGGATGATCATCTCGTGTTTGTGGCCTTAGCATGAGTCTAGAATAAAACTCTTGTTCCTTTAAAACACTTAGCTTGCTTCCACGTGATGCGGTGCAGTTGCGAGGGCTGGGACGAGCTGGAGACGGGCTATTTTGGTGCGTTTCCACTACAACACTTCATCAGGACGTAGGTGCCAAACAGCGGTGGAGAGAATTTTGACAAACGGTGGTTATTTTTAAAATTAGCATGTGTGAAAGGAAAGGTATGTTTTGGGGATGGCAGCTCCTCAGATTATAAATAGACCTCTAGTTCCCCAATATAAATGTTCTGCAGCTTTTCTCACACTCGGGTCTGAAGCAGGTGACAGGCCGGGAGGACGTGAGGTTCTGGACGCTGGAGTGGTGGCCTGGATGGCGCGGCGTGGAGGCGGCTGCTTCCTGTGCTCTGGGCTTGGGGGTCTGGACCAAACTGCAGATGAGGAGTCGCAGAAGGTTTTGCACTCAGGCACTTTACCAGAAAAGAGCTTTGTGTCCGAGGGGCCAGGGTCATCCAACAACACGCAGCAGTAACGCACTGAAGATTTCAGAGATGAGTCCATGGAGCTGTGCTATTTCCTCTAAGACGTCTCGGCCGAGTAGCCCTCCGGGCTGCGCTTGGTTCATGTGCGTCACTCCTGTCTGAGGAGATGAGGCCACCAAACTCTGCATGGAAATGGGAGCAGTGCAGTCTGCGAGCTCTCGTGTGATGACTTTCCTCTCAGCAGGGCCAGAACCTAATGACAGAATTCGGAGCCACTGGGCGGGCCCTCAGTGTGTGGCCTGAGCAGAGGGTGGGGCCTTGGGGACCTCCAGGCCTCTGCTTTGCTTTCAAGGGTGGTGGCTATGCCAGGCAACAGTTGTTGGGGGGGCAGGGAGGACAGGGAGCCAGCCTTGAGTCACACTGAGTCACCAGGTGTGGACTGAGGTGTCCAGGCTCCTAATAGGCTGCTGAAGACTTGAACCTCCCCCAGGCTGATAGTTACGGAGTCTGCATCCTGTCCCCCAGCAGATGAAGAAACTGAGGCTCAGGGTGACATCTCATGCTGCTGTTCCCGTCATCAGTTGATTGTGTGGGCGGCCATAGAAAGGAAATTTTACTCCCAGCAAAACTGCAACAACCCCTACTGTGCGCCATGATTGTAACAGCCGTACTGATGACCACGGGCTCCTCATTCAACGCTGACGGAAACCCTCGGTTTGGGGTGCAGTGAGGAAGGAAGCGACTCCGTGCAGACAGCTCCGCGGGGGTGCGGCCCGGCCCCTCCCCCGCACGCAGGTCTGCTGCGACGACCGCCTCGCTTGCTGCAGCTCCGCCAGGAGGAAGGCTTCCCATAGCGAAGGTCGCTGAGCTCCCAGAGCCCCGGGAAGCTGACTTATATGGACGGACGTCCCCGCCCCTGGTCCCTGATCGGTCCATCGTCGTGCAAGTGAGGACTGTGAATTCTTGCCGTTTGGTTGGTCCGAAGGGCACTGTTCCGAGTGGCCAGAACAGAGCCGCTCCGATTGGGCGGGGAAAGGGCCGGTCCTACTGGTTGAGATGAGCGTCCGGGCCCCTTTATAAGGGCTGCTCAGGGGCGGCCGCGCAGCGCAGGCAGGGGCCCGTGCGGGTGCTGCCGGCGGCGCCGTTTGTGTGGCAGGTCCCCGTGCGGGGGGGCTGCTCGGCTCCGTTTGGTGTTTTGGGGGGGTGGGTTGGGTTGGTTTGTTTTTTTAATTTAAGCTCAGTTGGCCATCAGGGGCTCTTCTTAGTAGGTGTCTTTTTATCTTGGGGTTCACAATCTATACGTGCCTTTTTTTTTTTTTTACAAACAAGTAAGCTTTTAATTAACTTTATTGTAAGTCTCAGAATCCTTGGTAATGAAATTAGTTGAGATACAGTTGAGAATCACTATGTATCTTTTAAATATTTTAAATCCCTTTTCTACTGAAATTACAAGATCCTAATGGAAAAATACATTTAAGCTGATATGTTCGTTATGGTTCCATTATACAGAAAATCGTTCTATTTGCAATTTTGTTTTTATAGGTCAGGATCCTCATGATCAACCAACGAGGAGAATTAGAAAGCGTAAATCAAAGAAAAAATGTCAGCACCCCAACAACAGCCACGCAGAACAGGCAGGATTAAAGAACCAGCAGACTCTCTTGCCAGAAGAACTGCAGCCCCGGCACACAGACGGCCCTGCGATCAGCAAAAATAAGAGGAGGAAACTGAAGAAGAAACAACAAGCGAAAAGGAAGAAAGCAGCCGGCTTACTGCCGAGGGCCGCGGGCGTCAGCTTCCTGTACGAGCCCAGCGAGGGCGGCTGCGAGCAGAGCGACGCGAGCGAGGGTGACGGGGGGCGCGGCGAGGACGGTGAGGACGCCCAGGACGACGGTGGCAGCGGCTCCGGGGAGAAGGCGGATGGTATCCTCGAGTTTTTGAAGTCAACACAGGAGATGTACTTTTATGACGGTATGTTTTTTCCTGGTTTTCTTTTGAATAACAGCATCTACTTATTTGGAAAAAGAAGCAAATATAGTGTAATATTTAGATGTTTAAATACAGAACATTAAAGTATTGCATATTCAAAATAAACCATTAGCTTTGAGGCAGAAGTCAAGAGTGTTTAACTTCTCACCAAGGCCTGAGCAGCGCTGAGCTCAGGGCAGCACCGAGGCCACGCCGCGTCCCAGCTCCGAGCCCGCCCGTCACCTGCCTTGGCGTCGCCCGCGGGGCGCGCTGGCATCAGCCATGTCTCTTAAGAAAGATAAACGCCGACTGGCAGCTCTGCCGGAGTCTGGAGTCTCGCACCCCCTGTCCGGGAGGCCTTGACCGACCTCCCGGGCGCGCCTCTGAGATGAGATGGAAGCAGACACCCTAACAGCGACAGTTCCTGACGTTCTTTGGGACCGGAGCTCACAGCTGAGGGTCAGGGGAGGCTGGTGCTGGCGGGTTGAGTGGCCGGATCAGGAGACAGGCCACGTGACGGTGTGGGAGGTGAGGAATCGACTGAAAGTGACGGAAGCGCCGTTGTCAACAGGTCTGTCATCCGCTTTCCCTCCTGGCACTTCTGTCAGCACTTTCTAGTCACAAAGGGAGAGCATGCACAGCATGTCAGTGACACCACGGGCACCTTGGGGCTCCGAGAGAAGACTCCCGAGGGGACCGGCCAAGAAGCAGGGAAGCCAGGAGGTGAGCCGGAGCTCGCTCTGCCACCTGGCCGCAGAGGCGCGGGGCAGCCCCGGCAGTGGGCACCGGGCAGGGCGGGGAAGGCCAGTGGGCACAGCTCTGTGCGCTTGGGCCGCCAGCAGGACAGGACGAAGGTGGGAACACGGGAAGTGGAGGGGGGTGGAAGGAGCAGGCCCGCAGGCGAGGACACTTGAAGAAGTGAGACTTGCAGTGGTGAAGGCTGTAGAAGCAGAGATCGGACAAGTCCAAGCAGGATTCGTGCAGCGAACGCGCCCCTCCCTGCAGGACTGTGGACAGCGACACAGAAAGGGACGCTGTCCTCACAGCAGCAGCAGCAGGAGCCGCGTGTCCCTGGCTTCCCTGCTGCTGAGAGAGGCCTGGCCCCAGTCTGCAGAGCTCAGTGTCCTTGTCCTGTGTATCCGCCCAGGACGTCCAGTCATGTGAGCAGATGCCAGGTTTCCGGCCGTTCACGAGCAGAGTTGTGCTCTGATTGCCTGTCGTGGAGGCTTTTTACTTCCCAGACATTGCGTGCGGGGGGCCACCAGGCTGGTCTTCAGTCTACAGGAACAAAAATAAACACGGTCCTGTCTTTGTTCAGGTGTCTCCCAGGATCCAGACCCAGCCTTCCTGGGAGCTACCGAGGAGCTGTTCAAGTGCCTGGAGGCCCGCAGTGTGTCCCCCTCAGACCTGCTGGCCCTGGAGCACATGAAGGCACTGCTGCTCCTGCAGGACCCCGAGAGGCTGCAGCACGCCCTGCAGGTGTTCACGGAGCACTGCACCCTGCCACCAGGTGCGAGCCGCCTGCTACACGGCCGGGGCTGCTCTGCCACCGCAGTCGTCGGGCCGGGAGGAGTATCCTGGGTAAAGCAGGTCATGGAAGGTGTACAGAAACGCCTATACATCCGATTCTCTAGACTTGGAGCTGCCACCTCCCAGGGCCAGTTGTCATTCTTTGAAAGGGAAATTGGTGGTGGCCTTGCTGTCCAGGAAGCTTGAAGGCTCCCTGGTCCCGACGCCAGGTCTGGAGTTGGGCCTTCGCCCCCTCCCTTCTAGGTTGTCCATCTCTGACGTGTGCGTTCAGCGTGTATGGTTTGCTTCGCGCTCAGACGCTAAACGCGTCCTGTTGTGCTGCCTCTGCAAACCTGCAGGGCTCGTGCCCAGTGGGGACGCAACAGGGAGCCGGTCTGTCCTTGTGCTGTGTTGTGGCGTGACGTCTGACCCACGTGTGGAGGTCCCCACCAGTAGCGTGTTCACTCCAAAGCTGCATTTTACTCTTGTTTCAGAGTGGGCTTGGGGCACAAAGGCTGATATCCACAACGTAATGATTTACAGTTTTTCTTGTTTGTTTTGTTTTGCTCTGCAGACCAGGCCAGAGTGGTCTCGGAGCTCTTTAATTACTGGGCCACACATGTGCTTCCTGAGAGGAAGTGGGAGTGAAGTCAGAGCCTCTGCCTGAGGAGAGCCGTGGTCACGGGGACCGTGAGCGGCAGAGGGGACCCGGCTTCTCCCGGAGAAGATGGCCTTTCCCAAACTTCCTTCCTGTCCCCGACAGCGAGCGGAGGACGCCGCTGCTCTGCCATCGACGCCTGCTCCTGCGCACGGGCAGAGTCTGAGACGTCACGTGATAAACCGGGACAAGATGGATAGTTTTCACTTTTTAGAAGTTGCTGATGCCTTGAATTACTACCTAGTGATTCTGTTTCTCTTAATTCCTATAAAGACTGAAAATGTCACATTGAATAAACTGTATAATTTAAGCTGTTACATATTTTTATAAAGTTCTGAGCCACCTTGTGTCTGAAAGTCTGTTTTGAGAGCGCTTATGGGTGTGAAGATGCTGTGGTTTACGGAGTCTGAGTCCGGTTTTCTTTTCCCTCTGTGCCACCGGGAGAAGGACATCGAGGACGCTGTGCCCTCGTCACAGAGCAGCCGGCGGTGGGCAGGGTGCCCACTTCAGTTCTGTGAGTACGGTTCTCATCAGACCTTGCACGAAGTGCGTGTGTTGGAGGCAGTGGGGATGGGGCCGTGACCCTGGGGACGGCCAGTGCCGGGAGTCACCATGCATACCAGTGACACACCAATGACACATCAAAACACACATGGCAGGTCAGGGAGCAAAGGTAAATGTCACTGAGAAGGAATAAGAAAAGCCAGTGTGAACCAAGCTTGAACTTGATACTAATTAGGGTCAGAACTACAGTTGGGCGGGTGCTGGGATGTGGCCCTTCTGCTGGGCCACCCCCTGCGTCTGCGGCAGCCACAGGCCACTCGCTGGAGGTGCCCCTGAGGTCCAGGGCGACAGGCAAGCTCTCCTGAATTGTCTGACGCCCCAGTCCTCAGCCTGCAGTTCTGCCGGGCACATTTGTGCCCTCGGACCAGCCACCTTTGCACAGGGAGACTGCCCTGACTAGAGGTGGCGTTTCGTGGAAATTATTGTAGAAAATACTTTTCCAAGATGTGTGAACTGAGACCTATTCAGGGCATGTGCCAGGGGACTGATTGCCGGCACACACTCAGCGATGGTTCTGCAACTAAAATCTCACCTCCAGACCACAGCAGTCTTTTCGGGGATGTTCTTAGCGGCTCCTCCGCGGAGGTGAGTCAGCAGGGCTCGGGTCAGCTTCCACGCTAACAACCGGCGTGTCCCCCACCCTGGCAGGTGCACCCAAGTGTTCCTGTCACGTGGCACCGCTAAGGGTTACTTTCTAAATCCAAACCCCTTTCTCGTGGACTTGTGCTGAAAGTAAAATCATCGGTATGAGCGTTTCTGTGTTTTCATTTAATTAGGAACTTGCAAGGGTGGACCGTGACCTCCACACAGTGTGGCAGCTGTAGGCTGAGGATTCTGTGTGGAGAGTAAGGACAGGAGAACATACTACTCATTGGGATGGGGCAGGAACTGGGGAAAGCTTCCTGGAGGGAGAGGCACAGCAGCCATGTCCAGGGAGATGGAACAAAAACAAGCTCCGAAAATATTCTTAAATTAGAATTCAAGTCGTCTTTGAAAGCAGGGCTTGCAGATGTGGAACAGAGAGACCTTCTAAGAGATGCTTCAGGGTACAAGTTATCCTTTTCCAAGTTAATTAAAGCCGGCAGTTACCAATGGATGTAAATGTAACTGCTTTGCATCAATCTCCAAGATTACTGCTTATAGGGACTTCTTTTTCTTTCCTAAACAGCCGATTGTTTTCATGCACAAAGATTGTTCCTTTGGACATTATTAACTACAAACAGGTTTATGCCAGCCCTCTGACAACCCTGCGTGGTCCCAGCAGGCAGCTCCCCAGATAACTGAGGTGGAGAGGAGGAGGAGCCACAGTAGAGAGGGCAGCGCGCCCGAGGTCTTGGCGGGCAGGCAGATCTAGTGCTGACGGGCCGGCTGGCGGCTCTCCGGGAGCACAGGTGCCCGGAGAAGGGGCCTCCCCTGGGCGTCAGCTCCACCCGGGGACACAGTGGTACCTGTGAGGTGCCTGCGTGCCTTCGTCTTTGGATTCTTGAGTCTTAATCTAAACCCTCCCTAAACCTCTGCTCTTCAGGTCGCTCGAGTGTGGCTGCTTTTCACTGACCCTGGGAATGGGCTGCAAAGCCTGAGACCAGAGTCCATTCAGGAACCTTATGAGGGACTGTGACAAGGACTCCGGTCACCTCTGGACAAGGGAACAGCGGGCCTGAGCGGACCCTGCCCTCTGGTTCTGTGTGCTCAACACTGAGCGTTGCTCTCCCGGCCCATTTCCATCTGTACACAGAATGAATTTGTCTGGGGCATCTCGGCATCGGAGATTTGAGTAATAACTGCACTTCCTTCAACTGGAAACTTACTCTCCCTCCTCCCCAGACCAAAACATCTCAACTCCCTGAGGAAGGAAGGAAAAGGCTCAGGAAAGACCAGGCACAATGGACTCAGTGCGGCCGGATGTCAACCAAGTTCAGAAGCTGCAGGGCCGGTCGCCGCATTGGCAGGACCGAGGCCCAGGTGGCCGCTGGTGGCCCTAGCATTGCTGCTCCCAGTCAGGATTTTCTGTGTCCCTCCGCTTGCCTGCTCCGTGGTGGCCAAGTGCCTGTGAACTCTTCCTTAACACTTTTTCTAATTAGCTTCTAATTTGATCAGTTTGGGAGCAACGTGACTAGGGAATATAACTACTTTTTAAAAGGCAGAAAAAAGAGTGAACAGGAAAGTTCTTAATCCATAAACAGATTCAGGAGGCTCCCCCAGTGCAGCGAAGGTAATCTGTGTGTGTCAGCTTCCTGTGCTGCTGGCACGCATTCCCACCAACTTGGTGGCTTCAATGACACGAATGCAAATGATCTTGCCCTTTAGGAGTCAGGTCTGGACGGGGCCCCAGGGGCCTGAGGTCAAGGTGTCAGCTCCTGCAGGGGCGACGGCTGAACCTGCTCCTGCTTGTCTGGGCTCCGGGTCTCCTGGCCACCTCTCTCTCATGCGCTACTAGAGCCATTGCCAACCCAGTATGATGTCCCTAGCGCTTCCTTCCCAGGAGACAGGAATTAATTAAAATAATTGACCTTTCCTCTGGTGACAAAGAGGATGCAGAGTAACTGGAAGTGGAGGGGCCACCAGCACCCCAAAAAGTGCACGTCCTGGGAGGAAACGGTGGGGACTGGGGGCCTCCTGGGAGGAACGGGACGGGGGCAGGGTTGGGGGGAGGCGGTTCACTCTGCTTTCTGCTCAGTTTTTCGGGGACGGGAGGGGTGAGGCTGTGTCAGCACGTCCTTCAGGGGACCCTGTGCAGGGCTGCAGGGGCTGCTCGCGCTGAGCACAGGCCCCGGGGCTTTAGGGCCCAGGAGCAGTGAGGGCAGGGGCTTCCGGCCGCAGGCAGCCGGGTGGTCAGACCCACCTGTGGCAGGCGGGGGGCCTCTGATCAGCCCACGGGTGGGGGTGTGACTCAGCAGGGTTCTTGCCGACGCGGCCGGGACCGGACGCAGCAAGGTCAACCCTAGGGGTCGAGGCCCAGGAGCTGGGCTGCGGGTCGGTTAAGAAGTTTGTTAACCGGTGACCGAGCTGGGCCTCAAAGCGCCGAGCAGGGCCCTGAGCAGGGCCAAGCTCTCCAGGGGCCGGGTCACCATGGAAACCGGGGCGCAGGGACGCTCAGTCCCACCCTCAAAGTATCCCATCATGCTCTGCGAAGGGAGCGCCCCCCCCACGCCCCGTGACCCTGGGTGAGCCCCCCCACCCCCCCACCAAAGGCGCCCTGGTACGTGGAAGGACGCGAAGCTATTTGCCAAGAAACTTTTAAATTTGAAAAATATAGGCAAGTACCCCGGGCCCACGTGGTCGAATGGGTTGGGCGCCTCCCCGCAAACTGAAGGATCCCGGTTCGATTCTCGGTTTGGGCACATGCTTGGGTTGCAGGCTAGATCCCTGGTCGGGTGCGTGCAACAGACGCCCAATCACTGTTTCTCTTGCACACGGACATTTCTCTCTTTCTCTCCCCGTCCCTCTCTATTTAAGAAATATATAGGAAAGAGCCACAAAACAAATTTAACATTATCATACATGTGATTGTTACTAAGACTCTAATAGTTATGGTGTGCGTTTTTATTTCAGGAACGTGAGCTTGATGTATTCGCCACCATTGTGTGTATATTTGGATGTAGTCACTGGGGTTATTGCAGGGGTTTAACACAAAAAGTAAGAGAAATAAGAACAAGTCATTAATTTATATCTGTTGTAAATTCCCTATCTATTGCAACGTGCAAATTGTCCATGTTTTTCAATAAGTTTCTCAAAAATTCAAGACCGCGGATGCTTTTTGAACACCTTGCATACATACTAGACTTACATAAGGCTTGTATCTATGATATATCATAGACATACCTATGTATAATAATTCATGTACACAGCTACATACACCAAAGTGGAATTTCCCCGCAAGCTTACTTACCACAGAGAAGCTAGTGCAAATCTTTTCAAGGTTCGTTTTTTCTAAGTAGAACTAAAATTGTCATTCAGGTCAATGTGCTCCAAATTCTTTGTTCTTTCCATTAAATGAGATAATGTATATAAAGTACAAGTAAAAATACTGGTGTGTAGTAAGCACTCAATAAATATTAGCTGTAGTTTTCAGTTTTATTTCTAGTATTTTCAAATTAAGATAATCAGTTGATGAATTAGTGAATACTTCACAAATATTTTGTTCTTATCACTGCCCTAAGTACAGAATGTACGGAAGGTGTTTAAGAGTCTCGAGAAGGTCAGAAGGCACAGGGTGTCACTTTAATTAATATATACCCAGCGGTGGCACAGAGAAAAAACTGAGCCGGGGGGTTGGCAGGCATAAATTTTAATTGTCAGGATATGAGCGCTGACCCTCAAGGCCATATTGATCCTTAAGTTCACAGAGTTCCCTGACCTCCAGCTGTTACAAAGGAGTGCCCCCTCCCCCACGTGGGGCGTGGGGCGAGTGACCACTAGCGTCAGTCAGGCCGCCTGCCTGCAGGGCTCTAGGGATCTGGGGCATGTGTCCCAGACAGGAGACCTGGCCCACCTCTCAGGAGCCACACAAGTCCCCAGCTACCCTCCGCTGGGTGGTCTCTGCTCCCCCACCTCCAGGAAGGAATTTGCTACTTGCTGTCTCCTGAGGCTGTTCACTCTGTCCTCAAGCAGCCTGGGTTTCTGGAAAGTTCTCCCTGGTACCCTAGACCATACTTGCATTTACAATTAACTTTGCCAGCATATAATCTCACTAAGTCTAGCCTTCAGTCGCAAACTGCATGGTTGATTGTTGTTCAGAAAGTAAGAGTTTCTATACCAGTGAATTCTCACGGGTTCTATTAGCCAATAGAGGCAAGTCATGCTAAAATTCGTAGCTTCGCCCAACAAAGGGTTCCGTAAACAGAAGCTTCTTTCACCCTGTCCAGAAATGACTTCTCCGTGTAAGGGTTGTGTAACCCAACGCAGGTCCAGCTGCCTGCCGCTACGAAAGCCAATACTCGCGGGGCAGGTGCTGATGTAAAGGAAAGGGTTTATTTGCACACGCTGGCCACCTGGAAGATGGGAGAGGGGACAGAACAAAGAGATCGGAGAGGGGGTTGCAAAGTTCTCTACGTGTAGAGGAGCACAGTCCTTTCCGATAAGACAAGTGACGGTGCGGGTGCGTCACCCTGGGTTAGTCATCCTGGCTCACAGTTGAAGGTCAGCCCATCTCTCGGAGCCTGGAAGCCCGAAGGTTGGAATTTGTATATTGTGAAGTTAGTTCCTAGGATTCTTGAGCAAACATGCTGTTCATCCACAAGCCAGAGTAGCGCTTAGAGAAACAGTGGCAAGAGAACAGCGGGTGGGTTACAATTCCCACCATTACAGCTTTCCAGTTACAACCCCTTTCTTTCATTTCTATGGAAGTTAGAAGGCTTTAGCGAAACATTTAAGAAAATTAGAAAAATTCAAGATCCAGTCTAGTTCATAGGTGAAAAATAAAATTTTACAGATAATTCACTGAATTAGTTTAATATTTATAACTATGTATAATGGAGCCTACTGAAACATAATTTTCATCCTGAGATCACCCTCATTTTCATCAGAGCCAAATCAAGACCAATTCATTTACTGCATTAAGTCCAGTATCAATTTGACATTATTTGCATGAACTTAACAGGAACAGCACCTGACCGCTTAGGCATTCCTGTATCTACTTTGCTGGAATGTTACAAGGAATTTCTAGATCGAGCTTTAACCAGCCCCTCATGGCAGAGCCGCCACGCCGCACAGCGACCACTAGGCTTTGCCCGCAGTACCTATAGGTTTGTGTAAACTCAAGTTCATGAGGTCCCCAAAATGTCTTGAGGTTCTTCCTGGCCACCTCCCAGGAAAACAGCCTTGCCTGGAAAGACTTCTGTGAACCACGTGAGTAAGCAACATACCAGGCCATTTCTCCAAGGGGCCTTTATCGGCTCCAAAGTCCATCTTCATTCCTCAAAGCTCTTTGCTAACATGCAGACTCCAGGAATGCCTCTCAGACATGACATTCCAGTCCAAGCCTTGGCTAATAAATCCACAACTGGAAACTGGAAGAACCCTGATTTCTATTGGATTCATGCAAATAAACATATTGCCGTGAAAATAATATACTCACTCATTAAGAGTTTCCTAATTCTGGAGGGCTCAGGTAGAGAGGAAAATATAAATGCTTCAATATTGCTACAATTTATCAAATTGCTGAAAGAAAGCCAGTTTACAAAAGATCAACAAGCGTCACTTAACTTTACAAAATTCTTATGAGAAGTGCTTCTCAGAATTCCAGAATGCCTGAAGCCCCCTTCCCTGGAAATAATGCAAAATGTTGTTGAAAATAGTCTGGGATTTAGCTTTTAGATATAGGAAGCCTGGCTTTCTTCTTCCAGATTGCCCTGGATTTGCAGGAGGTTATGGTTTCATTTACAATGAAATATTTAAAAGCACAGACGTGCGGCTGCACCAGACGGGAAGGAAGCCAGGGTGGGCAGGCCCTCTGCCCACTGCCTGCGTGACCAGACCCGTGTTATTTGTTGCCTTGTCTTGGGCTGGTTTTCCCTCTTTTGTCCGCAGGGTCTTTGAAGGCTGTTTGGATCTGGGCTTTGTGCTGTAACCTGTTCCGTGGCGCCCGTGCTTGCAGAGCATCTCTCCGACAGCGCCCCCGGGTCCCGGGTACAAGCTCATCAAACCTAGTAGGGCTGTGACCACTGTCACCTGTGAACTCTGTTCTTTGAGCCCTTTACACTCAGAAGGCTAAGCTTATTTGATCTGCTTTGAAAAGATGTCTATATAAATTTTTAACATTCTTATATATTCTCACGAAGAAAGAGTTCTCAAATTTAATTTCTACTGGGTAGAGTATTTTTAGCAGGTGTTCTGTGGTTTTACATCCGTTTGTGATATTTGCGCCCGTTGGGTCCAGAGATATTTGAGGTCCTGTCTGTGTGCGCGGCCTAGCTTATCTCATGATCCCGTGACTCACTGAGAATGTAAGATATCTTGCTTTTCAGGTGTCTGGTTAGTATTTAAAGTTTGGCCGGTTCCACCCAGCCCCTTGGCCCCTTCCAGATCCTAATCACACCCCCTCTGAGGGGCCCTGAGCCTGTCCCACTGTCTCCGCTTGGGGCTCCCAGAGGCCTCCCTCCCCCACAAACTCAGAGCCTCTTCCATCTTAAAAGTTTTGCTGCTCACTTCTGCAAAAAATCCCAAAGGTACATTTTTTTTTAGTAGGAAAGTTCCAATGGTTAAAATGTTTACAGAAACGTACAGTTCTGGGGTTTCTTTGTTAATGTATTTGTAAATTAATCAAGTAGCACATTACTGCAGTTACTGTGAAAATACAGCCCATCCTGAAGTCTGTCGGGTAGACGCTTCCCCGGAGGGTGCATTAGAACTTGGTGGGCGCTGACAAAGGGACCACATCTGCCTGCAGGGCACGCCTTCACACAGCTTTACCACTTTGATAGGTGGGGCAAAGGCATCTTGTGTTAATTTGCACTTTTATGGTTATAATGAAGTTGACTATCTCTTTGTATTTTATTGTTTGGCTCTTTTCTGAGACACGAACTGTAATTTTGTGCTTTCTTTCGAGTGGTAACCGGCTCCTGCTTGAACTTCGGTGAGGACGAAGGGGGCGCGGGCTGGGGTCCTCCCGTTCCCTGTGGCTGTGAGCGCAACCGCAGCTGGAAAAAGTGCCAACTCTGGACCGAAGGTTCCCTGTGCACTGCGCCACTTTCCTGTCGTGGGTTTGGACACAGGCCACCCACCTACTTGGGCCGAGACGAGGTCGCAGAGGCTGGCGCATCAGACGCACCTGCCTGCTCGCCTTTCTGGGGCTCACTCCGCACTTGCAGGTCCCATCCCCCAGCGTGCCGCCTCCCAAACGCAGGAAGTCCCTCGGCTGAGGACCTCCGAGGCCCAACCAGGCCGTCCGGGCCGCGTGCACGGCCGGACACCTGGGGCCCCAGCGTCGCCTGCAGATGCAGCGAGGCCCCCGCGCGTGGGTGGGCCTCGCTCCAAGCACACAGCGGTCACCGGCCTGCGGCGTGGCCTTCCTGCGCGAGCCAGCCGCCTCCGAGGCCCTCCGTGCGACCGCGTCTCCAGCCCCTGCGCCCCCGCCCCTAGCCGGCCGCGGGCATGCGCACTGGCCCGTCTCACGTCCCGCGGCCGTTGCCATGGGGATCGGAGCCCGGGCGCCCCGCCCCCAGCGCCAGCGCCCCGCGGACTCAGCCGCGCCCCAGGCCGGGTGAGGGGGTCGACCGGGAAGGGGGCGGGGAGAGGTGGGGGCGGGGCCTCGCCCTGGGTGGCCCGGTTGGGGCGGGGCCTGGCCGCGGCGGGGGGGGTCCCCGCGTTGGGGCCGGAGCGGCCTGGCCGAGCATTGGCCCGATCGGGTTCGTTTCGGGCTCGGCATTCGGGGCGTGGGGTCTGGGACGAGGTCTGTGCGCCCGGTTGGGGGCTGGGACCCCGTCCCCAGTGGAGGTAGGAACTCGAGGTGGGTCGGGAGCCTGGTGAGGTAGGGGCGCAGGGCGGGTCTGGGTCCCGGAGGGTGATGTGGCCCCGCCCGCCGGTCCCCGCCCGTCCCCGCCCCCCTCGCCGCGTCCGGGCCCCGCTGGAGCCTCCGCCCGAGCTTCCTCGCGCTGTGCGCCGGCCGGACAGGAGCGCACGGACGCGCGGACGCCGGAGGCCGGCCGGAGCATGTGGAAGCTGGGCCGCGGCCGGGTCCTTCTGGACGAGCCCCCCGAGGAGGAGGAGGGGCCGCCGCCGGCCGCCGATGCCGCCGCCGCAGCGCAGGTGAGGGGCGCGCAGGTGAGGCCCGGGCCGCGCAGATCTTGGCGCGCAGGTGAGGCTGCGCAGGGGCGGCGCGCAGGAATCGGGGAGCACAGGTAACGGTGCGCAGGTGCAGCCTGGGCCCCGCGGCCCGTTAGGGTCCGGGCCGCCGCCGTCGTCCGTACGATCCACCCCCACGCGGGGTCGGGAACACGGGGCCGGGGACAGGGCACCTGCGACGTCCGCGCGCGGCCGAGGCCTCCCTGCAGAGGCGGAGGCTGCGCGGGGCCTCGGCGGGTCTCCCACACGGGGCGGAATAGCGGGCAAGGCCTGGGTCGCTGGGAGCTGCGCCCGCGGGGACCTGAAAGCTCTCGGCGACCACAGCAACGTGCCAAGTGGGCGAAACACTTGTTTGGATAGCAGCTATTTCCTTTTCTTAAACCTTTGATTGTCTGGAGGAAGAAGGCAGATGACCTTTCCTCCGAAAATGGAGACACCGGCCCTGCAGGTTCAGAGACACGCTTGGAATGCGCAGAATTTGTTAATTAAAAAGGATCCCAGGTAGATCCTCTGTGCGTGACCTACGCGCCCCCCCCCTCCCGGTTTTTCCGATGCGACTTCGTTCCCTTTCATGAGCCTTGGAATTCAGGTCAGAAATTCCGCGCTGTCTTTTGAGGGTGGTCAGAAAATTTCTTTTCTGCTAAATGTTTGGAACCTGCTGCTGTACGCAGAGCTGTTACAGAAGTTAGTGATGATCCGTGTCCTTCTCAGGACTTGTAAGGAGGTCACCGTTGTTTCCATTAACCAGTTATTTTGATTAAGCCTTTGAAGACAGTTCCTACCGGAACTTCCTTCAGAAATTACTTTTTGAGAGTGTAAGTGCTTACCAGAGGTGTTTTTTTAAATCTTTTAAATCTCAAACTATAATGATGAGAATGTATATGTGCTTACAGAGTTACTTAATACTTTAAATAACTATTGTTGATCAGAGATGAGCAATATTATTTTGGGGTGAACTCTTTAAATTTTTAAATTGATTCTCCTGTGTTCTGCTTCTATTTCTCCTGATGAAGCCTAAAAACCTATATATTTTTTTGTTTTAACTTTTATTTTGAAAAGTGGCTAACATAAGGAAAAATTGGAAGGATAGGAGATTGAACATGTACTGCATCTAGGTTGAACTATTAGTAACATTTATGAAAGTTTTTTCCTGGTCTTCTAGTTCACAGAATTGTCTATACCCTTTTGCTGTGTCCTTTTCGTGTGTGTTTTAATCCATTATTTTTTAGGTACCCAGCAAAAGTGAGTGGAAAGTACAGAGTTCTCATGTACCTCTGTCCCCACACGCACAGCCTCCCCCAGTATCAACGTCCTGTTTGTTGCCATCCGTGAGCCTCTGTTCCCGGTCACCCTCATCCAGAGCCCCTGGTTGACATTAGAGCGCAACATGAAATGTATCCAAGATTATAACCTAGTTTCACTCCCCTACACACCTCCTTGTTCCACTTCTTCATCCCTCCCCCACCTCCATGGCAGCCACTGGTCTGTCACTGTCCCCATAGTCTCACCTTTTCCAGGACGTCATCTAGTGGGACTCACACACTTAGTCACATGCATTTCAGGTGCCTCCACATCTTTTCATAGCGTGAGAGCTCCTTTCTTCTAGCGCTGACACTATCCCACTGTCTGGATGGACCACAGTTTATCCGTCACCTACTGAAGGGCGTCTTAGTTGCTTCTGAGTTTTGGCCATTCTGGATGAAGCCGCTAGAGACGTGTTGACAGGTTTGGGTGTGGACGTAAGTTTTGTACTCAGGTGCATACCAAGGAGTGCGATTGCTGGGCTGTGTGAGGAGAGCAGGTTTAGTTTGTAAGCAACCGCCCAACTGTCTTCCTGAGTGGCATCCATCTGCGCTGCCACCGAGACTGAGGGAGACTCCTGCCGCTCCCCGTCCTGGCGTCTGGGGTGTGTGCAGGGCCCGGATCTGGGTCCTTCCGATAGGGGTGTAGTGGTAGCTTGTTGTGGTTTTAGTTTGCTTTTCCCTGATGGGCTGTGATGTGGGGTCTCTTTTCATACGCTTACTTGACATCTCTACGTTCTTGGGAAGGCACCCTGAAAGATCTTTAGTCCCATTTTTTAATTGAGTTGTTTCTTTTCTTACTGTTGAGTTTTAAGGGTTTTTTAATGTTTTGGGTAACAGTGCTCTATCAGATGTGTCTGTTCCAAATGTTTTCTCCTGTGGCTGACCTTCTTCATCTCATGACAGCGTCGTTTTGAGAGCAGAAGGTTTTAATTTCAATAAAATCCAGATTATCAGTTGTATCTCTCATGGATCGGGTCTTTGGTGTTGTACCTAAAAAGTCATCAGGACCGCCAAATTCATCTGGACTTTCTCCAGAGTGAGATTCCACTGGCTGGTGTTGATGTTACTTTATGAAGTAACATTGAATGTGTGGAAAAAACGTTTCTATAGAAAAATCAGATTTTTAAAAAATTATTATAACAGGTTAGTCTTACTCTGAATTTAGTTAATTCTTTCAGGAGGATTGGTCTTTATCTCAAAGCCAGTTCCTTAGAATTAAATGTGACTTTTCATGACAAGTCTACCATAAAACTTCTGCCTACAAAATTTTAGGTTCAAGGTACGGAAGGGTGGACTCACTGAGTATGTTGTGTTCGGTGCCACATTGGAAGGTGCTCTCAGTCCCCATCCTCAGACTTTCCCCCCCACACCTCCCCCCACACCCACCAGTCGGCCTGCTCCCTACCAGACACACTGGCTGGGGTGCACTTGGCCCTATTCTGCAAAGGTATTCAGTTGGCATTCAGATCTAATATGGTTCAGCTTCCTTGAAAATCAGGTCACACAGCTATAATCTGTGTTGTTTTTAAAAAGAAAAAATAGCTGAATGTTAGGTTCTAATAAGTTTGAAATGTGAGGCATTCAGAAGCATTATTGGGATTAAGGAATGCTTCATAGTTGCTTAAATAGTTTCAGCACCGTAGAAAATAAACCCCTTAGGCCACTGAACTTTTCTTGGTCATGAATACACGTCTATTTTGTATTAAAGTAAAACAGTGAGGTTTATATAGTGAAACAGTCATTGCAATTATTTAATAATGAGGAGCGACTGACAGGTTTTAGTGAGTCTCATTTTTATTTAAAAAAAAGAAAACTGCATGTGGTAAAAGGTCTCTGGATATTAAATGTTAGGTCTCCACTTTGTCTCTCTTTTCCATGGGAAGTATTGGTACGGGTTTTGTATGGCTGCCCATGAAACACTCCTGCATACATGTAAGTCCATGTCTTACAGTCACGCATGTGCTTTCCCACTGTAGACACGGATCCCTGTGCCCTCAGTGACGGAGACCAGGGTCTCAGCGCTGCGGCCAGGACTGGTCACCATTGAGGCCACGAGCGCCAGTGCCGAGCTGGGCCCCCTTGGGCCTGTCCCGCTTCGTCCCGAGGTTGCCACCACCGCCCCCCGGCCCCCCAGCCTCCTGCGCAGCCTGGAGGAGGCACGAGAGGCGCAGGGGGCGCCGATGCTGGGGCCGCGCGCCTGGCTCCAGAGGCCTCGCGCTGGAGCGCGGCGGGATTCAGCAGCTTTAGATAAATGCCTTTAAATACCAACCTCAGAGAATTCTGGGCATATTTTCATGTTAAAATTTTAAAGACTTAGACGTAGTCCATAGGCATCCCCCCCCCCCCAAAATAACGCAGGGCCCGTTTCATGTATATTTTAATCTGCTTCAGGGATTGGAAGAGTCAGGGGGCCGAGGACCTTCCTTTGGGTCACACACAAGGCCACCACCCCAGAGGCATGTGAGCAGGCAGGTGAAGTTTGCTTTGGGCTGTTAGGGAAGAAAGGCGAGGAGTCAGCTGGATATCTGATGCTTTATCTGAGCTCCTCGGTTCAGAAAATAAACACCCTATGGCCTAGCGTTCTTGGGGGTGGCGTATTGGGAAGGCCGTGGGCTTTTAGGGTACAAGGTGGGCTCTAGTCATTGCACATACCTGGGATCAGGTCCTCAGGAGGAGCTGCGGAGTTCCAGGGCATCTCTGAACGGCCCATCCGGATAGGTTATACCGCCATGTCCCAGCCAGCAGGGGCGGCGTCTCCCACCCCAGCTCACCCGCACTGTTAGCAAGAGCTTAGGTCTGACGGGTGGAAAGTGGCATCTTCATGTGGGTCACTTTTCCTGCGCTTCCAAGTCCTAATGAAGACTGATGAGAACGCCCTGGTCCTGGTGTCACGGCTACATGTGCTAGACTGTGGTCGCTCCCGTGACAGCAGAGCCTGGGCACTGAGGTCGGAGGCTGGCTTCTGGTGGCCTTGACCGAGTCACACCTCTGCCACTTGCTGACTGGTGGCCTTGCACATGCCACGTGACCCGGCCAAGCTTCAGTTTTGCTTTCACCTGTAAAGTTGGCGTGAATGCCGGCGGGGACTGTGCGCTGCGCAGAACCAGCCCTGGAGCAGGAGGGCGGCCTGGGAGCCACAGGCTGTTGGGTGGTGGCCAGGACTCTCCTGGCCCGAACGCTGGTCCAGCTGCGGTGAGCCTCTGCCCGCGCCCTGGGGCGTTCTCCTGCTCCGCACTGGCTCACAGTGGGTGACGTGGGGGTGGCGAACCACCAGGACAGTGGAGTTCAGCTCGAGGCGCCAGCCTCTGGCACTGGTTACCTCGCTTCTTAGTGCTCGTCCACATCTGCGCCGACCGCCAGAGTGGGGCCGGGCCTGTCCGTCCTCGCGCAGGAGAGGAGCAGCCTGACACGGGGTTTCCAGTCCGCCACCAGTGGGTGACCGATGCTGTCACACAGCCGCGTGCTGGGTGCTGCGCGAATTTACCTCAGGGGGCGCGGGAAAGCATGCGTGGGGGTTCTCCGGCCAGAGATGTGGTTCATTTTGATATACGGGTTTATTCTGGGAAAGCACAGAGATGCCGCTTTGGATGGTTAATCTTACTGGAGGCTCGTGTGAGCAAAATCCGACATTTAGTCAGCTTTCGTCAAATATAAATGAGATGTATTTCAGGGAAGCGCAAGAAGAGTCACCGTTTGGCCCTGACTGGTGTGGCTCAGAGGGTTGGGCATCACCCCGCAAAGCGAAAGGTCATGGGTTCGATTCCTGGTCACGGCATATAGGGAGAGGCCATCCATCGATGTCTCTCTTTCTCCCTCCCGCCCCCGCTCGAAAAATAAATAAGTAAGTAAATAAGTTTTTAAAGAGAGTTTGAAGAGAAGGAAAAGGTCATAGTTCTTACTCCTTCCCCAGATTCTGTGACTCTTCTGAAAAGGGGCTTGAGGGCTCTCTTGCTGAGGGACAGTGACGTGCCCAGCAGACATTGGTGTGAAGTTGCCTGGCAGCCACAGTGAACAGGTGTTAAAAGGCGAAATGAACCTCGTCCCTTTTATTGAGTATATGCAGAGTCATGACGGTACCAGCATGTGACGAATACTGGCCTTTGTTAATGAGATGGTCCCCTTTTTTGCATACTCATTCTTTAAATCTGGTGTCTATTTTACAATCACCAGCACTTATCAATTGGGATACTGACTTTTTATGAGAAATACTTGATCAGTATTTAGATTTTAAAATATTTGCAGTTGGAAAAGTAGATTGTTTTATCCAACTTGCTCCAAATATACTTAGTTCTTAATGCCAAAGGGTTTGAAATTCTAATTGATAAGATGAGTTTTGCTGGTTTTTACTAGATCATGCGGTAGCATGACTTAAATATTTGGTAAAAAAATGCTACCCATCACAACCTTTGAGTTAGATGACTGGGTTTCACTGTGAATCAAGGTGAACAGAGTCTCACTCACCTGTCCTGGCCTAAGGCTGGGGGCACCGTGCGCCGTCCGGAGCCTGTGCTACCAGAACTGAGTGGCAGATGTGTCTCCCACACCAATATTTCTCTCCCTCCCTTCCCTGCTCTCTAAAAATAAATAATTTTAAAAGAGAAAATACACCCTCGTGTGTTTTTTTCCTCTGATATCAAGCAAGTCTCCGATTATTGACACCAGCGTGCGTCCTGCAGTCGCCCTGGCACTGCCGGAAGTTAGCACAGCCTCTGCCAGTCAGGGCTGGTCTCACAAAACTGCCCTCGCTCCAGACTCAACGGTGGGGCTCCCGGGCAAGCACGAGAGGAGGGACCCCGGCAAGGTGGCAGAGACCCCGTTCCCCACAGAGACAGCAGCTTAACAAGTGGTCCGAGGAGCAGCCATGACGAGTCCAGAAAGCAGGTGAGAAGCTGCACATGCAAGGACAGCAGCGTCGAAACGCGCGAGGACGCCAGTTCCCTCCACTGGTAGCGACCACTGCCCAGGCGCAGGCCTCTGTGTGCTGGGCCCCAAGGCCAAGTGCGTGCCTGTCCCTCAGGAGGTAGAGAGGAGCGTGGGGCCCGTGTCCAACACCCCAGCGTCTGAGAAGCTGCCGAGGGGCCAGCTTTTGTCTCACCGGCCGGGCTGCTGCCGGAGCCGGCTGGACACCTTGGGCCACAAGGACAGACGAGAGCTCAGCTGATCGGTGCCCAAGAACCTGCCGTCCCGCAGACGGACACCAGGAGCAAGAGCGGGGGTCACACGCACAAGCTCTGAGAGGACTCATCTCAGAAAAGGTTGAGAGGCCCCAGGAATCTCCAGCCACGCTGACTGGCGGAGGTCTTTCCCTGTACGAGGCCAGCCCCTGGAGTCAGGAAAGGTAGCTGTTCTTTAAGTGCTCAAATCCCAGCCAAAAATAACAAGACGTACAGAGAAATGGAACAAAATAAAGATGTAGAAGCGGAGATCTATGAATTCTGAGCATTCAAAATAATTATGTTAAACGCAATAAGATATGAGAACACAGGGAACTAAATGAAATCAGGAAAGTGAGGCATGAACAAAATGTAAACATCCAAAAAAATAACTGAAAAGTTATTAGAAGGAACTGACAGTCTGGCGCTGAAGGGTGCGAGAACTAAATTGAAGAAATTCTCTAGAGCGCTTCAGCAGCAGGCTCAGTTAAGCGGGAGGGAGAATACGCAGATATGAAGACAAGTGATTTGAAATCATTGCTTCAAGAACAAAAGAAAAAGGAATGCAGGATGCCTGCGTGACTGGACCCAGGCCAGGGGCCCGAAGACGCACGCGGGAGGGCCGGGCATACGAGACTACGTGGAGGTTGTGGTGTATTTGGTCACACAAACACTGTGCCATCAGTTGAGAGTGTACTTTTTATCTCAGTGAAAGACTGCGTTACAGATTTTGTGAGAAGTCAAAATTCCCTTTCTACACTGTCCAGATCCTACTCTAAATAAGTAGTTACCACTATTCATACACAACTTGCCATTTAGTTTTCAAAGGATATTTTAAAAGGACATGAGGTAGAAGTTTCTCAGATGGGAAATGATTAACACGCAGCATAAAAGCTCTGGACCAGGGTGTCGAGTCCGGCTGCGGGGTGGGCGGAGGAAGCACAGGTCCTGTGTGCGTGGCCCCTGCCCCTGAGCGCCGCGTCCCGCTGGGCGACTTACACAGTCGGGGCTTCAGGCAGCGAGGCAGCATCCTGGAGCCCAGAGCGCAGGCTTTGCTGCTCAGACGCCGCTTAAGTGACAGTTGACCAGGTCAACAAAGATCCCTTTGTGCCTTCCCAGCCGAGGCCCCTGTCTGTGGCCGCAGGGCCTTCTGTCTGCTGACACATTAAAATTGCAGAGACAACCTGAGCCCCGGCAGCTGCGCGCCTCGGTGTCTCCGTTTTCTCCTGGACCCAGAGGGCACTTTCCGCCGCCACAGAGGCTCGTGTTGTCTCGCATTTTGCCTGTTTTTCTACTTGGCCTTTTTAATTGTTTTATGAAAGTTTTTCTGCTGAGGATATTGGAATTTTATTATATGTTGAAATTGCCCCTAGTATTTTGCTGGGTTTTGTTTGTTTTTCAACTTCACAGGAACCATCAGGTTTGTGACTAAAAGAAGCAGTTCCCCGTGTCCCCCTCCCCACGGGGGTCTGGCTCTCAAGTTGTCACGTAACATGTAAGCCGTTTCTGAACACACTTGGCTTCACATTCCCACGTCGGGCTCTGACCTTCCCGTGAGCAGATGAGCCTGTGGGGGCGTCAGGGCCCGGCTCTGGGCTGCGTGGTTCCTGTGGCCTCAGAGAGGGACCCACGGGCAGGCTCTGGTGGTCCGTGGGGCACAGACTTCTCAACGCGGCTCCCTGGGCACCGGGAAGATTGGTTCCACTCTGGCCTCGGTCCCCGGCGGGCATCTGCTGAGCAGCTGGGGTGTGGCGCTGCGGCGGAGCAGGGTTCTCTGAGGGACTGCGCTTGCGGCCCCTCCGCTGTCCTCTGTTCCCAGGGCTCCATGCAGCCGCTCCGTGTCTGTCTCTTGACTCCGGGAAATTTCCAGCATTCTCTTGCTTTTCTCATGAAAGTCGTATGAGACGTGGTGATGCGTCGCCTGTCTCGGAGCCACGCTTTTCATTTTCCGTCCAGTGTCACTGCCGGTCACCACCACGACGCCTGGCCCCAGGTGGCACCGGTGAACCCCCTCTTCCCTGCTCCCTCCGTGTGGGACGGGGGCCGGCCACTGGCTCTCCGTCCTGGCCTTCAGGGTGTCCCTCCCCTGATGGTGTCCCTGAGACCACAGTCCTGCTCTGGTCGCCTCACCTGTGAGCTCCTTCCCCACACGGAAGCTTTTGGAGGTTCAGGCATGACGTGAAGGGAATTCACTTCTCTGCTGTGCATCTGGAGTTGCCCCCTGTGTCTCCCTGAGAGGACGAGGAAGAGCCGCTCAGAGCCTTCCCATCTTGTGGCTCAGGTGGGGGCGCATGCGATGGGGACACACACGACACACACACCCAGGGCCAGGACTGAGCGTCTGCGTCCTAAACTCCCATGATGCCTCCTGCCCCTGGTGGGGCGGGCCGTGCAGCGTGGCCCCCAATGCCCTGGGGAGAGTCCCAGTGGGGTGCCTGACCCAGAGGACTCGGGGAGACATCATCTGTGAAGCAGGAACCACTCACCGGACCTGACCGTACGTCGCCCCGGCCTCAGCCTCCAGGCCGATGAGGAGCAGGTGGTGGTTTAAGCCCCAGTCTGTGGTATGTTTGTCATAACAGCCAAACTACTGACTGGGACACATGCTGTTAAATTTAAAATCCACGGAACAGTAAGCAGTGGACATGCCCATTCCCCCCAGTGGACTCTATGCAGATAAAACAGAAATGTACCAGGCGTGTGTAGACATGTGCAGTGACATGCATTCACATACATTGTGCATGTAAGCGTGCACGTTCAGGCCGTGAACTGGACCCGTGTGTCCAGTGCTCCGTGTCTGCACGTAGACCGGGCACCGAGCGCTTGGGGTTTGCAGGCGCGTCCTGCCGGCCACGTGCTGGCAAGTGCCGTCTGTCCGGTTCTGTTCATCTTTTACGTCAGATCTGATCTTTCTCTTAACCCTTTATTAGGTGCAGGGAGCAAGTTTCCGAGGTTGGAAGGAAGTGACCTCACTGTTTAATAATGATGACGAGCAGCAGCTCCTGGGAGGATGCAGGTCTCCCAAGTCCAGGGGGTAAGTCCCGCGGGCTCACGGGGCGGCGATGCGGTCCTGCAGGGGGGCCCCGGGGAGCAAGGGGCCAGCGGGCAGTGGTGTGGCAGCGCGCGCTCCTCCCCTGTGAGCGGCTGGGCTGTGTAGCCCTGACTCCGTGTCCGGGACAGAGAAGCGAGTCTGTGCGTGGGCTCCGAAGCCACTGAGCCCTGGGGCAGGTGCAGGGACGTGAGCCAGCTCCTCAGACCAGGCTGGCATCAGACGTTCAGTAGTTTCAGGAATTCAAGGGGAAAAAAACCTTAAAAATGCATAGGGCGAAAGAGATTTTAGGAAATTGAATATGTTTAAACGGACATATTGCTGCGAGTTTGCTTATAAATATCTGGAGGGCTGGCCCCGCAGAACGGGGGCTGCAGAGACGGGCCAGCCCTCTTGGGCCCTGGCCTGGCTCCCGGGCCCGCTGGGCGCACCCTCAGGCACTGAGCGGCGAGTGTCGTGTCTCCTTGCCCGAGACCCGGCTCCGCGTGTGGCTCTGTGGTTTCCACACGTGTCCCTGATAACGTGGAGTGACTGCTACTTCCTTACTGACTTTTCTGTTTAAAGATCTGCAGAGATACTTGTGTTCGCTTCTGTCACCAACACTTACCTCCTTTGTCTCCTGTAGAGCCAGTTTACGATTGAAAGACGAGCTGAAGACAGAGAAGAAATCTGGGTTTTGGGACAGTTTGGTTTTAAAACAGAACATACAGTCCAAGAAACCCGATGAGATTGAAGGTTGGGAGCCTCCCAGGCTTGCTCTCGAAGACGTGGCGGCCGAGCCGGGCGAGAGTCTGAGCGGCCAAGCATCCCGGCCGGGCTGGGAGGAGGGGGCCAAGGGCTCCGGCAAGTACACCAGCCTGGCCGGCCCAGGCAGCAGCTCGCGCTGGAGCCTCAAGTCGGCCGGGAAGCTGGTCAGCATCCGGCGCCAGAGCCGCGGCCACCTGACGGACGCCTGGGAGGAGCTCGAGTGAGCGCCAGCCGCTCCCGTCCCACACGCTTTCTCACCACATCTGCCTGGCGCTGCTGCTTCGGATCCCACTGCGCTCAGACCCCAGTGTTTGCCGTGCCAGGGTGTTCTTGCTAGTCTGCTGAGTCATTAGTCTTTCCCAGATTAAAGAGGATGCTTCCCATGCTGACTGTCATCTCATGCGCTGGGGGAGGCACTTCCAAACCCAGTGGCCACGGGGCCCCACCGGTTCGCTGCGCTGCCGTCCAGACGTCCCTGGGCTCCCAGCCCCCAGGTGGAGGTCTCTGATGATGCCCCGGAGGCCCCAGGCGGGACTCCCCACCATTCTCAGCTGCAGCTATTGGCTCTGTGACATGGTGGCTCCTGCCTGAAGCAGCAGGTTTGGTCAGTGACCCCAGAACGGAGCGTCTGTGACAGACACAAGCCACCCAGGTGTCAAGCGAGTCTTGCAGAGGCCGCGTCAAACCATGTTTAACCTGGAGAATCAAACTTGTTCTCATAATAAATTTAAAACCATGTAAGCAGGTCAACTTCTAGAGAAGCAAAGGTCATGTCTGACCAAGTGCTGGACGCCCCTGTGCAGAGGCTCCTCCGTCCGTGGGAACAGGGACAGCGCTGCTTATTTTCAGGTTTTACTTTTACTGCTGGACTTTTAAATATTGATCTTTATTTTCTTCTAAAAATTTCTCCTTTTTTTGATTACAGATTAAAGAATGCTGTAAAGTGTGGATCAATTTTAATAACTTGGTAATATTATGATTCTGTTTGGAAAATATTAACTTGAGCATTATAGGGTTAAAACTGTATGTAAAATACTGGAAGTGCCTCCATTCTGCAGCCCAGGATTTTGTTTTGAAAATGAGATACTTGTCGTACTTGTGGTGGTGTCGGCAGCGCAGCCTCAGCTCAGGTCCCAGGACGGCTCCGCCTCCTGCGGGCGAGGCCGCGCGTGTCCTTCGTAGGCTGCTTTGAAGGAAAAGGTATCGCTTTCTTTTGGTTACGAAGAAAACTCTCCGGCTACACTGTGTGTTCCTCCTGTGAGAAACACTGTGCTCAAGTCGCTCAGGGCCACCTCGGTGCTGTTCCCATAACCGGGTGTCCCTTTCCCGAGGAACAAGCCAGCACACCCGACGGCCGGACACCTGGGGGGTAGTCTGTCTGCCTGTCGTCTGCCATCGCTCTGACCATCAGCCTTCTGTCTGCGCCTCTGTTGTCCGTCAGGTGTGTCTGTAAACCACCTGTAAGTCACCTGTCTGTCTCTGTCTTCTGTGAACCATCTGTCTGTTCATCCACCCGTGTTCTTTCAAAAGAACACGGTTCCTTGCCTGAGCCTTGAACAGGGACGTGCTGTGAGCCGCGTTAGAACCGGGAGCTGGTGGAGGTTTGCCTCGTGGTGCCGGGAAAGTGTGTAATTCTAGTGCAGTAGTGGGCGGAGAACTCCCCTCTCCCGGGGAGAACAGCTCAGTGCGGAGACCGCAGCCCTGCACACCCCAGGAACCTTGCCCCGGGCGCCGACCGCATGGCCACCCCATGCCCATGTCCTCGGTGAGGCCTGTCCTGAGCTCGGGGACAGGCAGGCAGGGTGTGGGGGGGACACGGTCCCAAGCTTCGGGGCTCTCTGGCCCTGTGACCAGCTGCAGCGAGGCTGAGTGCCTGTCCCCGACCCGGGTCATGCCGCTGCGGTGCACGGCCGGCAGAACAGCTCCTCACAGAAGCATTTCTACAGCCTAAGAGGAAGCCGGGTGGGCATTGGAATGTGCGCCGGAAACCACACGCTTCTCACCTACAAGGATGATGGAAACGCATTTCTCTTTTGTTGTATCAGATTAAATGAAAATAGCTCTGTTTCTGGGTTTTAATATAAGTATTTATTGGTGTGCCTCAGGAGAAAAATAATTTACCAAAGCGACTTCTTGTTCACGGGTTGAGAGGTGAGTTTGGTTCGGGGGTTTTGTTTGAATTCTGTGTGTAAACAACTTAACTGTGTGAAGAGCGAGGTGTCTGTGCTCCTTCTACTGACGTTTTATTATTTTGTAACATGAACGTGCTGGCTTCAGTCGATGTGGAATTCATCCTTAACGCTGAGGTTTTTTAAAAATAAAAATACTGTTTATACCACGCCTCGTCAGTCACATGTTGGCGTCTGTGTGAAGGTCAATGCTGACGACTTTCACCTCCGAGCTAATGCACTTTTCTCGACACTTCAACCCTCATTTTTATTTTTTTTTCTTAAAGATTTTATTTATTTATTTTTAGACAGAGAGGAAGGGAGGGAGACAGAGGGAAAAAGAGAGGGTGAGAAAATCCGATGTGCGAGAGAAACATCAGTTGGTTGCCCCTCACACACCCCCAACTGGGAACTTGGCCTGCAACCCAGGCATGTGCCCTGACCGGGAATCAAACTGGCGACCTTTTGTAAACCTCATTTTTAAAAGCAAACAATCCATGTAGATGTTTTATAGATAAATGACCAATTTTAATCTAAGCTTTCAGGAGTGTGTTTTGCCTATTCAAGCTGCCTCTGCTGCTGTCTGCTTAGCTGCGTCTGTGCCCTAGCTCATGATTTGTTTTAATGTTTATTTTAGTCTCATTTGAGAGAGAGGAGAAGGGGGAGAGAAACACCAGTTGGCTGCCTCCTGCATGCACCCCAACCAGGGATCAAGCCTGCAACCTAGGCATTGCCCTGACTGGGAATGGAACTGGCAACCACACTCCAACCCACGGAGCCACACGGCCATGTTTGGCTCCTGGTTTTTCTCTTAGTTGAGTTGGAGCCTCCCCAGCACCTGGCTGAGAAACAGTGAGCGTGCAGTGATAGGAATACAACATACTCATCCTTATCTTTGAAGAGAAGTCTCTTATCTTGAGAAAAGTTTTTTTTGGAAGCAGTGGCCCCTGAGAGGAATAATAGCTTCCCGCAAGAACTGGGTAACATCTCACTGGCAGCTGGCAGGGACTTCTGGACCGAGACACAGGGACCAGATGACTCCCAGAGAAACAGAAAAAGTGGCTTGTGTCTTGGTGGCGCCTCCTGCCTCTGTTCCCCAACCAGCCGGCAACGTGAGCTGTGGGGTGTATCAGGCCTGTGTCTCCCGGTTCTTCCAGGGAAGCTGGTGGGGGTGGACAAGGCAGGTGGTGAAGGGGGTGCTGGGAGGGGACGCAACAGGGCCCCACCCTTAGGACCCTCTGCAGGCCCCAGGGATGGGGTTAGGGAAGGTGGGGTTCAGAACCTCTGCCGGGAGGCTCACTGCCCCCCACTGAGCACAGGCCCTTCCCTGAGCTCAGCTCTGAAACAGCTCCTCACTGTTGGCCAACGCAGCATGTGGAGCAGGTCGGGGGCTCAGGCCTCTGGTTCGGGAACTGCAGGGACTGGCCGTGGCTCAGAAGCCCAGAGAGGCAAGCCATTGGTGGTCACACAGGGTGTGGCCTGCCAGTGACGCGGTGTGGCTCCACCTCACTAGCAGTGCGAGGCCCTGGGGCGGCTGAGCTGGGTGCTTGCTGGACTTGCTCAGCTGGGAGCCTGGAGTCAGGGAGGAGGACCCTGTCACAGCAGAGGCGGGAAAACTAAGTGGATTAGAGAGTTTGGGAGCCATTTCCCTGGCAACAGCAGCATCTTTAGGAACTGAGTCTATGCCTGTGTGAGGTGAGTGGAAAGTTAAGAAAGTAACACGAAAAGTTACAACGCCTAAAGGAACCAGCCTTGGTGCGAATGGTTAAAAGGAAAGGGGCTTCTGCCTGGAATCAACTGTTCAAGTCCACCAGCGGCCCAGCAGTTGCGTCAGCCTCTGGCTCTGAGAGTCCCTGCTCCCTTGTCCCCAGAGCAGGGAGAGCTGTGCCGGGGACGCCTCGACAGTCCCGTCTGGAGAGGCAGGTCCCCGCACAAGGCAGTCACTCTGGTTTTACCAGGGATGGATTTCTAAGACGAGGGTAGCCCCCTGCCTAACAGAATTAGTAATTCCCCAATATGATCTAATATGCATATGAGGGGGCCCCCCAAAACAGAATTTATTTATAAACTGTATTCTAACAGGTTCAAACTTCAGTCACCTTCAGAGCACTCTCCACTGGATGCAACGCACGTATCAGAACATTTTTTTCCACTGCTCACAACAGTTTTTAAACTCATCGATTTTTATGCCTTTTAGTGCTGCTTCTACCATTTTTTGTTTCACCTCTTCCACATCGGCAAAACATTTCCCTTTGAGGACTTTTTTTTCACCCAGGGAAACAAAAAAAGCCTGTTGGGATGCCATCAGGTGAATAGGGAGCGTGGGGCATGGGGGTTGTGCCGTTTTTGTTCAAAAACTGCTGAACACTCAGTAGGGTGTGGGCAGGTGCGCTCATAAAGAACCCATCATGAAATGGGCAAATGTGTTGAAAAAGTCTTCAAAAAAAATTCACTGCAGCTGAACGCAGCCTCTCACAGCACCGCCAGCTGGTGGCTGATCCAGACGGGCTCCTGGAACGCTCACCCAGCGGGGGGAGCCTGGACTACAAGGGGCCTGCCCTCCAGAAGATAATTCCGGGTGTTTGGGGGTCCTCAAATTTTCCCCGTTGTGTGTAAAATGTCTTCTTAGCTGCTTTTAATTTCTCCCACAGAGCCAGGACATGGCATATGAATGTGCCTGGCTCACTCCTTTCTCGCCTCCGAGGATGGTGCAGGAAGGCAGGCCTCCGGCTGCGGGCAGGCTGGCAGCTGTGTCTGGGGCCATCGCTCCTTCCCAAGCGCTGCCACTGGGCACAGTGTGGTCGCCACCCCCAGTATTTCACAAGCTGCTTCGCACAGGGTTCCGACACTCAATGCCCGCTCTGCGTGTCAGCCAGAATGTCCCCAGTAGGTGGTTCCTTGGTAACTCCCTGAGTATCTGATTACTGTTTGAGGCTGTCATGACCTTTGCGTTTATGGTTCTCTCACCAGGATCTGTGAAGGGTGAACCCCTTCCAATGAGTCTGCCACTGGCTCTGCACTGTTAGGACAGCAACTGGGACGGATAGATTTCTATAATTAGAAGTTAATGTCTCCGCACGGTTTGCATAATTGCAGATATTTTCCACTTAATGATGAATGCTGGGTAGAATTTTTAACATTCAAAACAAGTGATATTGATTCCTCTGGAATTCCTGCTGTTTGATGTAATTTTCTTACTAAGTCAAAACTGGTGTAGTGTTAGGGAAATATGTTTTTTTGGTTTTTTTTAAGTTATTGATATTAGATACAGAGAGGAAGGGAGAGAGAGAGAGAAAGAAACATCGCTTTGTCGTTCATTGGTTGCTTCTTGTATGTGCCCTGACTGGAGATCGAACCTACAACCTTGGTGTATCCGGACGACGTTCTAACCAACTGAGCTACCTGGCCAGGGCCTGTATGTGATTTTTTAAAGTGCAATTTAGGTAATTTAGACTTTTCAAGAAAGCTGAACAAATCTGGGATGGGGAGTGACAGGAAATACCCTTCCTTCTGAGGTTTTTTAGAGAAGTGGTTTTTTTCTTCCAAGACGAGGGCTTTACACGCTCTCCCCCTGGTGATGCCAAGAACAGGTGCCCTCCCTCTGGGAGGACTCATCAGAGCTCAGCACTGGCTGCAGGGAAGAAAGTCACCTGCCCGGGGAGCGGGGAGCAGACACGGGGTGGTTTCCTGAGAGACACCAGAGTCCACCGGGTGAGGGGAGGGCCCTGCACCTCATGTCTAACTGGCTCTCTCACTTTATATTTGAGAGCTTACATCTCCAAAGAGAAATATGAGATAAAAGATGGGAAACATTAGAAAGACATCCAAAAACAAATAATTACCTCAAAGTAGAATTGTAGGTGGTGTTTAACGTTTTTGCGTATTGGCTTTAGAAAACTTTTTACAATGAACACACTTTACTTTTGCAATCAAACAGCAGGGTAAGAAGTACAAAAACGCACCATCACCTAACGTTTTCGGTGGAAACTGTCAAACGTACAGAAAAGACAGGTAAGAACGGTTCATTTTTAAATGGTGAGAAAATGAAGAATATATCATGCCACACGAAAAGTACATGCAATTCGTGTGACCAAATAGTCATAATTATGAACATACTTGAGCCAAATATCAGCTGCAGAAATGACGTGAGCACAGAGGAAGCGACGGCAGCTCCACGTCCAGTGCGGGGCTGCGGCCGCCGCCCGACGCCCACGCGCAGGACAGAAGGACTCACAGAAGGACAAAGAGAAGGACGATGAGAACGGGAGGAAGAGGAAGAAACACGTCCGTCCTGAGACTTCAGAGGGTCACTAGCTGAGACGGGACGCAGCTGTCGCGGCCCCCAGGCCCCAGGGGGCCGGGGCTGACCGGTGTCCTTGCGGGCCCTGTAGCCCCCGACCTCGGGCCAGGCGGCGGCGGTGGCACAGAGGGCACCTGCTGGTTGCCGACTCCGTGTCCCCAGCCCTTGCCAATCAGCGAGGCAGACGGCAGCCGAAGCCGCGAGGGGGGGCCGCAGGACGGAACCTGCACTCACGTGTGCGCTCACGGAGCGCCCTTCCCCGGCGAGCGCGGCGTCCGCCCGTCTGCTCCGCGGCTCCGGAGCCTGCACCGCCCACCTGCAGCACCTGCCGCCCGCCTGCGGTGAGGGGCTCCTGCCGCCTCCCGGAGCGGAACTGGCCGACTCTGCCCCTGACGCCACCATCTTGTTCTATAGGGACAAGAACTGTGACTTCATGAGATTAATATCATTTCAAGGAAAAATCAGTATGAGCCCGGGCTGAGTGGCTCAGTTGGTTGGAGTGTCAACCCAATGGGCCAGGGTCTTGAGTTAGGAAACAGACAAGAATCAACCAATGATGATGCATAAGGAAGTGGAGCAACAAGTTGATGTGTCTTTTTCTCTAAAAATCCATGCATGAAAATTAAAAAAAGAAAAATACAAAACCCCTCAAAACCCCAACAGTAAAACAGGCAAGTAGCACAGATGAGGTGATTTAGCAAATAGAGACGTTAAATGTCACAATCCATCCCCCACTTACCCAAGCAGCACCTACAGCAACGGGAATGGTCACGTGGCGCGCTTCATCTTTTGGAAAGATCGTAACGGTTTCTAGTCTCACTAGCAATCTGGAAATGCCCTTAAAAACGGACTCATTCTCTTGTCTCTCCTCCATCACCTCAAGGGGATGAGCAGATGCACAAACGTTTATTACATGATGCTGATCACAGGGTTACTTCGTGACCAGCAAAACTCCGAAACAGCCTGCCCGACGGAAGGACTGTACCGTCTCTGACACTGTGTGGCCAACAGACACGTTTCCACAAATGCTTTTGAAGAAAAGGCTGGTCCTGAAAGGAAGGTGGCATCTCAGATACGGCCGTTCATGAGCGTCCTCAGCCCCGGCACACAAGGAGGCTCTGAGCCCCACCCGCACGCGGGACCAGTGAGAAGCATGTTCTTTGACAGCTGGGCTTGTTCAGCAGAAAATAGAGCACTGAAAATCCAGACTCATTATTTACAAATTTTAATATGCTCAGAAGAAAGAAGGGAAGCAGAAATGACTTTGCGTGGGTCCCCTGAACCTATGACTTCAGTAATGAAGACATGCGGCAATAGTATGGGTGATTTTATGTTATACAGAGTTTCTAAAATGGACATGCATTATTTTAAAAATAGAGCAATCTTTTAAACGTTTCAAAGGTTTAAATAAATGATATCAAAATCACTACCTCTACTTTTTCAGTAAGTTACAAAACTGACAAAGTTAGTGAACATGGTTTATTGTCTATAAAAGCTGTTCCAGTCTGGAAAAGGCCACTGCAGCCACTGCCCAATGCACCAGGCTCAGCAGGCGTCTGTTCCCCTGCAGGGCTGCTGAGGACACCAGGTGGTGGGCTGGTGTCTCTCTGAGGGCACAGCCCCGCCACGACACCTGTGCTGGTCACGGACACTTCGCACAGTTCACAACCCAATCGCTAAACACCAGAGTGGACATACAAGTATCTCCCTAGGTTCATTCTGCATTCAACAAGGAGCCATTTGGATACAACCAATGAGGTTAAAATGCACCTTAAGAAAAATAAATATTCTGCATAATGTACTTACAAGGATCAGTTGTGTCCCCGCCCCCAAAAACTGCAAGATCAGAAGACCATCATGTGACAATTAGGCATATTATTGGCTGTTAGGGTCTGTTCAGCACAGAACAGGGACCTGAAAATCCAGAATCTTTTCTGAACCATATTTATAAATAGGCAAAGTTACACGTTGTCACATACTTAGATGAAAAGTTTTTTAAAGAAGGACATTGAAATGCTTTTGCTTGGGTTCCCTGCCCCCTTTCAGAGACGAAAACACAGAGCGAGGCGTCCCTGCCCGGGAGCAGCTTGTCCCGTCCCGTCTCCGCAGGTGGCACTCAGTCACAGAGAGCACCTCCCGTGGCTCCGCCAGCTCCGAAGGCCACCATGCAGGGCTGAGGAGCCTTTAAAACTTGAAGAGGTCGAGGAAGTGCTGTGGGGACACCGGCGTGAAGCAGCTGTCGGGGTCTGCGGCCGTGCAGGGGTGTCCCGAGTCCTGCGGGCGCAGAGAGAGAGAGTTACACAGGTCAGCCACCAGCCGTTAGCTGGAACGCGCTGGTCAGAGGCGACGGCGATTATGAGCACATGGCGGCACGCAGCTTTCAGTACAGAAGCTTCCTGAGTTCTGCTCGAGTCGGCGCACCGGTGGCCCCGAGCTGGTCCCTGGCCGCTGGCCCTGCTCAGAGGAAGGGGATGCCCAGGGCCCCTGCCACCTTCACCCCGGCATGCTGCCCCCAGACCACTGCCCACACTCCCACAGCAACTGATGGCCCAAGGTCATATTTCCCAAGAAACTAGGTTTTATGTGAAAAGACAGACAGACTTAAGAGAACGAGCTGCCTCTGGCCTGCAGGCCAGCAGGAGTCGGAGGCCACGTCAGCGCATTCCCCAGGAGACCATGGCTGGGATGGGACCACCCAGGTGCTGCGTGGTCCTTCTACCCAAAGGGACGTCCACTGGACATGTCCAGAGCTTCCTCCTCAGGCTGAACCTTCGCTCAAGTGCAGGACTCTGAGGTATTTCATGAAAACCCTTTGGTGGTGACTGAAATAAGCGAGCCCCTCATAGTCTGGCCACGGGCCCCCACCGCGAGCCGTGCACCCGGGCAGCTGCGGCTGCCTTCCAAGTGTGCGGTGTTCTGGGCGAGCCCCGGGGCCGGCGGCTGCAGGGTTGGCCCGAGCAGAGGGCTGGGGCGGGGAAGGACGAGGTACCTGGAGCATCAGTGCAAGGCGGCAGTCCTCGGGGGCGAAGCCGGATCAGAAGGCGCGCAGCAGGGAGGGAAGGGAGAGAGATTAGAAGGCGCCCAGCTGATGCGCATGACACATCAACCGAGACCATCAGGGGACACGGGGTAACGACACTTGCTCTCACAGCACACGAGACCCCAGCAAATGCCCCAAAGACCCACAGTTCGAGGACGGTCTCCAGCCCAGGACACACAGCCACATCCTTCCAAGCATCTCCATGAGGAGCAGTGAGGCTGCGGGGGCTCCTAGCCCTCAGGGGTTCCCCGGAAACAACAAAGCAGAGCTGGTATTTCCACGTGTGGTTTACGTGGAAAACAGCTGTGGCGTGTTGTTGGGAAACTCATTCACAGGCTGTCGCGGTGCCAGCGGCGACCACGAAGCTGGAGCCTAGGCTCACGTGTAAGCCTGCCGGCCGCCTGCAGGACACAGTGAGGACACGGAGGTGAGGCCACAGGCCATGCTTTCCTTCTCTCTCCGCCACTCTCGCTCCTGACAAAACGTCAGCAGCCCCGCCACCGTGTGTTGCGTGCACGGCCGCAGCCGCCTGTTGGCTGCATCTCGGCGCTAGACGAGCCTGCGTGCCGTCTGCACAGGGACGCGCTGCCAGGCTGCTGGCTGTGCCGTCGGGTTCACGTAAATGCCGTTGTGACGGTCACAGCAACTAAGTCACCTAGTGACGGTTCTCTCAAAACGTGTCCTCATTGTTCAGTGACAGGTCACCAGGCAAACAAGCGGGGTGTTTGCAGGCAGAGGCCGTAGCCCGGGGCGGGTGGGCCAGCAGGACACCCGCAGCCCCGCGGCGCCCGGTGCATCACCCAGGACCACAGATGGATGGCATGCCCCGAGGCACAGAGTCCAGTGTCAAGAAAACGGGGCCTCACTGAGGAGGAGGCTCGTGCCAGCTGACTCCTGGGCCAGGGAAACCTGTGTCCATCAGAGTCCAGGCCGTGGGAAGCACAAGAAGAATAAGAAAGTCTCGGGAAGGAGGGTTCCTCACATTCTCTGGGTCGGAAATCGCTGCAGACGAAGCTTCCGAGTTTAGTGTTTCACTGAAGGGTCAGACTTGCAGATGAGCACTGAGTCTGGTTAACTTTGACCAAAAAGAGGAAATGCACGGTCCACTCTAAAGCCCATGACTGGTGTGCGCGGGCACCATCGGGGCGGGCGGCCGATGTCAGGGTGGCCAGGGGCAAAGGGCAAGCTTGGGGACACCAGCAAGCAGAGGTTCCCCCTTGTCCTCGGGGCAGGACTCCTAAGAAGCTGCCCTGATGAGGCCCAAGGGCACCAGCCAGACCTGCCCTGGGGGAGGTGCCCTCGCAAACCACGGCTTGGTTCTGCACTTGTGAGCCCACCCCCCGCCCCGGTGCCTGGTCCCCTCCGTCTCATTTCCTTCCCCATCACACGGAAGTGCCCATCTGTAGCCACTGCACTTAAACACAGACGAAGCATTTTACACTCGACCCTCCCACTGCGAGAGCCCGTCCGGACTTACCTTCCAGAAGAGGATGCCGCAGCGGCGGCAGAAGTGCAGCGTGTCTCCGTACTGCTCTCGGGTCGGGTAGCACTTCTGCAGCGCAAAGTACATCCGCTTCCACTCGACGTGGCCTTTTTCTGAAAGGATCAAGTGTCTGCAAAACTGGACAAACGCAGAGCTGCTCAGCATCGGCACAAGACTTCCACTGCACAGTATTAGGAGCGAAGCTACTTAACAAGGCAGGTCGTGCAGGAAACACGGAATTATTGGAATTAAACTTACATGGATTAAACTGATAAGGGACTAATCAAATAAATAACGTGTCCGTACAATGGGATGCCACTCAGACATTAAACAGATTTAAATATTCAGATCTGGAATGATGTCCATGATATATTATTAAGTTAAAATATACTATTAAGTTAATAATCACAATGCTGCACACCTGAAACTAATATTGTATGTCAATTATAACTGAAAATAAATTTTAAAAAGTTAATTTACATAAATCATATATCTGATGAGGGTCTTGTACTTAGAATTCGCAGAGAACACAGCTCAGAAATGAAAAGAACCTGATTAAAAAGTGGGCAAAGGGAGTGAGAAGACACTTCTGCAAAAAGCACCGACGGCCAAAGATGCTGAGTACCCCTGCCACCAGGGATCTGGAACAAGACTGCACTCATGCCCTTCAGGACGGCGTGACCGTCACCAGACGGTCACACATGACGAGGAGGCAGCCGGCCCTCGCACATGGCTGGTGGGACGGGAGGTGGGATGGCTGCTGCAGACAGCAGTCTGGCAGATCCCCAGAGGTGCGAACACAGTCCCCGTCTGACCCAGAATGTCCACCCGAGCAAGTGTGGTCAGAAAGGACCACGTACTGGCACGGGCCACCGTGTGCCTGGCCCCGAGGATGTCACACAGCGGGAAGGCAGCCCACCACAAGGGACCAGCTGTGGCCTCACAGGCCGGCAGCTGCCCCACACCCCATCCATGGCTCCTTCTCCTGCCGCTCTGCTGCAGGCAGCACCTTTATGCACGGATGTGACCCACAGCTGTGCATTGCCCCTGTGACCCCATCTTTTCAAGGACCCCTCTCCTGTCTAGGCCTCCGAGGGGACGGTGTTCACACACACATGCCGTTCTCCCCCACTTCATGGTGCCTATCAGTAGCTCTACGGGACTGTCTCTGAGGACACGGGCCGTCCGCCTCCCCTCCCTACACAGGGGTCAGAGAGCGCCGTAGACTCTGACCCTGGATGACGCGGAGCAGGGGCTGGTGGCTGCACCAGCACCCGCCTCAGGAACGCTGGGCTGCGGGATGGGAGGGGTAGCACGTGGGGCCGGCAGGTCTCAGAGACCAAGGCTGCACAGTTGAGGAGCCTTCTAGGACATGCCCTGGGGGGGATGTGAGTCACCCTGTTATGGGGGAAAAGAGCAACTCTGCCTGTGGCTCCTGTCCTGCCGACAGAGGGACGAAGCTCGGCCCTGGCCTGTTCTTCAGTTCGGGGTATTTCAGAATTGTGGTTCTTTTCGAGAATGAGCAATAAACCATACAAGCTACTGAAGGGAAACCACAGCGATTAAGATAAGTTCTGATTGTTTCCGATGTTTGGAAGCTGTGCCTGTGGCCCCTGGGCGAGGCCACCACGCTCACCTGCTTCTCGGCAAAGTGGTACTGGCACAGCTTCTTCCACAGCTGCCGGTCCTCGCTGAGCACGGCCAGTGCAGGCGTCACCTGGCCCAGGGTGACGATGTCCCAGCCGTCCGAAAGCCGGTACAGGATGTCGTTCAGCATGTGCAAGGGGAGGTCGCTGAGCGTGAGGCCGTGGTTCACCTGCAAACAGGGAGCAGAACACACGGCTGCCTTCAGTCACTGGACACTGACGCCAGGTCACGTCATCACTGTGAGTGTCTTAGGCCCACAGTCAGGGCGTCACTGCTCCTGTAAACCCCACGGGCCAAGTGTCCAGTGCTCCCAGGTCACCAGAAACAGCAGCTTTCCCGTGGGCCCAGGAGACAGAGGTGACACAAGGGGGACGCTGGCCAGCCAGCAGTGCGGTTTGGAGCCCGTGTACTCCTGACGCATCGAGATGCACGTGCCGGTTGTCACGTCTCTTCCAGAGGACGAGGGCAAACAAAGCACGGCCGGGAGCACTGACTTAGGTGACCATGGTCACGATTGTTCCTGTCGAAACTGGTTAGCTGAATAAACAGCAACATCAGACTGGCCCCATTTGAACCTTTTTCTCATGTTTGCTGCAACCAAGGAGCACACACGACCCACGGCAACGGGGACAGCAGGTGAGGGGACCCTGCAGGTGCCGCCGCGAGGGGCGCAGGGGGCTGTGCAGGGCCATGGGCCTGCATGTGCTGAACGTCACTGGAGCCTAAAATACCTAATTTCCTGTAAAGGTAAATCAGTTACTTCCTCGTCACCCACAGAATTAGCTCTTTCCAGGAACAGTGATAACTCGCTAAAGGGCCTTGGGTCCTAATCCACCTGGAAACATTCCTCAACAGGGGGTAGGCAAGAGGCGCTCACAGGGCTGGGCGGCTGGAGAGGTCATGCCCTTCGCGACGAGCTCCTACCTGAGTCACCTGAAGGTTCTGCAGCTGCTGCTCCCAGGCGAGGATCGTGTCCAGCCGGCAGGCCCAGATGTTGATGTTCCCGACCAACACGGACTTGCCCACGCCCCTGAGCAGGACGCCCAGCGTGGAGCTCAGGTCCCGGAGCAGGTCCTTAATGAGGCGCGGGTTCTGGTGGTCCTCGAGGGCTGGAATGGGCACAGCACAGCGTGTGACACACACACGGAGTCTCACTCAGCCTCAGAAAGGCGGAAAACCCTGCCCTGCCCCGCAGCCTGGAGGAACCCTGGGGCACTGTGCTCTGTGACACCAGCAGACACAGGACAGGCTCCGTGTGGCTTGCTCTGCCAGGCCCCACAGGCTGCAGATCCACAGAGATGGCCACAGGCGGGGGGCCAGGGGTGGAGAAAGGCTGGGTTGAGTGTGTCACGGGGACAGGAAGTCCTGGGGAAGGACAGTGTTCATGGCTGCACAGCAGTGTAATGAGCCTGATGCCACCACACCGTGAGCATACAAACAAGCAAACGTGTTAATTTTATATTTTGTATATTTTGCCACAATAAAAACAATGACCTAAGCTCACTGCAACCCCAGATTGGCATATTTCACGTATCACAAATATAATGAGATTAAAAACTTTCAATTGTTTCCTGATGGTGTATCTTTGGCCAAGTCCACAATTTTTCCCTGAACCCGTCAGTCTATTTTCTTTACTGTAGAGAGAACTGACATTTAAAGCGGCTGTGCATAGTCATAAACTCACATATAAGCATAAACCCATGCCGTGAAACCTTAAGTTCCACTTATTAGGTGCTAATTAATCCATCCAAACTTTAAATTAAGGAGAAAATTGTAGGTGTATCTGATGCCAAAGCAACTGAGCCGCAACTTACTGATCATGGAAACATCCTGTGGCTCCAGGGAACCGACCGGCTACACGGAAAGGTAAAACAGCTTTTCACTGACCTTTCTTGTGGTCACGGCATTATATTTCCTATTATAACATAATATAGTCCTTTGCCTGCAACAGCACTTTAAGGGAGTAAGCAGGAGCCCCCGATCACCGAGGCCTGGGGGGACCATTTGCCCGCCTGGAGGACCTACCACACAGCCCCCTGCGGCGCTGTGATGTGCACACCAGGGGATGGGGGGGCAATAAGAGAAAGCCCCCTCCTCACACCGCATTCAGCGAGACTTAAGATGATTAAAAATATCAGTCATCCTCTTACCCTTTTGAACGATTTTATCCAAAATGTTGAAGTAATTCTTTTGTGCCACACCACTCAAGGAAGTTAACTGGGATTTTGCAATTAGCTGCAGGAGCTTAAAAGAAAGGGAGAAAGCTAAGCATGAACTCAACCACAGGGACCCGCAGCCAGCACAGTGATGGCTGTGGCAGGAGGGTGTGCCTCTCGTTTTCTCCTTCCTGGGAGATTGCCCACCCTTCCCCCTCATGCCTCAGCGATGACAGGCTGAGGGTGTGACCTGTGTGTCCCGGGTCATGTGGCCTGCACATTTTCAATGAAGATCAGGCTGTCTGACCTCAGGAAGGTCTGCCGCACCTGGCCCTTCAACACCTGCTCAGTCCCACTGCTCTGCTTTCTTTCAAGACTCCTTGGTAGGTGTGTCCTTTACCTAACCTGGCGTTTTCTTTCTAATCCTTTAAAACTGCTCCTCTCTTATCCCCTTCTCACTGCCTCAGGCCCATACAGTCTCCAAAGCGCCCGCTGTCCCCGGGTCCCTCCTGCCCCATCACGTCCTCATGGCCTGTTTCCTCTATCTGTCTCGTGCTCACACTGTCTGTCTGCTCCCAGACCCCCAACGGCTGCCTCCCCAGTCATGCAGGCTCCCACTCCGGACGAGTCTGCCCCCCTTGCTGGCACAGGTCCTGGTGTCCCCCCACCCTCGTGTCTCAGGGCCCCATCAGTGCCTCTTTGTCCTCACCTGTTTCTGAGCCCCCAGGAGGCCCTAGAGAGGATGCAGGGAGCTCCCCAGGCTCCTCAGCCCAGGGCTGTCCCCATCCTCTGCTCTGCAGGGAGGGCTGGCTCCCCCAACCCAGCTCCTCCCACTGCGCCCCTCTGCAGCCTGCCGCAGGCTGTGACTTCACCACCCCCGCTGGCCTCTCCCTGGGCCGTGCATGTGGCTGCCGCTGTTGTCTGACCTGCCCTGAGTCTGTGAGCTCCCCCTCACCTGTCTCCCAGCGGTTCCTGCCCCCTCGTGGCCTCACGCGCACGTTAGAATCTGCAGATTCTGCCTCCTCGTCTCTGAAAGCGGGGCCTCCAGCCCCTCCCTCACCTGTCCTGCTGCCCCTGCTGGTTCCCAGAGGAGGAAAGAAAAGGCAAACTCACACCCTCACAGAGCTGCACTGGCTGAAAAAGTCCAAACCAACACTGTAAATAACAGCCTGTGGGAAACTATCTTTCTTTGCCTTCTAACGTGTCTGTAAAGCGTGTCCCACGCCACAGTGAATGCACGCCACAGCACACTGGAGACAGATGAGACTCTTGCCACCCAACACACCAGAACCAAACACACGGCTCAAATGCCACTCCCACCCCTTAGTCCTTCTCATTAGCTTCGTGTTTTTCAATGTCCTCCTTGCCTGACTCTCGTCACAATGCTGAGGAATACCTCATCTCTTCCGCCTGCATCTAGAACCAATGACAGAGAATGAATTCAGTCACCTGGGACCCAGAACCTGCGTTCCTGCTGATGAAGGCTGGACTGAGATGTGACTGAGGTGAGTCTAAGCCATATTGGGCTTCGGAGGCCTGACCCACGAGAGACTCACCGCCCAGCCATTGTTTAATCACCAGAACCTTCCCAAGTCGGCTTCTGGCTCCAACAACACTCAGCCAGGAGGGAAACAGACCCGAAGAAGCAAAGACATTTTATTCTATTCCTCAAAGAAGAGAAAAAGGGAAGTCACAGCCCGATCCTCCTGTCCAAGAGCAGCGAGGGGCAGAGGTCGCAGCATTCTCAGAGTGCACCCGGGAACCCCGAGGGTCCCCCAGGTCAGAGCTGATTCTCCACGGTCACTGAGGCAGCAGAGACACAGGCACAGCCCCCACTCACACCCTAAGTGCGTGGTGACGTGTCCCAGTTGCTATGGAGCGACCTGAGAACTCAGGGGCCTTCTACTGCAGCAAACAGTAAGGAGATTTGCAAAGGTGTAAAACACCACATTTACTTTTAAATAAACAGAAATATTTTAAAGGGGGTTCATTTCTATGTCGTAAATATTTATAGCCAGGATCTCTTTGGGATCCTTGTGATTTCACAGTGAAAAGTCGCCGAGCTCACGGCTGCGAAGGGCGGCTTCCACAACTGGCCCTTCAGGAGAGGGGACAGGCGGCCTTCCGACGACCCCTCCCGTCGTCGACATAAACCAGTTTTCTGACATCATGATGTAAAAAATCCTCCCCAAAGGGACTGGAGTCACTAGCAGAAGGCAGGGCTGGCATCATGGAGTCTTAGCTGGTTCTCCAGGGAACACGGGGCGGTGTACCCCGCCAGAGGCCACACCGAGGCACGTGCAAACCCAGCAAACGAAGGGGCAATGCCGGCCCGGGACGAGGTAAATTTCAGGTTAAAACGGTAATTAAGATGAAGGGCGCCGGCTGAGGACCGGTCTTTTTGCAGGTGGATGAGACACACATTTCTTCTAAAAAGGTGGCAGGAACACAACAGGCTTTTGTGAGCTCTGTTCTGCGCGGATTTCATTTTTCCTACTAGCTCCCCGTTCCCGTGACGCGGGACAGGCAGGCGACCATCGGGGCGCCCCCCAGAGAGACGGCATGCCACGCACGCGTGGGGTGCGGCCGCCCTGCCGGCCCCCGAGCCCGTCCCCGAGGGTCACCGCGCGTCTTCTCCCGGCCCTGCCGCCCCCGCCCCCCCGGGGCCGCGGAGCCCGGTACTCACCCGGACCACGTAGGCGAACCTGCGCACGTCCCGCACGGCGCTGCAGAAGTCCAGGCGCGTGAAGGCCTCCCCCAGCGTGCAGTAGCCGTGCCGCTGGAAGACACGCGCGCCGCCCGTCAGTGCTCGCCACGGCCGCGGGCGGCGGGAGCTGACGGCCGGGCAGGGGGGGTCCGGGCGCCGCGGCTGTCAAGTCTGGCCAAGGACAGTGGTTTGCGCTGTGACTTACTTAGTCCTTATTTAGAGAGCAGCGTGAGGCCGTGTCACCGAGACAGGACGGCTGGCCTTCTCACCCCATTGTGGGCCGAGTGACATATTTATTAAGTATCTCAGTTTCTTTTCTTGGGACACATTTGGCGGGAGGGCAAATTAAGCCTAAAGTCATAACATAACAACTATTCTAGGACACACAACCCTAAACACACAAGTCAGGCCTCCTGCCCAGTGTGATTCCGCGGCAAGAGTCGCGCGTGCGCGCGCGCGTGCCCGCAGGGCCGGGAGCTTGTCGGTCACGTGGGATGTGACTGCGGGCGCTGCGGCCCACCCAGCTGCCCACGCCAGGAAGCGGTAATTAGACCGCATGGGTCCCAGAGTGAAAGAACGAGAACACTGTGCACCGGCTGGTGGCTCCGTGGGTGCAGCGCCATCTCACGCACCAGAAGGTTGTAGGTTCGATCCCCAGTCCGGGTGCGTAGGGGAGGCAACGCCTCTCTCACATCAATGCCCCCCCATCACTCTTTCTCTAACATCAATGAACGTGTCCTCAGGTGATGATTTTAAAAAGAAGAATGAGAACACTGCTCTTCCTTTAGATGTTTTTCTTTAATGATGTCCCCTATATTCTAATTGGTTTGTACAGGTTGGCTTGTACATTAGGTTTCAGGCATCACTTTAACCTTGATCTTCAGTATTTGAAATACAAAAAATATAGAAAAAGATTTCCAATTGAGAGTCATGGGGACAGACAACCTGGGGAATAACCTGGGGAATAATCGCAGAAAGCAGCGGGCGTGGCAGGAGCAGCTTTAGAGGAGACACGCTTGGGGCTCAGATAACAGGCGCATGAGAAGGGCCAATGGGGTGTGCTCCAAGTCCCAAGGCCAGTCCTAATGTGTGCACATGCCAACAACATGCATGTACTTTCCCAGGAGCTGTGGGGGGAGCAAAGGCTGATTAGATAGAATCTGAAATGGATTCCACGTAACATTTCTACTTTGACGTCTCCTTGATGAACAGAATTCCACATTCTGGTGGAGCAGACTGCTTCCCAGGCAGCCTCCCATCTCACAGCAGCCTCTTCCTTTTGGGGGAACTGAATCCGATATAGAGTCAACCACAAATAGCATGTTAGAACGACATGAGGCTTGGAACCACGTAGGTGAGAGCTGAGAGGCTGGGAGGGGCTGAAGCAGGTCATGTGGACAGGCAGCAGAGATACCAGGTCTCCCCAGGGGAGATGACAGCCAGCCTCCTGCTTCAGAGACAGCTGGTGAGAGAAGGACCAGCTCTCAGCTCTGAGTCCCGCTCCCTCCTGGGGCCTGGTCACACCTGTTCCTGGGTCCACCTAAGAACCATAGACTCGCAATGAATTTTGTTGTTGCTGGCGCTGGCCTAAGTTGGATCTCTTTTCTGTAATCAGTGTGGCAACACAGAGCAATTGAAATATGTAATAGTCTTAAATAAGCTCAAACTACATTATGTTATTAAACATTCTCATAAGGGTGCTTTTGACTGTGTGCTAAGGGTTAGAATCATTTCGTAGACACTTAATGTTAACCATCACTGCACAGGTCAAAAAAGTTTTGTCTCAGAATCTAATCCTTAAACTTCCAGGAAGCTGGGCTAGTTTCACCCACTATGAACACTTTTGGGACATTTCACTTATGCTAATGGAACAGATACTCAATAATTACTCCCTAAATCATTTCTCCCAGTTGCTACAAAATAAAGCAAATGCTTTGTTTCTCAGACTGCAAGAGCAAGTAAGCTCCCCAGATACTAAGAAGAGAAAAAGGAAATATATGGAGCTGAAATGAATGGACTGTGTTATGGATCCCAAAGAAGCTTTGCCAAGTTGGCAAAAGAAAGGAGGAGAAAGGCGCTCACAGTTAATGACAAATGTCACATTAGCTACTCGACACGTCCCCACAGGAGGCCTCCGTCATGCCCCTGCTGGCACCGTGGCACTAACAGGTGCAGAGGGCATATCACACTGTTTGGGGCCCACATTTGTGCTGTTGTCCCAGGCTTGTACCAGGACAGTGACCACACCCAGTGCACATGGACACACACTCACACACACACAAGAGTCAGTGGTTGAAAGAGCCTCCTGTCTTCATCTGTTAGAATGTGAACCACAGATGTGATATTGCAGAAGAAGTAATTTATTGAATGTGACATTGCATAGTCCACAGACACAATACAAAATATACACTTACTTATAACAGAATACTTACTTCTCTTGTGCTTTCTTTATGGACATAGATCCATTTTTCACGATAAAAACCTAGAATAAAAATTAACTGTTTTTAAAATCTGGGGAATCAGGTTAAGATTTTTAGGAACTTAAAAGAGCTGCATGTGTTAACAGAAGTATCTGATGTATAGACAGGAGATGCTTTTACTGGGAAATGTGAGCAGAATTGCTTTGTTTCCTAACATCAGTTTAAGAGGCTCTGAAGCATTTCTTCACATGGAAGATGATTTGAGACAGTACCAACTCTTAGTAACCTAGACAAAAATTACTGTTGCTAATGACTGTAGTAATATGAAAACATATATCATTATAAAAATACAATTATGATTATGCAACTAATAAAAAGTTATATTCTTCTGTCATTGCCTTTATATTGTATTCGATTTAAATAAAATTTTTGATGCAATCCAAATCCCACAGCTTCAAGAATCACGATGACTGTTCTCCACAAGACCCCACCTTCTTCACCAGATTGAATACAGGAAAGCAGTTCCCATGACTCAGTGCAGGGCCCCAGTGCAGGGCAGGGTCCCAGTGCAGGGTGAGGCCCCAGTGCAGGGTCAGCCCTTGCCCAGGAGACAGACTGCTTCCAGCCCCGCACTCCCACCCAGGGGCTGACCCACCTCTGACCACAACTGTGTCTTTCTAGAACACCAGCATCTCCTGCACCAGAGGCCAAAGTCGAAACACTTAACCTTTGGCCTCCTTGTGTGGGAGTGAACTGACCATGGCCCCTATTCAGTCATTCAGATGTGTGGGCTCTTCTGTGGGGCTTTTGCTGTCTTTCGTTTTTGCAAATCTTACTAAGAAAATGGTTGAGGTGCATGAAGTGTGATCACTAGGTCTGTGGGCAACACTGGACAAGGACTGTTGTTACATGACTGTGTCATCTTTCCTGAGAACACTGTTCAACCAAGTTAGAAGACCAACATGTTCCAGTAAGTATCATAAAATTATTAATGAAAATGACCTTACACTGAGTATTGCCGTCATTTCTAAAATGGTCCTTTTTCCTTTTTTTGGATGCATATCCATGCTCTTCATTAGAAAATATTTCTTTATCTTCACTATTTAAGATTCTGAAATAAAGATATATTTTACTTAAATATCTTTACAGGGAGAGTTTCATTTGGCTTTTCTTTTTAAAAAATGATAATAGATATTTGGTTTGCAATTTAGGAGACTGAAATAAAAATCATGTTAAAGTCTGAGAGCGAACCGTTAATTTTCAAAGCAACAGATCAGTATGACACTGCACAGCTAATGTCTAAGATAGTCTTTTTGTTTTGAGAAACCTTACCTCAGATTTATCCTGGTTCTTTTGAGAATGTCATACCAGGAAGTGCTGAACATGTTTTAGACTTCAAAATGCTTCATTAAAACAGGAGATTATATTATACTATAAGCACCCTGGAAAAAATTAATGTGACAATACTTGATACTGACTAATGATTCGCCATATCCCTGGTGCGATGCTGTGTAAACAATGGCCTTAAACAACAGAACAGACCAAATGGGCCTAATAGACATACACAGAATTTTCCATCCGAAAGCAAGAGTATACACATTCTTTTCAAGTGCACAGGGAACATTTTCCAGGATAGATCATATGTTAGGCCACAAAACAAGTCTTTAAGAAATTAATATGGAACTCTGGACAGTGTGGCTCGGTTGATTGGGCGTCATTCCACAAACCAAAGGGTTGCAGGTTCAATTCCCAGTCAGGGCACAGGCCTGGATGTGGGTTTGGTCCCCAGTCGGGGTGCATACCAAGGACAACTGATTGTTGTTTCTCTCTCACATTGATGTTTCTCTCCATCTCTTTCTCCCTCCCTTCCCCTCTCTCTAAAACAAACAAACAAAAAGCTTGCCCTGGACCCTGGACCAGGGAGACAAATATGAGCCTCATGACTCCCTGCTGGTGGACTTCACAATAAAAGCCTTTTCTGTTCTCCAAAACTGGTGCCACAGCATTGGCTTCTGGGAGTGCTGGGCAGCGAGACCTTACTCGGTAACAGAAGCAGCATCGGTGGGGAAAGCAGGCCATGCTCCAGGCTCGGACTTCAGCGACACCACGTCTTCCCTCACACCAGCCTGCCTGTGTGTGGGCAGATCTCAGCCACATCACAGTTTACAGAGCTCTTCAGTGACTTGAAAAATGGATGAAACCATAAATGCTGAGCAGCCTCTGCTCAGGTATGACTCACAGGCTGTGGTTACTGTTCCGCTGGTTCTTCTCTCTTTCAAGCTCCTCACTCCAGAAGTCACATCTTTTCCAGCCGTCTTCCGTTTTAATCCAGCTCCATCCAGGAGACCTCCAGTCCTGGCCCAAAAATGGCATCGTTCTCCTATGAAAAAGTTGATTTATGTAAAAAAAAAAGTGTAATTAGTAAGTTTCTTTTCACTTAGAACATTTACTCATTCATTTTTAAAAAGTAAGTTCTTAGTATTGAGAAGTCTGCACAGGCCTTAAATGCTGGTAAACACTGGTGATAAAAGAGTGAAGGTGATACTGTGCCTCAGTAGTACTAAAATGGCAGGTCACGAAGGCTGAGCAGAGGATCAAGCAGTGGGGGGTGGGGGTGGGGAGAAGGGGGAGTGCCATCCCAAACAGAGCCCTCTCTTCCTGTGATCGGAAGCAACTGAAAGGAAGCACATTCCCATCCATCGTTCATCCACCGACCGCACAGTTTGATCTGGTTGACACCTGGAGGGGAGGGGGCGGGGCCGAAGCGAGTGTGGCAGAGACAGGGGACAGTCAAGGCAAATGAGTCGGAGGGCCCAGAAAGGAACTTTCAGGTGAATGACGCATTAGGTCACACCTTAGCTTTACGAAGAAATCAGGGTGACTCTGCGGGGAACAGGCGGGGGGTGCGCCCGGAGGAAGTGGAATGAGGACCGGAGAGGAAGGCGCTGGCCTCGAAAAGGTGGGAGCGGCTGCCGCGGGCACAGTGAGAGGGGACGCGCCGAGGAGGGGCGGCAGTCGGCTGTCACGGGGCTGGCGCCCGGGCGTTCTCGCGTCTCGGGCATCGGCTCCAAGGCCGGCGACAGAGTTCTGAGCTGTCCGGGGAGGAGGGCCAGGAGCAGCGCGCAAAGCAGAAACGGGTGCTGACTTCAGTTCTGCACACGCCTGTCAGGTTTGCTTTGCCGGCGGCCGCAGGCACTGGACTAGCTCCGGGTGTACGAATTAAGACTTAAAAATGACTAAACAGACGCCTGCATAAAGCGGATGAGCTGGCGACAGCAAGACCTTGAATATTAGCTCTTCCACGGCCTGGAGGTGCCTCCTTCTGACCAGTGGTTCTCAGCCTGTGCTGTGCGCTGTCTTGGAAGCCCCACCCCAGACCTGCTACATGTGATGGCCAGGTCTTTTTTTTTTTAAGGTCCTCCAGTGACCGTCCTCCACGGTGGGGCAACGAACGGCCTCAGGTGTTCACATTACTGGTTTGGACTGTTCCGGCCCCAGAAAGGCCCCCTGACCACCCCATTCTGTGTCTCCCCACTATGACACTGTGACGTCACAGCAATAAATGCCGTCGGGAACGACCTGTGTTTACTGTCCGTGTCCCTCCAAGAAAAGCCAATGTCTTGTTCAACTCCATAACCCAGCAACCTTGAGCAACGGCAGGCACACACACCACAGAAGCTCAGTGACACTGAAGGGACGCTTGCACTGCACACCCACGGCCAAGAGGAGAGCGAGGCTGCCCCGGGAATAGTGTCACTGAGAGGAACAACCAGGAGGAAGAGAAAGCCCAGGAAAAAACGACACTTAGTGGACAAGTGGATGAAGACAAGCCAAGAAAGGATCTGCAAAGGGAGAGTCACAGAGGGATGGGGAGTGGGACGTCGAGAAGAATGTTTTAAGAAAGAAACAATGTACAGAGAGGAAAATGTTATAAAGAAGCCAGTATTGTAAGAACTGAAAAGTATGCATTGAATTTAGCTACAAAATAGTAGCTGTTAACTCAACCAAAAATAGTTTCAATAGAGTAATGCTACATTAACTTCACACCCAAAGTAGACTTGGCCTCTTTTACTAGTGGGGGAGGTTTATAGAGGACATGAGAGGTGAAAGTGTTCAAACATCGTCTCCCCACTATGTTTGGTATCACCAACGAAGGTTATTAAATGGGCACTTATAATGGCCTAGAGGAGACAAAAATGTTCAGAAGGAAATGTAACTCTGCAGCAATATTCCTGGGTCAGCTACAAGTGCTCGGTTCCTGAGCCGGTGCATGAAGCGTATGACGAAGAACAAAAGGCGACCATGACGGTAACAGTCAGGCACTTTCAGAGAAAACAGCGGCAAAGGAGTCTTCCCCCTTATTGTTTTGTTTTTCATCATAAATTTTGAGAAAACAGTTTTCATTGTGCCGAGAAAGAATGACTGGTTCTCCATTGGGTCAGCAATTGACCTTTCTTATGGCTTCGTTTTCCTTTCAGGATTCCCCAGTCACTTGGGGTCGCAGGTGACTGTGGGTGATGAGAGCGCATTTGGTCCCGAGAGGACAGCAGGGCCCGGCGAGCGGAGGGCTGAGGGTCCGGGGTGGGCCTCAGGGCCGGGAGACCCGCGCGCTCAGCCCAGGTGTGTCACGGGCACGGGGAGGACTAGGAGAAGGCGGCGCTTTCTGGCTGGGGCGGGATGGAAGGGCCTGGAAAAGAGCGGGCTTCACACGGAGGACATCGAGCTGCACAAGCCCGGGGCGGCCCACGGCGCCGGGGACGCGCCAACCCCGAGCTCACTGTGCGGGACACGCACAACTCGGAAGCGTCAGGTGAGGGGTGACACGGAGAGGACCGAGGGAGACCAGGCGGGAGATGGCACCGAGCGGACCCAGGGACACGGGTCCCCGGAGCGGGCAGGGCCCACCCCATGGGGACCCTCGGCCCCGCGGACGCCGGGCGAAGCAAGGGCGGGTCGCGGGAGGCGGGTCGAGCACGCGCAGGGTCCCCATCGGCGCACCCAGGGTCCTGTCCCCCAAAGAACTGCGCACCTGGGCCGCCACACCCTGTCCCTACCTGCGCGCCAGACGTCCCAGAGCCCCCTGGAGCGCGGACCGCCACGGCGTCCGCACGCGACCCTGGCAGCGCGTCCGGCTTTATTGCCGGAAGTCGTTGCGGGAAGCCCCGCCCCGCCCGCGCTGATTGGCCGGCGCGGCCCACATGACCGCGTCGTGCCCAAGTCCGGAGCCCCGGGGCCGCGCACGCCAGTCACTTTGTCTCCTGGCGTCTCCATTTTCTCGTGTGTAAAACCAGGATCTTGCGTCCATACATTCGCTTTCCTGGAACGGTGCTTGCGCCAGACCGTACGCGCCAAGGAGAGAGAAGGGGGGCGGGGGGTCCCGGAGGCGGCCAGGAGACGCTGCGGAGCTGCTCCGTAGACAGAGGGAGGGGCCCCGAGCTGGGAGTGCCCGCCCCTGAGGCTGGAGAAAAAAGAAGTGGGTTCTTCTCTGGGGGTGCCAGACGCCCCTCCTCTGCTCCTCCAATGCCTTAATTTCAAGACCCTGACTTCCAGAGCTGAGTTCGCGGCCACTTGCCAGAGCAGCCACGAGCCTCACACGGGGCGTGGGGACGGGCGCGTGGCCTCCAGGCAGCGGGGAGGTCCAGTAGGAAGGAGAAGGCTGGTCCCGGGACCCGGCCGGGCTGGGGCAAGGTCTGGGCCCCGCTCGCACCCGGGTTTCTCAGCGCACTGCCCCTCGCGGCTCCAGCCCTCTGCATCGGCAGCAACTGTCACAGCCAGAGCGCATCCCCAGCCCCCGCGCTGGCCAGGCCAGAACAGGGGACAAGCACCCCGTGCATAGGGTGCCTCTGCGTTCATCTTCTTAAGTATTTGTCCTGCCCCTTCCGCGGGGTCCCCTAGGGAAGAAAAACATATCCAATGGGAACCCAGCAAAAGCAGCTGTTTTTAAAAAGAAAAAGGTTCCCCCTAAAGGGCAGCATCAGCGGCTCCTCAGCTGCATCTTCCTCACTCCAGAGGCGACACAGAAAGGCAGACTTCCCTGCTCATCTTCCTGTTAATGTAGAGCAGGAAGAGGGGAAATCAAAGCGAAATGCAATGTGGGTGTTCCACCTTGAAAATAGGCCGATGAATTAAAATCCAGACTTACACAAAACACGGACTTGGGCGTAATCATCCACCTTGTGAAGGATTGTTCATTTTACCTGCACGATGTCTTCTAAACCCATTACTTCCTTCGGAGTCCCGAGCTCATGTACTATTTTCTCTTGAGTTACCACCACATTCTGGATGCCGGTTTATCGGAGCAAAGCAAGACATCAACATGATTGATCCCACCACCAAGAGTTCACCCTAAGTAGTGGGGGGGGGGGGTTATAGCAAACCCGAGGCTTGCTGGAGAGGGGCCTGCTCAGCAGGGGACAACAGGGACATTCAGCAGAACCGTAGCTGCATGAGTGCACTTAGGTCTGCAGGCATCAGAGCAGAATGTTAAGTTGTTAGGGGCGGGGGAGGAGAGGGGGGGAGTTAGTCATCCTGGGCACGAAGTTCAGTATCAAAACGAATAATTGCTGGAGTTGTCTACACAATGCTGTGCCTGCATCCCGGGCTGAATAGTGCACTGAACACTCAACTCCAGCCCTGGCTGGTGTGGCTCAGTGGATTGAACACTGGCCTACAAACAGAAAGGTTGCTGGTTTGATTCCCAGTTAAGGCACAGGCCTGGGTTGCAGACCAGTTCCCCAGCTGGGGGTGCATGAGAGGTGACCGATTGATGTATCTCTCACACATCAAGGTTTCTCTTCCTCTCTTTCTTCCTCACTTCCCCTTTCTCTAAAAAGAAATAAATAAAATCTTTAAAAAAATAAACTCAACTCCAGCATTGACAGTTACTGGTTGAGCCTGGTCTTTCACGTTTGAGACAAACTGCACTCTAGCTGGCAAAGCCGGCTGCTCGGAACATACTAAGTGGCCCAGTGGGTTTCCCTATTAGCTGTAAAAGTCCATTTTTACCTTCGCTGCTCTCATCTGCACAATTCTTCAGGCACGGACCGGCATTCTCCTCCCTACAGTGCGCTGCTCTCCTTTGTTCATAAGCAGCCCTGTCCCTCCTGGGTGCAGCCCTGAGGTGCTATGTCAGCCTGTCCAGCTAACTGGGGTGTCTGGTCCGCTGGGAGAGCTGCTCCCTTTAGGAGGATCATGCAGGTTGAAGTCTCTTGGTATGTTGCTCAAACACGCCTTGTATCCACTCTAAATCCCCCAAGATCCTCCCTGATTTCAAACAGACAGGTGTCAGACACTTTCTGCTCTTAAATACCAGCCTCGCGGAGTCTGTACAAGGTGCTCTCAACCCATGAAGCACAATTCCGAGTGTGCAGAGGTGATGGCCCTCCTCACCACCACTGTGCACCGCCACTTCATGTCCCGCCAATGGCACCCTCCTGCAGTCTGCAGGAACAGACACAGTGAAGTGGAAAACTAATACATGCTTGAAAGAGAAAAAGTTAGCTTGTTTCATGTTTTGTAGAAGAGAAATGCCATGAATGAAAAAATGAAAGCCCAGACTGTCACTGATGGAGATCCTGTAACTCTGGGATGGAGGGTATGCATGTGGCAGCAAGGAAGCACCAGACCTGCTGGGATGCTAGGGTCCAGTTCATACACATGATGCATGCACATGACATGTTACTGTCCTGACGTAATGATCTTGTTCTTAGATATCATATGTAATTTTGTATTAGTAACAGTTCTCATCGGCATCACCAGGCAGAGCTTTCAGACACGCTGATCAAGTGCAGGGGCTGCAGCTGCCCTGAGACTCCAGCCTGATGACGCGCTGAGAAGGTTGAAGCGGGTCAGGTACTTAATGTCCCTAATGATGGAACTTGGTGGCACATTGACAGCGGCATTCTGGAAAGGTTCCTAAAGTTTATCACACAGGCCACGATGTCTGCTGGATGAATTTTACCAGCATAAAAACATAGCTTCATTTATTGGCACAGGTCTAAGTTTAAACATATTAAGTCAGCACCATAATTAGGCCGTATGAAGTCACCACAAAAGCGTTGCTGAATCCAGTGGCAAATGTGACAACAGTCATGGGGGGATATTTAACCTCGTGATGCTCTCAGCAAATCGGCAAGTAAAATGACAGAGAAACTGTCACTAAGGTTGCACTTCAGCAACTGAAACGTTCTATGTCCTTGGCAGAAGGCCCAGGATCTCCTGTGTCCCCTGCCAATGGGGATATGCACTGTCCCCACGGGCTGCAGGCACAGGCTGGCCCCAGAGCCAGCTTCCACATCTAGATGCAGACATCACACACTAAACATGTACTTCCAGCGGCCATACAGGTGGAGAACCTCTAAGTCAGGAAACATCAAGGAACCAAAACTGTGTGCAGATCACGTGATGCTCACAAAGCCTCTGACCATATAACTGCTGACACACCCGGCTGTGCCCATGTGGGCTATGATAGATACAGGAGCATCTCACGCCTCAGACATACATGGTGAAGGAGCCACGCAGATGCTGGCTTCCAAATGGGCTGGCAGGTCCAACATTGCCATGTGGATCTGTATGTGGGTGTTTGCTACAATCGCATCAGCAAAAGATCTCATTAGGAAAGTGCAGATAATTAAACAGGGTCCCCACGAAAAAGCATTAAGGTTTTAATGTGACTCCCTATGGTTGGTTGTGGATACTTATTCCTAGATAGTCATTTTGCTAAAATTCTGATTTAAACATTTTATATATTAAAGAGATGTCATTTTTTATTTAAAATATTTCACTCAATATAACACTAATATTAGATTTAGAACATGGTTATGTATCCTGTATGTTTTAGTTAAAATTTAATATTTTATAACTCACACAAATACATGTTGGAACCAGTGTAAAAAAAATAAAATTTAACCAGCTTGTGTAATTTTATCCATGAAAGATGCTTGCATTTTCTCAGTAATAAGTATCTTAGTTAGACCTTATTAATAATTTGTCCTAGAATTATACACCCAACACTGCCAAGTACTTCAGAATTGTGCATTTTATCCTAAGTTTCCCATAACAACACTTTGGTAAAATTCCGAATGTTTTGCTGAATCATATGCTCAATAGTTCCAGAATTTCCTTCCGATCCACGATTTCTAACACAAAATTCACCTGGAGGTTCATCCACTCTCTCAGTGTGAGGTAAGCAGTGCTGACTGGGTAATGAGAAGTCACAGAAAACATTTCTTCCTTACGACCCCAGTTCAGTACAGAATGAATCCTCACCTGTTTTACAAGTGTTGCTCTATTGATACAAACAACATTTTACCTTTTTCCAAAGAATAACTTTTAGCACAGATTATCTGCTCATCTTCAAGAGGCTTTGCCCCCCGGCAGTGGACTTTTCCCACTGATTTCTGGTTTCAGCAGTTCACTGGCAGTACAGTTTCTAGCGCACACCATGAGTAAGTGCACGATTACAGACCGAGAACGTCTCTCCTGTGCAGCTGACTAATTTGTTCAAAGGATAAGTGATAAACCAAGTTATTTCTACACTGACCGCATACATAGGGTTTCCGTGGCATGTCTTTTCTCCATTTCCGCCTCAATCACTCATCGGTTAGATTAACAACTCGGTCTGTCATCTAGCTGAGAGATCCCAGATTCTGGTTCCTGCTCCGTCACTTCCCAGGGGAGACACAGCAAGGAGCTTGTAAAAACACTTGCCCAGAGACCATCTCCAGCCACCGAGGGTCAACCCATGCCAGCTGCCTTGCCCTTCGCCAGGCTGGCGTCAGCAACGTGCTCTCACCCCATGCACCCTACTGCTGAAGGGTCTTCACTCAGGAGTTTTGATTCAGGTCTCACTGCCGGTTAGAAAAGGGCCCTGGTTCCTGACCGGGATCAGCTCCCCGCTGAGACCTTGCTTGTATGGAACACAGGTCACACGGTGCGGTGGGGGCAGGAGGCAGGAAAACTCATGTTTGGCTCTGGCTCTCAGCTGGAATGCCACCCTCGGACAGGACCCGGGGGTCAGGTCAGCCTGAGGTCAAATAAGGGGCCGTTCTGAGTCTCACCTTGAGGCGCTCAATGGGGTACATCACACAGCAGCCGAGAATCCCTGCCACAGCGGCCACCACCGTGTACATGGTGACAATGGTTACAGCCAGTCCTTAGGGCTGGAGCCCAGATCCTACCACAGCAGGGGCCTGCAGGCCCCCACCAGCCCACTGCCGGCCCTCCCACCCACGCCCCACTGCAGCCACCCATTCAGCAGCACCGACTCCCCAGGGTACTGCCCCAGCCCAGCCGCCCGCACCGCAACCCCTGCCACACAGCCAGCGCCCTGCCCCTCTAACGCCATCCACGCAGCCCAGCCTCCGATCTCTCCATTTTAACAGAACTGTGTATAAAGATTCTCATACATTCTTTGCATTATAGTTTGATATCTACCAGGCCAGTGCATTGCCTAAAGTCTGTCAAGTAGATGCTATACTACAGATTCTCTCCATGTTGAGTTAACTTTGACTGAATGAAGTAAGGATGAATAACAGCTTTTCCTGTTTGCAAACACAGCTTCTTTTCCTTTCTGTGAGTCCTCAGGAGGGTTTAACGTTTGAAACTATGGGTGGTGAGTCTTCCACATTTATGACCCTTATAGTGTGTGTTCTCCCATGTTGTCTGAGATTGAAATATTTACTGAAGGCTTTTCCACACAGATAACATTTGTATGGTTTCTCTCCAGTGTGAATTCTCTTATGCAGTCCAAAGTTACAGCTTCTATTGAAGGCTTTCCCACATACATTGCATTCATAGGGCTTCTCACCAGTGTGAGTCCTCTCATGTCGTTTAAGGACAGAAGAGTGATTGAAGGCTTTACCACATAGGTAACATTCATACGGCTTCTCGCCAGTGTGAGTTCGCTCGTGTCGTTTAAGAACAGAAGAATCAGCAAAGGCTTTCCAACATGAATGACATTCATAGGGTTTCTCTCCAGTATGAGTTCTCTCATGTCGTCTAAGGACAGAAGAATCAGAGAAGGCTTTTCCACACTGATGACATTTGTAGGGTTTCTCTCCGGTGTGAGTTCTCTCATGTTTTCTAAGGTGGGAACAGTGAGTGAAGGCCTTCCCACATGAAGGACATTCATGTGGTTTCTCTCGATTGTGAGTTCTCTCATGTTGTCTAAGGTAAGAAGTTTTACTGAAGGCTTTCCCACACAGATGACACCCATAAGGTTTCTCGCCAAAGTGAGTTCTTTCATGTTTCCTACAGTCAGAATATTGAGTGAAGGCCTTCCCACACAGGTGACATCCATGTGGTTTCTTCCGAGTGTGAATTACTTCATGTCTTCTAAGGTTATAACTTTTATTGAAGGCTTTCCCACACAGATGACACCCATATGGCTTCTCTCCAAAGTGAGTTTTCTCATGTTTTCTAAGGTCAGAACAATGAGTGAAGGCCTTTCCACACAGATGACATCCATGTCGCTTCTCACCAGTGTGAATGATTTCATGTCGTCTACGGTTAGAGCTGTTACTGAAGGCTTTCCCACATATGTGGCATTCACATGTTTTCTCTCCATTGTGAGTATTACTATGTTGTCTAATGACAGAGTGTGAAATCAAAGCACTCCCACGGTGACATTCATACAATTTATTTCTAGTCACAATTTTTTTGTGCTGATTAAAGTAAGTGATGACTTTTCTAAATTCTTGCAGGATATAGGATTTCTTTCCCATGTGAGGTATCATACACTGAGTCAATATCAAGCTTTCTTTAAAATTGTCTCCCAAATTATTAAATTCAAAAGGATCATCTTGAGTGTGAAATCTCTGCCTCTTGAAAGGAAATAAGACAATGTTAAAGGTTTAGCCACATTTAACGACTGCTTCATTAATTTTTCTACATATAAATTGTATAGTAACCATACAGTGGTAGATTCCAGTTGAAATTGTCCCTATTATTTACAGAAACGTGGGGTATCACTCTCCCACATACATAAAAATTTTCTCTTTTCTCACATCCCAACAGCAGACATGTGATTAATTTGTAGACATTATGTTTCAAACATTGAGTACAGAAGCCATTTTATGCAATTGTTGATAAGATCTCAGGTTATAGTTTTGATTTTAAGTAAACTTTCTTTGCTAAAACTGAACTAACCAAAACTTTCTACTGTAAGAGACTTGATCAAAACTCTAAATATTCATATAATTGTGCCAAATTTACAACTTATTCAATTCCAAGACTGTTACATGGGAGAACAGGATCACACACATAAAGCTTACCATGGAACAGATTAGAGATGTGTCCTTGTAGAAATGTTGAGTGGATATTTCTTGTTTTATAAAATGATCTCTCCTTTCTGAAATGACTGGAAAGAAACAGACCTGCATTATTATGGGAATTAAAATGGTGAAGAGACCTAATGCCCATTTGAGTATGTTTCAAAGATTAACATATGAATGGTAAAGAATGTTAAATTAAGGAATACTTTCAGAAAAAATACGTTACACCAGCAGCAATTAACACTTTCTGAACAAGAATATGAGGAAAACATAATGAGGTTAGCCACTTGGTGAGGAAAAGACAGAAAGTCTATACTGAATAGGTACATGAAAAAAGACATTTGGTGAATTATTAAAAAAAAAAAAAAACTTTGTTTTTATGGAAAACCCACGGAGACGATAGACAGTTTCACAAAGAACGAAATAAAGACAGACCCAAACAACAGACTGTAAAACGACAGTAAGGAGGTTATACTCTTCACCACCATCCTCATCATCAGCACCATGTGCTCCAACCTCCTCACAGCCCTTCTGAAAGACAGCCATGTCTGCACAGCTGCAGAAAGCTCTCCTTCCTACACACCCGCTCCCATACGCCCGTGGACAAAGGCTCGCTGGGCAAACAGCAGTCAAACTTGCGTCTGGAAAGCCCAGGCCCCAGCAACAGCAGTGGCATTGCTCCGCAGGCACAGCTCGCTGTGCTTTGGCCACCAGCCCCCACAGTGGGAGGCCGGTCATCATCGCCAACTGTGCGGCCAGTGGGGCCCCAGTCTACAAAGTGGATGTGCACTTGGACTTGACGGTGCCAAGGGCAGCACTGAAGTCTTTGGAAACTACGTCACCAATGGAGAACAGGCGGCAAGCCAGGCATTTAGTGTGGCTCGGCAAGGGACACATTCCACCACCTGGTGGGTGGCTCAAAGCCCACATCGGTGATCTCTGCTACCAAAAGCTGTACATGGTAGGCTTGCTCAGCAGAGAGGACAGGGGAATAGGTGGCCATAGGGAAGAAATTCTGGGATACGGCACCAGAGCGGTCTGGACTTCTGTAAGATCAACATTCAGGGCTCCATCAAACCCGAGGGAAGCAGTGATGAAGGACACAATCTGAATATCATGTTTAAGGTTATTGTTGGCTATCTGCCCAATATCGAGGTTTCTACAACAGATATCACAGATGGCCTTGCTGTCAACCATGAAAGCACAGAGTGCTCCAGGGTGGTGTGGGCGGTGAGGGTGCAGTTACACGGCTCAATGACAACTGTGGAAATCTGGGGGAAGGGCGGTGAGGGTAAACAGAGAACTCCAATGAGTACCTGAATATAACCCTCCCTAAAACCAAGATAACAAGACTCTTGAATAGAAGTGAATACCTGCAAGGTTCAACCAGATCTGAAGAATCTGTCTCCTATAATTTAGAAAACATGAGCAAACTGAAAAATCTTCATGGAATCATTCCTAGAGCCCCCTGCCTCCCTGAGCAGTCCCCTTCCCTTCTCCGCCTGAAGCACAGCTGTGGGCACTCACCTGCACCCTGGCCTTGCAGAGCGCCACTCCCCTCTCCTGAAAGTTGCTCTCCCTCCGTCAGATGGGAAATCACATCCGACTGGTAGAGCCAATTGCCTGTTTGTAGGGAAACGACATGTGGACTTTAGTTGCATGGTAATAAGTCCTTGATCATCAATACTGGGTCAACTGATGAGAAATGGTAAGTTCGCCTTTGAAGGTCAGCCCAGGGAAGACTGTGCTGAAAACAGCATGGACAGCTCTTTCACCAGCAAAATGACGGCTCTTGGACTTGTTCCCAGAAATACTAAGGACCTATCATTGCTGATGCCCATGCCCAAGTTCAGAGAGACTGCAGAGCCATCAATATTTTCATTAAGTGAAGAAGCACAAGTTTTCACACTGTTTTACTACTATAGCCAAAAATATCCCATAAATACAACCCCTACCAGGAAAAAAAAGCTACGTTCTATGTGGAAAACAAAAGTCTTATTATTTTTTTTACTGTGTACTAATCTAGTCACAGTCCCTGCAGCAAAATAATTTTTTTTTAATTATTAAATGTATTTATCCATTCCAAAATAGTGAGTTTCCACGATCGTTTGAGTGTTGGAAATTGAGTAGCGAGGAAGACACAACATGGTTTTGGGACAATTACACTGTAGTGGGATTACAAACTGAATATAACTAAAAAGTATAGGAAATTGCTGTAAGGCATGAAATAATCAGGACAAAGTTTGGAATTAGAAATGGGAATGCCTGCTGCCATACTGGTGACTGAATTAGTGAACAGATCTATCCAACCACACATAGTAAGAGACTCACCAATCGCGACCAGATGACTGATGCTCTCCAGCATCACATCTGTGAACAGTTTTCTCTGGGATGTGTCCAGCAGGGCCCACTCCTCCTGGGTGAAGTCCACGGCTACATCCTCGAAGGACACAGCTTCCTGAAAGAGCGGGGATGTGGCTTCAGAAAGGGCACTGCCTGCCCGCCTCTGGTGAGGACGGCACAGGTAGGGAACAGTCCTGAGGTGGTGGAGCAGGGCACCGAAAGGTCAGAGAGTTCTCGGTGCAGTCACGTCACTCTCATTGCTGACCCGGACACCTGACTTTCAGATGCGCCCACAGAGACAATGCACTAAAGATATAAAACTTCATTATAAAGAAATGTCACAGGAGGTTGGGTGTCATATAACCCGGATCCCATTAAGCTTGTAATTATGAGTCCAGATCAGGATTACAAAATTAGCACCAGATACTTATAATTAAAACACTCTTCTCCACCAATTTTAAGAAAACCTACAAAGTCATCACAAGGAACGCAGTGTCCAGCACCTGCCAGTTTTGAACCACGACTAAGGCTTGATCCGTCTCCTTCGTCAGGCTCGTGTCCTCAACAAAAAACCTGTTTAAGGGCTGTTATGAACTTGTAAAGACCCAGTGAGCACATGTAAAGTGATAACACTCCAGCAAAAAACACTGAATACAATGTAGTCAGAAAGGATGGAACATATTGAAGCAACGTCCGGAATTCTGCAGAACTGAACACAATTCAGAGAGGAGTCGGGACCAGCATGCGAAGCCTGTCACCTCCATACAAGTGAGATGTTCGTTATAAACTATAAACGTAAGTGGTTCCGCAGCACAAGCCAGAGACTGGAGACCGTGTGCTGAAGGACAGCAGTACCCTGACCCTTCCCGTGGTCTGAGCCCTCCCTTGGCAACTGTTCCAGACCCCCAAGCATCGTTTTCATGGCCCCTTTGTTTCTTCTCCCCGCCTATCCGTTCAAGCGTACCTGGAGCCGCTGGGTTACTCTGGCCTCTTCTGTTCAGGAAAAGTTTCCACCGGGCCTGAAGTTTTCCCCTACCTCCTACACTCTTCCCGAGTCTCAACCAAAGGAAGGTGACAATGCTCCCTGTGCACTGCTTCCACGTAATCAGATTTGGAGAAAGGGGAAATCACACAGAGAAAATTCACGCTTTGGGACATGGGTAATGAGAATTTTAGTTTTCCTTTCTAGATTTCGAAAAGCACCAAAACAGGCTATCAAAACTTTAAGAGGCTCGACATTCGCAAAAATAAACGATGACTGCTCATTGTTCTCTGGAATAATCGTTATGGGTTTCAGCTCAACACCAATCTGCACTCCCCCCGGCACCTGTGACGCTGGCGTGACAGAGCTCAGTTGTGGCAACACCTGCCTCCCTTTCCGGCTATGATATTTAGCTTCTTCCTTAACCCTAAGGCCATTATAGTTAATACGGTTAATGTGTAACTTTTTTTTTGATAACAAGGCTATGGATTAGATGAGAAAAAGGAAACCTTTCTCATCTCTTCTGCAAGGACACAGCATTAAGGAGACTGGAGTATGTTGGTGTAACATCAGGAAAGAGATTGCCATTTAATGAGTCCTAGACCCGACATGACCCCTCCAGAGCTCTGGAGAAACTCAGCTGAAGCACAGAAAGCTCAACTGAAGCTTGAAAAACATCCTGTGCGCACACAGAACATCAGTGCCTGTAGGAGAAACACACCGACAGACGGGCAGCAGGAAATCTCACCCGTGACTCCATCGTCACCAGCTCAGCCGCCAACGGTCTTCCGCGTTTTCGCTACACAGGAGGCCAAGCTGGGGAAGGAGAAGGAAGCCATGAGACCCCGGTTATCCACCATCTCTGACCCCACGGTCACGAAGCCCCAGTGGCGCACCTGGAAGTAGCCCCCAGCCCAACCAGCAGAAACAGGCAGTGCTTGCTGAGACACGGTGGGAGAGTTCCAGTCTCCCAGGGTTAGGAGGTGGGTGACGAGGGGTGTGCCAACGACAATACGTACACCTACCTCCACCTTAGAGAAGATGTGCAAACCTGCAGCACTACCACCTAGTTCTCCCACAGCGCCCGGAACTGCTCAATTCCCTCTTGATCCCTGACTGGAGCCACACGTGTCGTGTCTCTTCCTCCAGAGACCACGGGGACATCGCTCAGGTTAATTATTCTTAGTTTGCACACAAGCCACATCTCTCCAACTCCATCCAGCTGCCAGGGGCCTCAATCCAGTCCTAACATCTCCTGCCGCTGGCCCCCACCTGACATGACCAGACGTCAGAAAACTGTGTTAATGTGACAAAAGCACATTCGTACAAGCACATACACTGCATGTTAGCACACATGAGTGAGTGACATAGGTAAAATGTGAATGTGCCTCCAGCTGCCATCTAAGCTCAAATTGTTTAAGGGTCACACAGCACACATGGACGTTTTGTGGAATAGGACTTCAAACATTAAGATTCAGAGGCTCCACTCTGCTTTTGCAACGTATTCTCCTTCTCGCTCTTTCACCACAAATCATTCTCCATACACACATTCTATACCACAGGGGAACCGTGGCATCGCCCCAATTCCCAAACATCCACCCCCAACCTCCTCATCCCGACTGCTCAGCTATGCATTTCATTAACCGGGCACACACCTCAATAGGTGTTTTCCAAGAGAAACATTACTTCCTATATCCTACTGAGTATTAACGGTGTCTGCTGAAGAAGATCCCCTACAGAAGGTGTCCCCGAATGTCTGCCTGTTTTGTGACTGTACCTGACAGCCCAGGAATCAGACCTCACAGTGGCTTTGAAGTATCATATCTTGGTAATTAACCTGCTTTCCTTCCACGGTCCCCAAATATGTGTATGCACATGCCTTCAAATTTACACACTGTCACACGCTCCTCACTTTTCAAAGATGACTTAGTTCCTACCAAGTAGATATATTATGTAAGTAGACAGATTTCCTAGGTTTAACATCATAGAATGTACAACTGTCCCTGCAGATACACCTACAAATATATGTTTGTGTATGCTTATATATATAGACTCATATACATACATGAACATATATGAAGTTCTAGGTGAAGGAGAGGGAACCCCTCGAGTTGGTGGATGAGAACTTCTTTGCGGTTCTGTATGTGGGGAGGGGGCGGTCATCTTTCAAGAATGTAATACAATAGGACGAGCACCGTCTCTTGATCCAGCGATCATACCCCAACTCACGCAAAGGGCAGGAACCCTAGATCTGCACAGACGTCAAGTCTTTACAACTCCATTCCCTGCTCCGTGTCCAGAACGTGCCACCCGGGTGCTTGCATCGCCATAGCGCCCAATCCCCTACTGGTCACTTCTCAGTGTCACTGTGCTCACCTCCCACCCTCAATGTCACCCTTTATAAACCCTCGATCACCCTCGCACCCCACCATGTTTTTCCCGCTTGCTCCCCTTTTTCTCCCCATCCTCCCCACCGCAGGTCGACACGCACAGGGACGGAATCAAGCTGCCCTCTGCCTTCCCCGGTGGACACCGCATCTGTGAACAGAACCTGGCACGCACAGCCAGGGGGACGGGTTGGGGACAGAAGGACAGCGGTGTCCCAAGAGGGCGACGCCACTCCCCTGGCCCGGGACGGACAGCGGGACAGCGTGGAGTCCTGGGTCTGCCCTGCGGGGCAAGGGGTCACGTCCGCAGTGGGGTCTGGACACCGCGCGGTGTGGGGGTGGCCGCTGAGGGACCGGGACGGGACCCGAAAAGGACTCGATGCGGCGCCCGAGCGCTCGGCCTCCGTGCCTCTCGGGGCAGCGGGGCCTCTCCGCGGGCGGGACGGGCGCGTGCGGGGCCTGGGACACCCGTAAGGAGCCCCGGACTCGGCTGTGGAGGACGCTTGGGGGCGGAGGCCGCAGACGCCGCATTTAAAGGACAGAGGACGGAGTTCACTCACCGAACGCGACCATCACTCGGCGACATCCCCTTCCGAGCCCACAGGAAGTGACGCAGTGGGCGGGGCCTCGGCCTGAGAAGGCGGGGCGGAGACGGTGCGGCGGGCGGGGGGCGGGGCTTCCGGGGGCGGGTCCGGGCGCGGCAGCTGTGAGTTGCTGAGGAGGCGCCGTGGGGCGTGTCCGAGGGCGGGGCCTGAGCCTCCTGCCCCGCCCCCGGTCCGTTCGCCGGGCGGGGGGGGGGGCCCTCCTTGCACCCAGCGCACCTGCAGTCCGCACGGCTGCGTCGGTTGGAGCTGCTTTGCCCCGTAGCAACCGAGCTCCTTCCTCCCGACTTCAGTTTAAATGTTTACGACATTTCGAGGCAAGAGCTCGGAGTTGTGAAAGCATTTAGTCCACCGACAAGTTGAAACGGTTTAAGTCAAAAACCTGTTTTCCGCGCAGGAGACAGGCGTCCTGCGAGTGCGGGGGCGCGACGCAGCTTCGTGGCGGGACGCGCTGTGTCCCGGCGGCGGCGAGTCGGAGCGCCTGCGGCTCCTGCACCTGGAAGGACCTAGAAGGGGCCGACGACCTCAGCAAGGCCCGAGTGGTCTGTGCTGAAGCCTGAAGCGCCCGTGAAAGTGTCGCGAGCGTTCCCCTCGCGACGTAATCCTTGCAGGAAGTCAGCCTTGAGTCCCCGGGCGGGTCCTGTGGTCCCGGCCATAAGAACCGAAAGCACGGAGATCCTGTCCTACAGGTGACACCGGCGGGGAGAAATAACAGGGAGCCGATCTAGGTGACTGTGCCACTCACTCGGACTTTAGTAATGCAGGTTCATCCGGCTTTTATTAACGCAAATGTATTCCATCGCCATTCGAACGTAATAACAATACTAATCACGTAGAAACAATCAGTAGTGACATCACACGGGAGAATCGGGGGACGACGAACCCGAGCCCCGGAGTCTCAGTCTGAAGGTCTGGAAGGCAGCCTGGTGGGCGAGGGAATGCAGTATGGCAGAGCCTCGGGTGGGTGATGCCACGAGAGGCCAGCGTCACGTAGAGCAGCGTGTGGGTGCGGAGCTCGCTGTCTCAGCAGTGGTCTGCAGCCTGCCTCCGTCAAACCTTGCATCCTCCTTGCTCTCGAGTGTCTCGGCACCCCTGCCGGCAAAGGGGGGATTTCCCCAGAGACTGTCTATGGGTGGTCCCGCTCTGCAGACATGTCTGTTGTGACCCCCTGTGCAGATACCTGAATTATTGCCCCCTTGCCAGACATGTCATGGGTGATTTAGGTCGTTTCCCTCCCGAACCACAGTGTCTCAGCTGACTGGCCGCCGTTGCGGTTAACGTAAGTGACTCCGCTTTGTGTTATATACCTAATACTATCTCGAGTGGGCCGATGCCGCTTTATTGTTCCCACTCCGCACAGAAGGCACGACGACGCCACGGAACGTGACTCGCGTCTGTATCCTGTTCCCCAGGGAGCCAGGCGCAGCCGGTTTACATTGACCGTTTTCTGCTTCGCAGCTGCGGAGACGGCTTGTGAACCGAAGACCTGGGATGATTCCACAAGCAGGGATGGGGCCCGCAAGTGGATGAGGTCATTCATTCCTAAATATACTGTCACGGCATCTTTTTCTTTATTCACAGGGCTCCTGGAAGAGGCAGAATAAAAATTTTCGATGACACATTCAATAAAGCACAGTAAGACTTTATTCGTGGGTGGGGCTGTCTCCGTCACTGGCGCAGGGCCCACTGCACGGGGGAGAGAGACGGGCTGCACTTCAAATGCAGCGCGGGGATGCGGCCGTGTCCGCCCCAGAGCTGCGCGGGTGGGGGTCATTGGGCAGAGAAGAGGACACATCAGGGGTCAAAGGGGTTTGGCTAAAGCTGACCCTTGTACTGAGGCATAACCACAAGGAGAAGTGAACATGGGGACCCTTCCGAAAGCCCATGGTGGTGACTAGCTGGTTGGAAGGCTGGGGAAGGCAGGCTAGGCCCCCAGTGGGCGTGGGCCATCAGCCGAGCCCTGCAGGCGCAAGCGGCACGGCTGCTCTGGGCCCCGTGAGCCCCAGCGAGCCCCGTGGAGATGATGGGGGAGCGGGGATCCCCTCCGCCCCCGGGTGGGCGCGTCACCCTGGAGACCACTGAAGCCATCGGGGGGGAGGTGAGGCCAGCATGTGGTTGTGCCCGGAGACACTGAAGCTGGAGGCTGCCAGAGGACGACGGCCCCGCAGCTCCCCGGCTGCCAACCACGGCGGGAGGCCCGAGCACCGGCAGAGGTTGGTCGCCGCTCCCGTGACCCACAGGCCGCTTTCGTTCAACCAATATTTGGGGGCAGCAAGTCTGGGGACCGCTGTCCGGCGCCGGCGCCGCGCCTCCACCCGCCACCCCGCGGCTGCGTCCTCCCCGGCGGAGCCGCGCAGCAGGGACGCCGCGGGCCCTCCCGAGCCTGCAGCCGCTGGGCCGCGGGACTCACGCGGCGCCGCACGCCCCCTCCCCCTCGGGCGCGTCGCCGGAGCTGCTGCGCAAGCGCGCAAGGACCGCGGCGCGGGCTGCCCGGCCGGAGGCCTGAAGGACCCCGCGGGGCGCGGCTGGCTAGCGCGGTGCCGGCGGGAGGGCCGGGGGCTCCCAGAGGCTGGATTCGGGGTGGGCGGGGGCCGCACCGAGCCAGGGACGTCCCACCCCGCGGCGCCACGCACCCTTGGGGGCCAGCGGGCCTCAGACTTGGGGGCTGCACCCCGAGTGAGGGCGTGGGACACCAGCTGAGGGAACAGGAGAGGCTGTTACCGAACGGCAGTTGCGGCCCCGCCGCCAGCCTTGAGGCAAAATGCCTGAGGCAAAGGTTTGTTGATAAAGGAGCCTCTATTCAAAAGCTTCAAAGTGTTGGAATAACAGCTTTCCGCCTGAATCAGTCCCTCAGGTCCGTCCGTCGGGGCCAAAGCGCAGCCCCGGAGTTCCGGCTGTAACCCCGGAGCCTCGAAACCAAGGCCGGTGTCCTTAACACCCGAGTGCCCCTCGTGTTTCCCCGTCCGTGTTAACTCTCCCGCTTCCACGGCGTCGGCGCACAAACGGAGACGGCGTAAGAGAGAAGGGCTGCGCGACGTGGGACGAGCGGCAGGCTTCTGCCTCGGAGCCTGCTCCCTTCAGCGCGCGGAGAACCCTGCCGACGCCGGGCGCTGCCGCGGGGCACGTCACCTAAAACACCGCCCCCCGGGAAACGCTGGCGCCTGCAGCAGCACCGTGCGGGCACCCACGGGGCAGGAAGCCACGGAGCCAGCGGGCCCCCAGAGCCCCACGGCGGTCCCTTAGTTTAAAATCTTCTCGCCCGAAATTCCATGCGCTCCCGAGCGGCCCAGGCTGTTTACCCTTACCATGGCAACCCCCCAGGCCCTCCCTGCTCCCAGAGAGCTAATCAGATCTCCCTGTATCACGGCAATTTCTAAAGTTTGCAGTTCTCAGATGGGGTGAGTTTGAGCTAATCTCTACCTGTCGACGTTTGTTATTAACCAAGAATCAAGACAGCCATGACCCAGCCAGAATTAGCAGGGGGCCTAGCGCTCCCTCCGCACGGTCCCCAGCGCACGTCCGGCCCAGATGCGTTCCTGTGCAGCAGAGCAGGTGAGCGCCAAGCCCGCCAGTCCTCCCAGCGCTCAGGGCTGCCGCCGAGAGCAAAGCAGAGCCGCCCTCCCGGAGTTCACCGGCCAGCGTGGCAGACAGGTGCAAAGCAAGTCTTGCACTAATAACGTTCCAGAGGGCGGAAAATAGAATTTAAAGAGCTAATAACGAGATTCCTACCCAGAAAACATGCAAACTCTATGACCCCAAGCAGAAAAGGGACAGCGCATTTACACAAATCAAAATAAATTTGTTGAACTCCAAAAGAAATGAGACGATAAAAACAGCAAAAGAAGAAAATAATTATTAAATGAGCCAAACTATATGCACAGCTGTCTCACTGGTATAAATAGTGAAAGACAGGACACCAGGAAATGCTCTCTTTGAAGAACTGAGACGCTGTGAGCATGGACCTGTGGGGAGCAAAGCACGCAACAAGAATATGGAGAGTCTGCTGTCACCGAGCGCCGGGAGCTCGATGCCAGAACACAGCCGGCACGTCATGGTTGTGACGAGGTAGACAAAGGCAAGTGAGAGTTGGGATCAGGTTGAGCCGGAAGAGGTAGGTTGGGGTTACTGCCAGGGTTGGGCCAGGACTGGGGCTAATGAGTTAGGAGTCACATGAAGACACATTTAGGACTAGGCCTAGGTTTAACTTTAGAGGTTAGATTTACAGGTTACAGATTACAATTCTGAGGCTGGGGTCTGGTATTTGTGGTTAGAGTAGTGGGATAGGTGAATGTGAAGGCTTAGGGGTTAGGGTTGGGGCTGTGTGAGGAAAGGTGAGCAGTGAGAATGAGGACAGGTGCATAAAGACAGGGAGAAGGCTACCTTGGCGCCCGTCAGTGGGGCAGCCTTGGTGCTCATCGAGGGGCTGGATGTGGATGGTGGGATCTTAATGGCATACCTGAACCCGGTGACCACACGCTGAGATATGAGAGTCTCTGCTAGGCCCCTGATGCCACCAGACCACGGTTAGGCGAGGGCCTCATGCTGGGGCTACATGTGGCATCTGTGGGCGTGGTTGCTCCCAGAAGAACTAATGTACACATAATGCACAGCCCCACACAAAGTGCCCTTTCTCTGTCACCTGGTCCCAGCTCTCCCAAGTTGTCACCTGTGCCCTCACACAAGTGCTCAGGACTGTGCACCCTGGATGGCCACTTCCACGGCAGGCCACGCAGGCCCCAGTGAGGACAGAGGGTAGCCTCTGAATCACAACCCAGCCCTCAGGCCCACCTCACCTTCCAGTCGTGGCCCAGTGGTTTGAAATACGTATTTTTTTTTTTTTTTGACCCAGCTTTCAACCCAAACCTGCAAAAACCATGGGAGTCCTCTATTTGTCCAGGATACTGTGGGTGCATGCTCTTCTAGCTCATCTATTTATTTGTCTGGACTTCGAACTATGCTAGGATCAGCTTCAGTGTCAATACATGTAAAATACAGTTCATAAATGTCCCTATCATGTGGCAAAGGGGAACAATAGGCAAGATGAGGCATGTGAGGGGCTTAAAACAGGAATTGTATCAAGTGAGCTTATTACCAAGTCCGGATTCTCTCTCTCCCTCTTTCTTTCAGGATTCTAATAATGCATAGTAGGCACAGCCCTTAAGCCAGGAAAAGCTGGCCGTTGCTGCCACTTTGTGGGCACTTTGTGAACAATACCTCATGAAATCTCTGATGCCATAAAGTGAGCAACCATGAATAACACTTTAGTGTATGTCACAAGCTAAACTTACTGCTGCCATTTAGTGTGCATCTTGGAATTAACACTTGAGCTTTTTTCTTGTATTTCACAAGAAAAAGTTTGCTACTGTCGCACATGCAACTAGTAAATAACAAATTATTCCATGTCCTAATAAAAATTGATTCTCTATTAACGTCTAGGATGCATCTTGAAAATAACCTCAGTGAAGTTCAATAGGAAATGCTGTGCTCAGCTTCCCAAATCCCATCTTCTTGCACAAAATGGGAATAATATCCGGTTGGAAGTAACTGCAAAATGTCATTTTTGTGCGGCCATCTATTGTGCAACGAGTGACAAACACCTGAGTGTATGTCATCATAAAAAGTTATTCTCTCCTGCAATCTAGGGTGCATCCTGTAAATACCACCTGAGTGGCGCTCAGGAGGAAAACCTTAGTGCTGCCTTCTACTGTTGAACTTGGGAATAGCACTTATGTAGCCATGTGGTGGGCAGATTGGGAATACTCCCGGGGGTGGGTGATGGAGGCTGCGGTCCTCCTGAAGCATGCTGGGGGGCGAATCCTTGGGTGATCTGCAGTCAAGCCCTCCCATGGATCTTCCCTTATCTCTCATTTTCCCAAAGAAGCCGGAGAGTGCAGACTGTGGAGAAGACCAGAGAGCGCCTTCCCCATGGAACATCCGAGTGTTGACATGACCATGCTGTGCCCTGCCCCTGGGTGACTGGTGGTGAGTCCTCAGTAAACTAGACGTAATCCAGCTTCACAGTAGTCCCACAGTACAAACCTATCAACGTTTAAGTTTTTTTTTTTGTTTTGTTTTGTTTTTTACCAAAGCAGTAACGATATATAAACTTTATTAGTGTCTACTTTTTATTTCCACATTAAGTTCATCCCTCACACCACCAAGTACCATGAGGATGTGTGCCCGTGCTACATGCTGATGCAGACCTAAGGGGTCAATGTGCATGATGGGTGCTCCTGATTTAGTATAACTCACTTAGTATAACTCACGCAAATACGTTTGCACCAGTTTTAAAAAATGGAATTTAATCAGCTTGTGTAATTTTAACCATGAAAGATGCTTGCATTTTTTTTCAGTCAGAGGTATCTTTCTTAGACCTTATTAATAATTTTTCCAGAATTCTACATCCTACACTCCCAAAATGCTTCAGAATTGAGAGCATTTTATCCTAAGTTTCCCATAACAACACTTTGGTAAAATTCCGAATGTTTTGCTGAATCATATGCTCAATAGTTCCAGAATTTCCTTCCGATCCACAATTTCTAACACAAAATTCACCTGGAGGTTCATCCACTCTCTCAGTGTGAGGTAAGCAGTGCTGACTGGGTAATGAGAAGTCACAGAAAACATTTCTTCCTTACGACCCCAGTTCAGTACAGAATGAATCCTCACCTGTTTTACAAGTGTTGCTCTATTGATACAAACAACATTTTACCTTTTTCCAAAGAATAACTTTTAGCACAGATTATCTGCTCATCTTCAAGAGGCTTTGCCCCCCGGCAGTGGACTTTTCCCACTGATTTCTGGTTTCAGCAGTTCACTGGCAGTACAGTTTCTAGCGCACACCATGAGTAAGTGCACGATTACAGACCGAGAACGTCTCTCCTGTGCAGCTGACTAATTTGTTCAAAGGATAAGTGATAAACCAAGTTATTTCTACACTGACCGCATACATAGGGTTTCCGTGGCATGTCTTTTCTCCATTTCCGCCTCAATCACTCATCGGTTAGATTAACAACTCGGTCTGTCATCTAGCTGAGAGATCCCAGATTCTGGTTCCTGCCCCGTCACTTCCCAGGGGAGACACAGCAAGGAGCTTGTAAAAGCACTTGCCCAGAGACCGAGGGTCAACCCATGCCAGCTGCCTTGCCTTTCGCCAGGCTGGCGTCAGCAACGTGCTCTCACCCCATGCACCCTACTGCTGAAGGGTCTTCACTCAGGAGTTTTGATTCAGGTCTCACTGCCGGTTAGAAAAGGGCCCTGGTTCCTGACCAGGATCAGCTCCCCGCTGAGACCTTGCTTGTATGGAACACAGGTCACACGGTGTGGTGGGGGCAGGAGGCAGGAAAACTCATGTTTGGCTCTGGCTCTCAGCTGGAATGCCACCCTCGGACAGGACCCAGGGGTCAGGTCAGCCTGAGGTCAAATAAGGGGTCGTTCTGAGCCTCACCTTGAGGCGCTCAATGGGGTACATCACACAGCAGCCGAGAATCCCTGCCACAGCGGCCACCACCGTGTACATGGTGACAGTGGTTACAGCCAGTCCTTAGTCAGGGCTGGAGCCCAGATCCTACCACAGCAGGGGCCTGCAGGTGCCCACCTGCCCACTGCCGGCCCTCCCACCCACGCCCCACTGCAGCCACCTATTCAGCAGCACTGACTCCCCAGGGTACTGCCCCAGCCCAACTGCCCGCACCGCAACCCCTGCCACACAGCCAGCGCCCTGCCCCTCTAACGCCATCCACGCAGCCCAGCCTCCGATCTTTCCATTTTAACAGAACTGTGTATGAAGATTCTCATAAATTCTCTGCATTATAGTTTGAGTTCTACCAGGTCAGTGCATTGCCTAAAGTCTGTCAAGTAGATGCTATATTACAGATTCTCTCCCTGTTGAGTTAACTTTGACTGAATGAAGTAAGGATGAATAACAGCTTTTCCTGACTGTTTGCAAACACAGCTTCTTTTCCTTTCTGTGAGTCCTCAGGAGGGTTTAGCGTTTGAAACTATGGGTGATGAGTCTTCCACATTTATGACCCTTATAGTGTGTGTTCTCCCATGTTGTCTGAGATTGAAATATTTACTGAAGGCTTTTCCACACAGATAACATTTGTATGGTTTCTCTCCAGTGTGAATTCTCTTATGCAGTCCAAAGTTACAGCTTCTATTGAAGGCTTTCCCACATACATTGCATTCATAAGGTTTCTGGCCAGTGTGAGTTTGCTCATCTTGTTTAAGGACAGAAGATTCAGAGAAGGCTTTTTCACACTGACGACATTTGTAGTGTTTCTCTCCGGTGTGAGTTCTCTCATGTTTTCTAAGGTGGGAACAGTGAGTGAAAGCCTTCCCACATGAATGACATTCATGTGGTTTCTCTCGAGAGTGAATCACCTCATGTCGTCTAAGGTTAAAACTTTTACTGAAGGCTTTCCCACAGAGATGACACCTGTAAGGTTTCTCGCCAAAATGAGTTCTTTCATGTTTTCTAAGATCAGAAAAATGAGTGAATGCCTTCCCACACAGATGACATCTATGTGGTTTCTCTCCAGTGTGAATCACCTCATGTCGTCTAAGGTTAAAACTTTTACTGAAAGCTTTTCCACACAGATGACACCCATAAGGTTTCTCGCCAAAGTGCGTTCTTTCATGTTTCCTACAGTGAGAAGATTGAGTGAAGGCCTTCCCACACAGGTGACATCCATGTGGTTTCTCCCGAGTGTGAATTAGTTCATGTCGTCTAAGGTTATAACTTTTACTGAAGGCTTTCCCACACAGATGGCACCCATATGGCTTCTCTCCAAAGTGAGTTTTCTCATGTTTTCTAAGGTCAGAACAATGAGTGAAGGCCTTCCCACACACATGACACCCAAGTGGTTTCTCTCGAGTGTGAATGATTTCATGTCGTCTACGGTTAGAGCTGTTACTGAAGGCTTTCCCACATATGTGACATTCAAATGTTTTCTTTCCATGTTGAATGTTATTCTGTTGTCTAACGACAGAGTGTGGAATCAAAGCACTCCCACGATGACATCCATACAATTTACTTGTAGCCTCCATTTGTTTCTGTTGATTAAAGTAAGTGATTGCTTTTCTAAATTCTTGGAGGATATGGGGTTCCTTTGCCATGTGAGGTAGCATACATTGAGTCGATGTTAAGATTTCAGTAAAATTTTCTTCAAAACCATTACATTCAAAAGGATCTTCCCGAATGTGAAATCTCTGCTTTTTGAAAGAAAATGAGACAATGTTAAAGGTTTTGCCACATTTATTCATTACTTCATTCATTTCTCTACATATAAATATAAATTCTAGGGTAATCATTCAGCGTTAGACTCCAGTTAAAATTGTCACGAACGTGGGGTACCAATCTCCCACATACATAAAAATTTTCTCTTTTGTGGCATTCCAACAGCAGACATGTGATTAACTTGTAGACATTATATTTCAAACATTGAGTACATGAGTCAGGATTATGAATTGTTTGTGAGATCTTGGGTATATTTTTGCCTTTAAGTTAAATATCTTTCTTCCCTAAAACAAAACGAACCAGAACTTTCTGCTGTGAGAGTTCCAGACTCTAAATAGGTAATTGATCCAAAATTACACTTTATTCAATTCCCAGGTCTTTATTTAGAAGAAAAGGATCACCCAATAAGCTTACCTTGGCACTGATTAGGGATGTGTCCTTCTTGTAGAAATGTTGAGAGGATATTTCTTGTTTTATAAAATGACCTCTCTTATCTGAAATGACTGGAAAGAAACAGACCTGCATTATTGGGATTAAAATAGTGAAGAAATACAATGCCCATTTGAGTAACTTTCAAATATTAACACATGAATGGTAAAGAATGTCAAAATAAGGAATACTTTAAGAAGATAGAAATCATACCTATCAACAATTGATATTTTGTGAACAAGAGTATGAGAAAAATAAAAAGAAGATAGCAACTTCTGGAGGAAAAGACAGAAAATCTTTACTGAATAGGTCCATGAAAAGAGCTATTCAGTGAATTATAAAAATAAAAAACATCGCTTTTATGGATAAGCCAGAGACACAATGCACAGTTTCACAAACAACGAAATAAAGACAGACCCAAACAACAGACTGTAAAACGACAGTAAGGAGGTTATACTCTTCACCACCATCCTCATCGTCAGCACCATGTGCTCCAACCTCCTCACAGTCCTTCTGAAAGACAGCCATGTCTGCACAGCTGCAGAAAGCTCTCCTTCCTGCACACCCGCTCCCACACGCCCGTGGACAAAGGCTCGCTGGGCAAACAGCAGTCAAACTTGCATCTGGAAAGCCCAGGCCCCAGCAACAGCAGTGGCGTTGCTCCGCAGGCACAGCTCGCTGTGCTTTGGCCACCAGCCCCCACAGTGGGAGGCCGGTCATCATCGCCAACTGTGCGGCCAGTGGGGCCCCAGTCTACAAAGTGGATGTGCACTTGGACTTGACGGTGCCAAGGGCAGCACTGAAGTCTTTGGAAACTACGTCACCAATGGAGAACAGGCGGCAAGCCAGGCATTTAGTGTGGCTCGGCAAGGGACACATTCCACCACCTGGTGGGTGGCTCAAAGCCCACATCGGTGATCTCTGCTACCAAAAGCTGTACATGGTAGGCTTGCTCAGCAGAGAGGACAGGGGAATAGGTGGCCATAGGGAAGAAATTCTGGGATATGGCACCAGAGCGGTCTGGACTTCTGTAAGATCAACATTCAGGGCTCCATCAAACCCGAGGGAAGCAGTGATGAAGGACACAATCTGAATATCATGTTTAAGGTTATTGTCGGCTGTTTGCCTAATATCAAGGTTTCTACAACAGATATCACAGATGGCCTTGCTGTCAACCATGAAAGCACAGAGTGCTCCAGGGTGGTGTGGGCGGTGAGGGTGCAGTTACACGGCTCAATGACAACTGTGGAAATCTGGGGAAGGGCGGTGAGGGTAAACAAAGAACTCCAATGAGTACCTGAATATAACCCTCCCTAAAACCAAGATAACAAGACTCTTGAATAGAAGTGAATACCTGCAAGGTTCAACCAGATCTGAAGAATCTGTCTCCTATAATTTAGAAAACATGAGCAAACTGAAAAATCTTCATGGAATCATTCCTAGAGCCCCCTGCCTCCCAGAGCAGTCCCCTTCCCTTCTCCGCCTGAAGCACAGCTGTGGGCACTCACCTGCACCCTGGCCTTGCAGAGCGCCACTCCCTTCTCCTGAAAGTTGCTCTCCCTCCTTCGAATGGGAAATCACATCCGACTGGTAGAGCCAATTGCCTGTTTGTAGGAAAACGACATGTGGACTTTAGTTGCATGGTGATAGCAGTCCTTGATCATCAATACTGGGTCAACTGATGAGAAATGGTAAGTTTGCCTTTGAAGGTCAGCCCAGGGAAGACTGTGCTGAAAACAGCATGGACAGCTCTTTCACCAGCAAAATGACGGCTCTTGAACTTGTTCCCAGAGATACTAAGGACCTATCATTGCTGATGCCCGTGCCCAAGTTCAGAGAGACTGCAGAGCCATCAATATTTTCATTGAGTGAAGAAGCACAAGTTTTCACACTGTTTTATTACTATAGCCAAAAATATCCCATAAATACAACCCCTACCAGGAAAAAAAAGCTACATTCTATGTGGAAAACAAAAGTCTTGTTAATTTTAATACTGTGTTCTGATCTAACCACAGTCTTTGCAGCAAAATATTATTTAAAAAAAAAAATCACTACATGTTCTTACGCATTCCAAAATAGTAAGTTTCCACCACTGTTTGATTATTGGAATTTGAGTAGCAAGGAAGACATGAAAGGGTTCCACACGTAGTAAGAGACTCACCAATCGCGACCAGATGACTGATGCTCTCCAGCATCACATCTGTGAACAGTTTCCTCTGGGATGTGTCCAGCAGGGCCCACTCCTCCTGGGTGAAGTTCACGGCTACATCCTCGAAGGACACAGCATCCTGAAAGAGCGGGGATGTGGCTTCAGAAAGGGCACTGCCTGCCCGCCTCTGGTGAGGACGGCACAGGTAGGGAACAGTCCTGAGGTGGTGGAGCAGGGCACCGAAAGGTCAGAGAGTTCTCGGTGCAGTCACGTCACTCTCATTGCTGACCCGGATACCTGACTTTCAGATGCGCCCACAGAGACAATGCACTAAAGATATAAAACTTCATTATAAAGAAATGTCACAGGAGGTTGGGTGTCATATAACCCGGATCCCATTAAGCTTGTAATTATGAGTCCAGATCAGGATTACAAAATTAGCACCAGATACTTATAATTAAAACACTCTTCTCCACCAATTTTAAGAAAACCTACAAAGTTATCACAAGGAACGCAGTGTCCAGCACCTGCCAGTTTTGAACCACGACTAAGGGTTGATCCGTCTCCTTCGTCAGGCTCGTGTCCTCAACAAAAAACCTGTTTAAGGGCTGTTATGAACTTGTAAAGACCCAGTGAGCACATGTAAAGTGATAACACTCCAGCAAAAAACACTGAATACAATGTAGTCAGAAAGGATGGAACATATTGAAGCAACGTCCGGAATTCTGCAGAACTGAACACAATTCAGAGAGGAGTCGGGACCAGCATGCGCGGCCTGTCATCTCCACACAAGTGAGATGTTCGTTATAAACTATAAATGTAAGTGGTTCCGCAGCACAAACCAGAGACTGGAGACCATGTGCTGAAGGACAGCAGTACCCTGACCCTTCCCGTGGTCTGAGCCCTCCCTTGGCAACTGTTCCGGACTCCCAAGCATCGTTTTCGTGGCCCCTTTGTTTCTTCTCCCCGCCTATCCGTTCAAGCGTACCTGGAGTCGCTGGGTTACTCTGGCCTCTTCCGTTCAGGAAAAGTTTCCACCGGGCCTGAAGTTTTCCCCTACCTCCTACACTCTTCCCGAGTCTCAACCAAAGGAAGGTGACAATGCTCCCTGTGCACTGCTTCCACGTAATCAGATTTGGAGAAAGGGGAAATCACACAGAGAAAATTCACGCTTTGGGACATGGGTAATAATGAGAATTTTAGTTTTCCTTTTTAGATTTCGAAAAGCACCAATACAGGCTATCAAAACTTTAAGAGGCTCGACATTTGCAAAAATAAATGATGACTGCTCATTGATCTCTGTCATGATCGTTATGGGTTTCAGCTCAACACCAATCTGCACTCCCCCCGGCACCTGTGACGCTGGCGTGACAGAGCTCAGTTGTGGCAACACCTGCCTCCCTTTCCGGCTATGATATTTAGCTTCTTCCTTAACCCTAAGGCCATTATAGTTAATACGGTTAATGTGTACCTTTTTTTTTTAATTTTTTTTATAACACGGTTATGAATTAGATGAGAAAAAGGAAACCTTTCTCATCTCTTCTGCAAGGACACAGCATTAAGGAGACCGGAGTATGTTAGTGTCACATCAGGAAAGAGATTGCCATTTAATGAGTCCTAGACCCGACATGACCCCTCCAGAGCTCTGGAGAAACTCAGCTGAAGCACAGAAAGCTCAACTGAAGCTTGAAAAACATCCTGTGCGCACATAGAACATCAGTGCCTGTAGGAGAAACACACCGACAGACGGGCAGCAGGAAATCTCACCCGGGACTCCATCGTCACCAGCTCAGCCGCCAACGGTCTTCCGCGTTTTCGCTACACAGGAGGCCAAGCTGGGGAAGGAGAAGGAAGCCATGAGACCCCGGTTATCCACCATCTCTGACCCCACGGTCACGAAGCCCCAGTGGCGCACCTGGAAGTAGCCCCCAGCCCAACCAGCAGAAACAGGCAGTGCTTGCTGAGACACGGTGGGAGAGTTCCAGTCTCCCAGGGTTAGGAGGTGGGTGACGAGGGGTGTGCCAATGACAATACGTACACCTACCTCCACCTTAGAGAAGATGTGCAAACCTGCAGCACTACCACCTAGTTCTCCCACAGCGCCCGGAACTGCTCAATTCCCTCTTGATCCCTGACTGGAGCCACACGTGTCGTGTCTCTTCCTCCAGAGACCACGGGGACATCGCTCAGGTTAATTATTCTTAGTTTGCACACAAGCCACATCTCTCCAACTCCATCCAGCTGCCAGGGGCCTCAATCCAGTCCTAACATCTCCTGCCGCTGGCCCCCACCTGACATGACCAGACGTCAGAAAACTGTGTTAATGTGACAAAAGCACATTCGTACAAGCACATACACTGCATGTTAGCACACATGAGTGAGTGACATAGGTAAAATGTGAATGTGCCTCCAGCTGCCATCTAAGCTCAAATTGTTTAAGGGTCACACAGCACACATGGACGTTTTGTGGAATAGGACTTCAAACATTAAGATTCAGAGGCTCCACTCTGCTTTTGCAACGTATTCTCCTTCTCGCTCTTTCACCACAAATCATTCTCCATACCCACATTCTATACCACAGGGGAACCGTGGCATCACCCCAATTCCCAAACATCTACCCCCAACCTCCTCATCCCGACTGCTCAGCTATGCATTTCATTAACCGGGCACACACCTCAATAGGTGTTTACCAAGAGGAATATTCTTTCCTATATCCTACTGAGTATTAACGGTGTCTGCTGAAGAAGACCCCCTACAGAAGGTGTCCCCAAATGTCTCCCTGTACCTGACAGCCCAGGAATCAGACCTCACAGTGGCTTTGAAGTATCCTATATTGGTAATTAACCCGCCTTCCTTCCACGGTCCCCAAATATGTGTATGCACATGCCTTCAAATTTACATACTTCCACACTGTCCTCACTTTACATAGATGACTTAGTTCCTACTAAGTCATATATATAGCATATCTATATATATACACATATATATATTTGAACTGATTTTTTAATAATTTATTTATTTTATTTTTAGAGAGGGGAAAGGAGAAAGAGAGGGAGAGAAACATCGCTGTGTGGTTGCCTCCCACACATGCCCACAACTGGAGACCTGACGTGCAACCTAGTAATGTGCCCTGCCTGGGAATCAAACCAGGAACACTTGTCCCGCAGGCCGACGCTCAATCCACTGAGCCACAGTAGCCTGGTCAAGTAGATATATTATGTAAGTAGACAGATTTCCTAGGTTTAACATCATAGAATGTACAACTGTCCCTGCAGATACACCTACAAATATATGTTTGTGTATGCTTATATATATAGACTCATATACATACATGAACATATATGAAGTTCTAGGTGAAGGTACCCCTCGAGTTGGTGGATGAGAACTTCTTTGCGGTTCTGTATGTGGGGAGGGGGCGGTCATCTTTCAAGAATGTAATACAATAGGACGAGCACCGTCTCTTGATCCAGCGATCATACCCCAACTCACGCAAAGGGCAGGAACCCTAGATCTGCACAGACGTCAAGTCTTTACAACTCCATTCCCTGCTCCGTGTCCAGAACGTGCCACCCGGGTGCTTGCATCGCCACAGCGCCCAATCCCCTACTGGTCACTTCTCAGTGTCACTGTGCTCACCTCCCACCCTCAATGTCACCCTTTATAAACCCTCGATCACCCTCGCACCCCACCATGTTTTTCCCGCTTGCTCCCCTTTTTCTCCCCATCCTCCCCACCGCAGGTCGACACGCACAGGGACGGAATCAAGCTGCCCTCTGCCTTCCCCGGTGGACACCGCATCTGTGAACAGAACCTGGCACGCACAGCCAGGGGGACGGGTTGGGGACAGAAGGACAGCGGTGTCCCAAGAGGGCGACGCCACTCCCCTGGCCCGGGACGGACAGCGGGACAGCGTGGAGTCCTGGGTCTGCCCTGCGGGGCAAGGGGTCACGTCCGCAGTGGGGTCTGGACACCGCGCGGTGTGGGGGTGGCCGCTGAGGGACCGGGACGGGACCCGAAAAGGACTCGATGCGGCGCCCGAGCGCTCGGCCTCCGTGCCTCTCGGGGCAGCGGGGCCTCTCCGCGGGCGGGACGGGCGCGTGCGGGGCCTGGGACACCCGTAAGGAGCCCCGGACCCGGCTGTGGAGGACGCTTGGGGGCGGAGGCCGCAGACGCCGCATTTAAAGGACAGAGGACGGAGTTCACTCACCGAACGCGACCATCACTCGGCGACATCCCCTTCCGAGCCCACAGGAAGTGACGCAGTGGGCGGGGCCTAGGCCTGAGAAGGCGGGGCGGAGACGGTGCGGCGGGCGGGGGGCGGGGCCTCCGGGGGCGGGTCCGGGCGCGGCAGCTGTGAGTTGCTGAGGAGGCGCCGTGGGGCGTGTCCGAGGGCGGGGCCTGAGCCTCCTGCCCCGCCCCCGGTCCGTTTGCCGGGCGGGGGGGGCCCTCCTTGCACCCAGCGCACCTGCAGTCGGCACGGCTGCGTCGGTTGGAGCTGCTTTGCCCCGTAGCAACCGAGCTCCTTCCTCCCGACTTCAGTTTAAATGTTTACGACATTTCGAGGCAAGAGCTCGGAGTTGTGAAAGCATTTAGTCCACCGACAAGTTGAAACGGTTTAAGTCAAAAACCTGTTTTCCGCGCAGGAGACAGGCGTCCTGCGAGTGCGGGGGCGCGACGCAGCTTCGTGGCGGGACGCGCTGTGTCCCGGCGGCGGCGAGTCGGAGCGCCTGCGGCTCCTGCACCTGGAAGGACCTAGAAGGGGCCGACGACCTCAGCAAGGCCCGAGTGGTCTGTGCTGAAGCCTGAAGCGCCCGTGAAAGTGTCGCGAGCGTTCCCTTCGCGACGTAATCCTTGCAGGAAGTCAGCCTTGAGTCCCCGGGCGGGTCCTGTGGTCCCGGCCATAAGAACCGAAAGCACGGAGATCCTGTCCTACAGGTGACACCGGCGGGGAGAAATAACAGGGAGCCGATCTAGGTGACTGTGCCACTCACTCGGACTTTATTAATGCAGGTTCATCCGGCTTTTATTAACGCAAATGTATTCCATCGCCATTCGAACGTAATAACAATACTAATCACGTAGAAACAATCAGTAGTGACATCACACGGGAGAATCGGGGGACGACGAACCCGAGCCCCGGAGTCTCAGTCTGAAGGTCTGGAAGGCAGCCTGGTGGGTGAGGGAATGCAGTATGGCGGAGCCTCGGGTGGGTGATGCCACGGGAGGCCAGCGTCACGTAGAGCAGCGTGTGGGTGTGGAGCTCGCTGTCTCAGCAGTGGTCTGCAGCCTGCCTCCGTCAAACCTTGCATCCTACAGAGAAATGTGTCTGCAGCTCTCTGTATGTCTGGCTGGCATGTATATTGTTTTGTTGGCATCAGTGAATGCACACACCATCAGTATTCCAAGGCATGTGTTTTTTTATATTTCTGAGGTCTTTGAGTCAGGACGCATCTAACAAGTCACAAATTAATCAGTAGTGGTTTTCTCAGTTGTACATAAACCGGTGATGCACCTTTAAAGAGACAGTGCCTTACCCTGGCTGGTGTGGCTCAGTGGATGAAGCAACTGCCCACAAAGAAAAGGTAGCTGGCTCGAATGCTGGTCAGGGGACATGCCTGGGTGGCAGGCCAGGGCTCTGGTCAGGGGTGTATGTGTCACACAGATGTTACTACCTGTCTTTCTCCCTCACTATCTATGTACAGAATACATAAATAAGTAACTAAATGTTTTTTTTACAAAGGTAGTGTCCTAAATTTGATGTAATAGTGATATCTGTTGCTTTGAAATGTTTTCCCCCCTGGTATGCCACATTACATCTCACTGTCCCCTTTCTTCCTTCTCAGTGTTCCAAGCATCAAAAGCCCTGGACAGCTCCGAATGGATGATGCCTAATATTCTTCTCAGATGATTTATAAGCTACTTTTCTAAGAAGTTTCATTACTTGCAATTAACTTGTTAAGTGCAGGTCCACCTGCTTCTTTTTCATAATTCCTGAGGAAAGCGGTCTCCAAGTTCTAAGCTGCAGGATAGTCACGGCCAAAGATCCTCAGGCGCTGTAGCAGTGGCCCATCATACAGAAAGCCCTCCTGAAAGTTGGTTCTGAGCCTGGCTGAGCAGGTGGGGTCTCCACACTGGGTCCAGCACTCAGATAAAGGGCGACTTGTCCTTGGTTTTCAGGGATTCTCCAGCATCTACCAATTCAAAGAATAAGAATAAGCTTAAAATAATCCTTATGCTAAAGATGCCTATTTTGTATCCCAGGGCACAGTAGGTGACAGGTGTTGAAGGGTAAGGGGGTGGCCAGGAGTGGAGTGGGGACAGTCAGCAGCCTCTGTCAGCCTGTGTGGAGCAGAAAAGGGAGGGAAGACAGTTTCTGAGGTCGAAGTCTCAGATCCCTATGAAGTGAGCAATTTCTCAGGACCACTTTTTATGAGCAAGCACATCCTGTGGACCAGACACGAGGATCGGTAGCGCACTGCTTCTGGTTCCAGTAAACTCAAGCATTGCGAGGTCCGACCTCACCGGCTCTGAGGAGACAGAGCCAAGTCTTAGGTCCTTCATCAAGGAATTTTGTAAGTAAAAAAAACAAAAGAGAATTGCAATGACAAAAGAAAGACTGTGATAGGTTAGTTCCATGTCCATAAGAGCATAGCTGATAAGTAGCAGACCTATGTGTAGAACCAATTGAGAGATAAAAATGGTAGCAGTTCTGTCAGAACTGCTTCAATCTTACGTAAATAAATGTAAATCATAATGGGAGTCACTTTGGGCTAAGCAATCAGAAAGAATATTTTTTCTTCTCTAACTGACAAGAGACCAGGTTGGGTGAGCAAAGAGAAAGTGGAGGGGTCAGAGGAGGTGGAGGAGGGTACAGGGGGATAAATGTTGGTGTGGGGAGTCTCCACTTGGGGCAGTGAACACACAATATAGTGTACAGATGATGCGTTGTGCGTGACATTGTGTTCCTGAAATTTGTATAATTTCATTAACCAGTGGCTTGTGAAAACATTGAGTATAGAGGAAAAAAAGGCTTGTGTTGTCAGTACAGCAATTCATAGTATTATACCTTAAAGGATCCCATGGTCTCCAGTATTACCTTTTTTTGTAAAATAAAAATGGGTTTGGTTTTTCCATCTTACATAAGGAATTCTGAGAAATGAAAGTGATTTAAAATTCCACCCCAGGAGGTAAAAACCACGTCAGGTGTAAGTACATACCTTTTCAGGTATCTTTAAGCGGACATTTCCTCCACATCCTCTGGATTTGACTCCGGTAGGTCCTTAATATGATTGCAAAAGTTTTAACTTCTCTGCTTTTATGTTTCTCTAATCCATGCACTATTTAAGACCGTACTTTAAAATTTTCAGTTTGCCTCTCTTTCTCATACATGCACTATTTAAGACTGTACATTTTTCTGTCTGTCTTGCTATGTAGTATTTTTATAATCATTTAGTTGAAATTATTTTCTAACTCCAGTTGTAATTTATCTGTGGGGTAATTTAGAAGTGTATTTCACGAGTTCTGTATATAAAGACTTTCTGGGTAACTGTTAGTTTCTTGAATAACTGCAATGATAACACGTATCAAGCTGTAAAAGTAATTTGAAACATGATTTATGGAGGTGGGAGAGGAAGGGGAGAGCCATGGAAGGCAGAGAGGATAATTGTAGTAGAACAATAATAACAACAACAAAACAAAACAAAAGAAAACAAAAAGGAAAGGGAAAAAAGAGACGATTTACAGAAAAGTAGTGTCAGCTTCTAAAACGTTCACAGTGTGATGCGCTGCCCCAATGTTAGTATGTGTGGGGGTCCATGAGGCCAAATCGTCATTTCGCTCTGGACTGCATCTGTTTCTATTGGTGTAAAGGTCGTTAGTCAAAGGAGGCAGTGCACTGAAGTTGGGGCAGTGACCCGAAGTTCTTTATGGGCAGTTTAAAAAAATTATTTTTATGTTGTGTTTTTTGGGGGACCGTGGGTGCTCTCACACCTTTTAGGCTTCAGGAGGAGAGCCCCGTTTCCAAGGCTTCCCTTCCCAGGTATTGGAAAGGATACTTAGAATGTCAAGGACTGTCCTCCTGCCGTGTTAACAGAGTGTTTCTTGTGATTTCGGGACACCCATGCTGTAGTGTGAGATGAGGCTCAGGAGTGTCGAGTGAGCAGCTGAGACCCATCTCTTAGTGCTCCTTTCCTCCATGGAGCTCTTTGTTAGGTCGCCCCGGCGAGGGCCCTGCCTCTGTTTCCCCTGCGGTCCCAGTTGTGCTGTACCGAAATCGCTGAAGTCCGGTCTCTGGATAAGGGTACCTCTGAAGGACACGGGCAGTCCCCCTGCACCAGGGGTAGCAAATATATGAGGGGTCTTGCAGTCCCCTACACCAGGAAGAAGGGGAGGGGCCGGACACTTGCTAAAACTTGTTCGGAGCACCTAAGAGAAGAAGGATTTTTTGGTCTGCCGTCTTAGGTATGCGAATTCTAGAGCAAGAAACATACTGTCTACTGGTTGTGCAAAGTGAGTTTGTAGGGGATTGGCCAAAAGACAACAATTTCAGGGAAGATGGGATCACCCGGCCTCTCAGGGATGCCATCCTCATGCAGGTCAGTGGAAAAAATGGTGGAGGACAGTGGAATTACCACGACTGTAGGTCACAATGTTGTTTGGAGGTGCATTTTGCCACCTTTTGTGAATAAACTGTACTTGGAAGTAGGAATTTATATATTCTTAAAAATTTGTTTTGGGGGAGTATTGTGTTATTAATCTATTTTTAATTGTTTAAAATTATTTGATTTATTTACTGTCCTTCTATTTCAGTTGTCCCACTCTATCCCCCATCATTCCCCTCCACCCTGCCCACCCTTTCTCTCCCAGTCTATCCTCACCCCATTGTCCACATTCTGTGGGTCATTCATTCCAGTTATGTGTATCTGTTCCCATTTTTAAAAAATACTTTATTTATTTGTTTGTTTATTTATTTTTAGAGACGGGGGAAAGGAGAAAGAGAGGGAGAGAAACATCACTGTGTGGTTGCCTCTCACTTGTGCCCCCAACTGGGGACCTGACGTGCAACCTAGTCCTGTGCCCTGACTGGGAATTGAACCAGCGACACTTGGTTCGCAGGCTGATGCTCAATCCAGTGAGTGAGCCACAGCAGCCAGGGCTTTCATCATTTTTTAAAGATGTTCGTTCTCACCCTGAATAAGATAAGTGTGTTCAAGCTATGAAGAAGTATGTTAAATTGATACTGAGTATAAATTTGATTATGTTTCCTTTTATATCTGTCCTTTATCATCAGGGTTTATGTCGGTCATTGCATACAGACTTTGAACTTTGATACGAGGTCGTTTTGACGCCTAGGAACGCTCCCTCTGGAAAACTAGGCAGTGCCTTTGAACAGGTGCCCTTACCCTTCGGGCCAAGCGGCCTTGAGCGTCACCGGAGGGAACGCACCTGCATTCAGTGAGCAGGGAGCGGGCCAGCAGGCATCAGGATCAGGCAAGAGCGTAGGTGGGAGTGCTCCGTAGACCTCGCCCTTCAGGGTTGCCGTTTATCTCGGTGTTTCCCAAACTCTCCTAAGGCACAAGGGTTTTAATCCTGCGCCAGGCTGCCAGAGGCACCGGGAGAGGTCTCCGCCGCAAAGGACGGAAACGTTTCGAGAAGACGGAATGGGGAAGTCGCCGGGGAGGGGGCAGAGGACGTCGGAAGAGAACGGGGTTCACGCCTTTCTGTCCAGCTGTCGGTGACAATAAGAAGTGCCCGCCAGGCGTGGCAGGAGCTGTGGGTGGGAAGCGAAGGAACAGTCGGGCCGAGCCCGTCGCAATCGTGCGTCTGTGCTGCCATCTCGTGGGCGTTTCGGGGAACGACACGCCAGTGCGTCCTCGGCGGGAGAAGCGGCCGGTGTGAGTGGACGGCGGTGCTCGTCCCTCGGAGCGGCGTTCCCGGGCCAGGAGTCCGGTCTGTCAGCGTTGCCAGCGCTCCTGCCGGGCACGCGCCGTTGCTGTGGCCGCCGCAGCGTCCTGGACGGACGAGGAACGAGAAGCGCATTCCCCGTCCCCCCCGCAGAGGCCGGCAGGGAAATAAAGGAAATGGAAACCGGCATCATTTCACGCACGCGTCCTTCCAGACCGTGTGGTTTCCAGCAACAGTCATCTCCAGGGTGTTTTAGGGACTCGGGAGGGGCGTCAGCGGGAGAGTGTGGGGCCCGGGACCGTCTCGGGAAGGAGAGGAGAAGGGATGCGACGAGTGACGCCGGTCGGAGACGTTACCCCGCTCGGGGAGGGGCGGCGCGGGGGCCCGGGAGGGGGTTTGCGGGGAGGAGGTGACGGTGGGGTCGCGATCCCGGCAGGGCGGGGTGGCGGGGGAGGGAGAGGAAGGGGTGGTGGCGCGTTTGGAAGGAGCATCGCACCTCCGGGAGCGCTGCGGGGAGGGGCGGGGCGGACGGAGGGCGCGTGCGGGCGTCACCCCGGAAGGCTGATATGAGGGGGGCAGGGTGCGAGGCCGGGTTTTAAACCCTAGCGCTGGGCTTGTGGCTTCCAGTTGTACTTTCCCTGTTTTCAGGGAAGTCGTGGGCTCCGTGGCTCCGTTTCTGTGTCTGAATTTCCCCCAAATGCAGGGGATGGAAGCGGAGCCGCCAGAAGCGGACCCGGAGCCCCGCCCCCGAGCCGTGAGGCGCGGCCGCAGGTGTGTCCGGCAGGGGGCGCTCGAGCCCTTCGCCTTCCCGCCCGACGGCCGCGCGTGCGCAGCGGGGTGTCGGCGTCGGGCGGGCGCCCAGGACGTCTGTGTCCCGTCGGATCGCCGCCCGCGGCTGCGTGCGGGGGGAGGGGGAGGGGGAGGGGAGGGGGAGGGGAGGGGAGGGGGAGGTGCCGGCGCCCGCGGGCCCCGGCGAGGGGCCGGGGAACAGGGCCAGGGAGGAACGGGAAAGGGCGGCCGGACCGTTTTGGGGTCCACGTCTGTGATTCTACCTAGAACATGTTACACGTGTAGAGCTGTGATGAATAGGCGGCACCGTGTGTGTGTGTGTGTGTGTGTGTGTGTGTGTGTGTGTGTGTGTATGTGTGTAAAAGTCCAAGAACACTTTCCATTGGCGAAGGTTTCTTTCGTCGTGTATCATTTTCCAACGTTGTTCCCGTCGGTCTTGTCCATCACCCGTGAATTAACTTCCATGTTTTCTTGTTAGCATTTTTGGTTGTGTGGAGTCGTTTTAAAAATGTGTTTCACTGAGTCTGTCTACCTATGTGTCAGAGCATGGATGCAGCCAGAATGCACACCTGGACTGCTGATAGATGCTAAGCACCCTGGCCCTGGGCTTAGCTGTTCCCAAAGATATGCTGATGGACAGAAGCCGTTCCCAGGGGAAGTGGTAATGAACCTAGTCCGATATGTTAACTAACCTGGTGTGTGTGTGTGTGTGTGTGTGTGTGTGTGTGTGTGTGGAGGGGAGCACTGAGATGTGAATGACCTACTGAATGTGTTGGTAAGCAAACTCACCCTCACCGACATGTGTGGGTGACAAGTATAGAAAAGGTGCCTGCAGAAGTGCAGGTGGGACTCCTACGGGCCCACGAGGAGGACTGGGAGACCCCATTTCCTGTCTCCCCATTCCCCTGGCTCCTACGGGCCCTTGAGTTGGTCCCGGAGCTGCCTCTCCCCTTCCACCACTTGCCCCTTCCTTTGTTCCCTCAATAAACCAGGTATCTGTTCCCACAGCAGTCTCTGGGCGACTTCTCAGAGCAGGGCTGCCCTGACACTATGGAGCGTATTTATTTCCGCACAGCATTTCCCCATCCTTGTACTGAAATGTATGCATCCCACTTTTCAGTGTCTATGTACCAGCCATCAGGGTAAACGTGGTGTCACGCGGGAGCAGTCAGGACAGTATTGCAGCCGGGTGGGACGTGGGAAGGACTAAGGCTGGAAGCAAAGTAGCGAGAAGTGAGCTGAGGTGAGGAAGAGGAAAAGTCGTCCTTGGGAAGTGCTCAGTGCACTAAGGGGCCCATCACACAGTGACGTCATCCCTGGGCCTTCCGGCCGGTATGTGCAGCTCAGCGGCTGGGGCGTCTGGCTGCTCGGACGCCGAGAGGTCGCTGGTCAGATCCCCCATTGGGGCCCACGGCCGGGTTGCGGGCAGGGTTCCCGGTCAGGGGCGTTTGAGAGGTGACCCACGGACGTTTCTGCCCCTGTGTTCCTCCCTGTCTTATCCTTTGTCAGGCAGGGTACGTAGGAAAAGTCTCAAAAAGGAAGGCTATGAGTTAAGGGCCCGGACCCTTTGTCAGCCGAGGAACAGCCAATGGGGCCAAGGTCCACCTCTTCGAAGAGGGAACCTGGAGATGGCGAACGGTGGAAAGCGAAGGAGTCAGAGGAAGTGTTCTAAGTCCCATTAGGAGACGGTTCTCCAAGGGATTGGTGAGTCCTGAAAGGCAGGGACGATCCTCAGGCACCTCTTCTGTCTTACGCCAGTGCAATGGAGTGTCTGAAGTGGTTCTCTTACAGAAAGGGGGTGTCCAGAACTGCCCAGAGCTTGTGGGTGGGGAATTGGGGGAAGAAAGCAGCGTTCAGGATGCCTTCCCATGCCTGAGGCTAGGGTCTAGTGTTTTTGTTATGCAAATGACTTGAATGTTTCCAAGGCTCAAGGAGATGGGGGGGGGGGTTGTCTTGGACCGTGGGATGGTATGGAAAAAGCACACAGAGCCTGTGTGAGGCTGTGAATGGTCAGAACTGGGGACAATGCCACCTGCGTCACAAGTCGCAGTCAGGGATTTAAAAATAAGCGGCAGACATTTTAAACTAGACTGACCATGTGGATTAAATGGGGGTCACTGACCATGGTGCTTTAAAAAGCAGGATTCTCCACGCAGTTTGCTAGAAGGGCAAAGGTGCTGTCCATGCGGATTAGAAACGGGGAACACCATGCAGCTTTGAGAACAAGTTGCGGCTTGGAGAAGGGGGAATACCTTTGTGGTTTTTGGGGTGGAATGGGTGGGGATTCACACGGCTCTGGATTAAAAGGTGGTGGACACCTTAATACAGACAAGGCCTCCCTAATCAGAATTGGATGGTTGGCATCTACTGGTAAAGCTGAACTGTGTTTAGAAAGTAGGGAAACGGTACCTCTAGAGCTAGGTTTGTTTGTTAGGGGAGGCAAGGATCTGTGTGTGTGTGTTTTAAGGAGCATGAGGCTTAACGGCAGAAATCCGCAAATAATCTAAATTTATATGACTGTTAAATAAACGATTCTTCTTTTCACTAAACTCTGGTATTGAGAGTTCTAATTCTGGCGGTGGGCCATCGGGCCCCTAACTAAACAGCCCATGGGTTCAGCTTCGATTGGAGCAGCCCAGGGGCTCTGTAACAGTTAGATCTTTCTCTGCCTCTGAACTGTTTTCGGGTGGCTTCTCAGCCTAGGGCACTCCTCCTCGATAGCTGCAAGAAGGCAGGTCTTTCGTGTCACTTCAGGTTCGCTTTCCTGGCAGCAGATGGAAAGGCAGCCTTTCAGGTCCAGGGTGCAAAGGGACCCTTGTGGATCAAGAGCAGGGTGTCTGGATCTCAGCACCATTGACTTATCTGGCGGGTCATTCATCCACCTGGGGGTTTGCCTCCGGCGTTGTTTGGGTCGTCGGCCTCCGTCACCTGTATTTGCTGCAGCCTCCCTTCCTCCACCCTCATGGCCATCTCAAACAGCTGTTTTTCTTGCCTGGGGGTTAGAGGTTCTCGGCTTGAGAAGCACCGAATGGGTAGTTTTGATCCTCTTTGAAAGCGGTACCATGTGCCTTCAATATGCACTCATGTAACGGTGTTTTCCTAGCCACGTATTATTTTGTCATGGAGACTAAACGCGTGAGCAGTCCAAGGTTGGCTAACTGACCCCCTTGTCCAGCCAGCAGGTTGGCGGTCCAAGAGTCACCACCTCTGGACAACGCCGGGTTTCAGGGCAGCCAGAGGCAGGGGGGAGTCGAAGGGGCTTCCCGCAGAAGGTGGAGGTGGGGGAGGGGGAGTGTCATCTGAGATGAGAGAAGTCGGTCCGTTCCCATCTGCAGGTCGTGATCCCAGGAAGGACATAGGCCGTGTTCAGCACTATCGGCAGCCAAGCGGTCGGGGGTGAAGGTCCAGAGTGGGGGTCCCCCAGTTCTTCAGAGCCTGCGGTGTGGGGCATGGGGGAAGGGGAGAGCTTTGGAGAGGCCTTTGCATATGTATGGGGCACAGATAGGGTCTTAGTGATGCAAATGGCTTTGGTCGTTCTGTCTCCCAGGAGACGGGAGGGGAGCCAACCCTAGGAAGGTGAGGACAAAGAGTTCAGGGGCTCCGGCAGGTTCTGGGAAAGGTCGCAGCCTGTTACCACGCCCAGTGTCTGTGAGGCTGCAGTCGGGAGCTTGAAAAGACGGCGGCAGCCGTTGGAAGGGGGAACGAGAACCGTGCCGGGTCCCGTGCGGCACCACAGAGGTTTCAGCAGATGGTTTCGCGGAGGCCCGTGCCTGGATCTGGAGGCCCCAGATCCTCAAGGAGCGAGCAGACGGGGAAGGGACGGGGAAGTTCTGTGTGTGTGTGGCTTCTCTCCTTTTGGGGGTCAAGGGACGCGCCGGCGCTCGTGAGAGAATCGGGCCGCGAGCGCTCCCGCTGAGAGCCCTGCCCAGGTCGGAATATTTTCCATGCAGAGCCGTTTTCTTCCGCTCTCGTCGTTGGGTGCTCCAGCGAGGCGCCCCACGAAAGAACGCCCTCGTTCGGTAGCAGTCCGGCAGTGTCCGGCGGCAGCAGGCCCCGTGGGGGCCGTGTCAAGCGAGGCCTGTGTCCTCAGAACCGCGGAGTGAGGCGTCAGGACGACTCCCCGAACTTAGGTACGTGTCGGGGTCCATGAGGCCCAATCATGGTTTCGGTTGGGATTCGGTTTGCGGGCGGCAGCGCACCGACGTCGCGGCAGTGACTGCAAGTTATGTCCGGGCGCCTTTTCCAACAAATTTCAGTGAGTGTTGTTTTGGACGCTCTTCCGTCAGTTTCCAGGGGTTTTGTTCCCAGGTCGTGGAAGGGGTACTAGCATGTGAAGGCTTTCCCTCCTCCCTCGCCAGGATCGAGTGTCCGTGATTTCAGGACAGCGCGGCCGCACTCTGAGACCAGGCCCAGGAGCGTCGGGTCAGCGGCTGAGGCCGATCTGCCAGTGCTCCTCGCCTCCTCCACGAAGTTTGTGAGATCCCCGGGTGAGGGGCGGGCCCGCCTCCGTTTCCCCTCCGTTCCCCGTTGGACCAGACGGACATAGTTGAGGTCCAGTCTGCAGAGAAGGATCCCCGCAGTTTTGTCGGGGGTCAGGCAGTCCTCGATACCAGCAGTTGTGGGTGGGGGACAGGACAGCCGGGTACCTAGTTTTCCTTCTTCACTATAACATTTTGATCGCGTGTGGTCGGCAACCTGTTTGTTGCGTTGCTTCCGTAAAGGTTTTCTTCAAGGCTGCAATGGGAGGGGAGTTCGCAGTCACCCATGCGATCTGATTCTCGTCCCAAATGTTACGCCGCTGGGGGGTCTGACTTCTTTGGATCGCGGGCCGCCAACGCGGGAAGAGCATGCTTCGTGGAGGCTTGGCATAGCTATCACTTGGTATTTTGTGCCGCCTTGGGGTCTGCCGCCTTTGACATTCATTTCCATGCACTCCATCTCGCTCGGCATGCTGCGCTGCATTATGCTCACGCACGCCACTCTCCTTCTCACCGGTCCCTGTTTGCTCGCTGGCTATGCAGAGGGATGGGAGGGGAAGGGGTAGGGGCATGATCATCCTTCTTGGTAAATGCTCCCCGGTGTGCACGTGGCCGTGGCTCAGTGTCCGGCATCGTCAGGAACTGAGTCTGTGGTCCTACGGTCTGCAGGTGTGCGCTTGATCCTTGGAACCCTCTGTATTTGGGGATGGCCTGCTAGCTCTCTGTTCCTCCGGGAACAGCACAGGATGGCTTCTGAGTGTGCCTCTCCCCAGTCCTGTGTTGGCATTCTCCGTGGAATACTTCTGAGACTAGGTGGCCGGCAACACTGCTCACCTATGGTGTCTATCGTGAAGACACTGCTTCTGAGGATGCCCCTGACTTCTCTGGATGTCATGTGAGAGCGTTCTGCTTTTCATTCCTCTATGAGCACTTCTGCCTCACCACCTCTTCTGTTCTCTTGCTCCTCTGTGCTGGCTAAAGTGTGCTTCCCCGTAAAATGGCCGCATGCACCCTGACCTCTCCCAGCCTCACAGCATGTGTTGCTCCATGTTTTCTCGCTCCTGCGTTCTGCACATGTTCCTTTGTTGCCTCCTATGAGAGCCCTGTGAGCAGTCAACCTCTCCTTGGACTGTGTTTCCTTTGCTGATTTTCATGGTGGCAGGGCAGGAATGTCCCTCCCGGGGGATAGCTAATCACATGCAGTTTCTTCTCCTCTGAGGGTCAGAGTGGGCCACGGCACTGTTCTCTGCCTCTGCCATAGACAGGAGACCTTGCTGTCCTGTGGTCCTTTCCCCTTCCCGGTGACACACTGGTCAGTCCCTCCATAATGCAATAGTTACTCAAGCTTTTCCCAGTGTCTGTTCATGGCTGTGGAGGAGGGAGCCCTTTCCTTTTCCTGTCTCCTGGGGCTTAGGAACCTTGCTGCCAGCACATCGTGAAAGGCAGCATTTCTGCTTTCCCTGCTACGATGTGCATGGACCCTTTCTGAACAGTGGGTGTAGAGAATGCTCGTTTCGGTTGGGTACTTAGTGATGGATATTCTGATTCTCAAAGTTTCCTGTGGTTATCGACCGATTTCTGTTTCCTCCGTGCTATGACTGCCGGTTCAGTCTGCCTAGTTCTCTAGAGAGGGCATGGTTTCACTTCTGTAGACAGGAGATGCAACAGGTGCCTGATATGTTCCCACTCTGTGTGTACAGTTGCCTCTCCTGCAGCCCAGGAACAGGATTTATGCTGCAAAATCGGTGTGCTCTCCCTGCGAAGGGATGTGATCTGAAGTGTCTCAGACTACATACCGGAATGCTATCCACTGAGCTGTATTGCATTTGTTTTGTCAAGGCAGGTTCAGGGCTTGGTCTTGATAGATTTTCAGCTAAGTTTCCTCCCAAGCATGACCTCCCAGGGTACTTCCTTGCTGCCGCCCTGCATACATTTCTGGGTACTGCACGTCACTGGCTATGCGTGAGGCAGGAAACTGGTTGTCTGGGCTGCTTCTTCCCTCCTTCCCTTTCCAGTGCTGTGTCCTGCCACCACCTGCAGGTTCTTACCCCGACTTTCCTGTCTGTTTCCCAAGGGCCCACGAGGAACCTCGCAGGACAGTCTTTTCACCCTCCTTTTCTTCGATGTGTGCCATCAAGGTCCCCATCCTATCGTTCTTGCTCTTCACAGGACCTGTGTGTTCCGGCTCTGATGATACGGGTTGAATCACCATCGGCCGTTGCCGCCGTCACTCCTTTGACTCCGCTTCTGCCTCCTCCCTGTGTGTCTCGAAGGTTGCACTCCTTCTGTGCATTGCTGTGGGTGCCCCCTGTGACTGCTGCTCTCCTTTCTGCCTTGACAGCATCAGGTAGCCTCTACTTATGCAGAGATGTGTGTCTGGACACCTCCAGGGAGATGCACGTTTTCCCGTGGCTGCTTCTCAGGATCCCCTGCACGGCATCTCTTCCGTTGTCCTCATCTGTTCCCTCGCTGGGAATCCAGGCAGCTACCCTTTTGTTCCACTGCTGCCCGCTGGCTCTGCTGAGACATAACGTTCAGGGTGGTCCCTGCTTCTTTCTCTCGGTACCTCAGTCAATTCCTTTCTCAGGCACTTCCCTCTGCGGCTTCTCACTGTGAGTGTCCTCGTTGCTGCAGTGGTTTGCTTCATTCCTTGGTTTTCCAAGCGGCCAATGAGAAAACCTGCATTTCTGTCCCATGTTCCCTTGAGAACATTTTTCCACTGCTCTCCATGCCTTTCCTGGAGCTCCGGGACGAGCTGTGTCGCTCTGCTGCATTGGACAGGACTTCCAGGCCTCTCATGGACTGTTTCCCGTCAGGGACGGTGACAGCTCAACTGACAAAAGGAAGAGTGCCATGCTTGGCCGGGATCATGGATCTGCTAGGTCTTGCCGGATTGTGTGCCCTTGCTGCTGGGTCTGGTCCTCTGAAGGTCTGGCCTCAGTGACTATGTGTGCAGCATGTAGCCTACGGGTCACGGAGGATGGAGTCCCGGGGGCTAGCGACTAAGTGGGAGCAAGGAACAGCGTGACTACTACATTTCTGTAAAAGTTACTTGTAGAGTATGTGAGAGCGTGCCGCACAGAGCTTTCTCAGCATTTCCTCATCCCTTTTGTTTCTTATTAGTTTCGCTTCCTATTCTTATCTCATGACTGTTGAGGTTCGTCACTCATAGGATGCAGCCTTACAAATTCAGTTCCTGCACTCTGTCCTATGTCCCCGTCTGCTTTGGACCACCTAACTGTCACTTTTCTTGAAACTTGTTTCTCTGTTACCCTGCTAATCTCCATGTCACCTCACTCTCAGACCCCTTAGGTTTCCACATAGACTTGTATGGGTTGCAGAATTTTTTCCTTCCTAAGCTGTTATGATGTCTGTAAAGGATCTGCCTCTTCTGTGTCTGCCAGTCCTTGGAATGACAATCAGCGCCTCTTAGAGGAGATGCACGATTTGGATATGGGTCGCTGTGTGGTTCCGGTTCCCTGAGTTGTGCGGTTTCTTACTCCCTTTTTACTGGAAAGTCTAGGATGCTTGCTGTGCTTCCCCTCCCGAGTCTTTCTTTTTCCTATGCTCACAGGACTTTGCACATGAGGTGACAAAAACGATGAGGTTGACTGCTGAGAGTTCTTCTCTTAGGCAACCCAGAACACAACACCTGTGTCTAAAAACTCAGTGCGGCCCCGGGTGTGAACGGAGTTTCCTGCTTTCTGTATCCCAGGCCGGCGCTCAATCCACTTGCCCACGCTCACCTGCGCTGCTTCACGCACTCTCCCCAGTTCTCTATCGTGACGCGTGGAGTGTGCGTCCCCTGCACCGACCCAATGGGCCGTCTCCACGTTCCAGTCTCGCGGACACGTCAAGGAACTTCATGCCTGCGCAGGTAAGCAGGAAAACTGCTTTCCCGTTCCTGCTGTGCCGTCTTTTCCTTTCGGTGACTCCATCATTACAGGTGCTGTGTGTTGCCTCGGTTCCCGGCAACTGCTTTGTTGAGGTCCTATGGAACAGGAATGCCTGTTCAGCCCTTCCCCACACTTTCTCTGATACTTGTCATGAATGCGCTGGATGTGGTTTCTTGGTTCTCGTCTGCCCGGGCTGGGGTTGTTCACAGAGGGTCGGTGTCGCGGACACTTTCTTTTGGTCGGCTCCCGAGGACTTTGTGCTCCACGTTTCCGGGTCCCCGCTGACTGCGGAATGGTGATCCCGTCACTGAGCTGCAGTGTGCTGAGCTTCTCCTGGGGTTCCCTGTTGTGCAAGTGTTTCTCCTGTGCCTCGGTCAGTTGGAAAGGAGGGCTACCCAGTGTCTGTTTCGGCTGCTGATTCTCTCTTAGGTGCCTTTGGTACATGGCTGTCTACTGAAATGCCCCTTACAGCCGCTTGCCTGTGTGTTTTGGTCTTCTGAACACCGTGGTATCCGCACTTCTACTTCTTCACGTGAATGTGCTAGGTCTTGCCCTCACTTGCAGCCAAGAGGACTTTCCCACTGCAGACTCCCTGTTTCTGGACTGTCCTTTGCCATGAAACCTTCATACAGTTCTTCAACTTGTTGGAAGAAACTGTGCTGCCTGGGCCTTGCTGCTCCATGGGAAGGACCCCCTGTCCCTTGTGTTCCTTGTGTCATGGCGTTTTGGGAGTGTGTGACTCTCCCTTCCGTTACCATTCACTGGTTGGCTCTGGTTTCAGTAGGACTGATCTGCACGTCGCTTCACTCTTGGTCCTGATGTCTTCTCTTCCTGGACTTATGGAGAGGTGGGAAGGCTGGGAAAAGTGATAGGTGACAGCCACAAAATGGCTGTCTCTCCTGTGCTCCAAAAAGGCAAAAAACGGGGTACTGTGGGTGTTTGTGCTCTCACCAAGACCCGAACCCAGGTCTCCAGGGTTCCTGCAAATGCACTTCTTCCCCTCGGCCACCCCTGCCTCAGCTGAGGACGGAGCTGAGACACATACTCTTCAGTGCTTCCCGAGCAGCCCCATTAAGCACCAACACCTCTGACAGCGTCTCGGTGCTGCCGTCTTGTGGACATTCTTGGGAATTGCATCACAACGCAGGTTGCGAGTTACACTCCTTTGTTGCGGTCCTGTCTCTTCCATTCCCCGGGGAGAGGTCTGTGAGGATGGCTGATGCCTCTTTCTCATCCCCTTCACAAGTGATTCTCTTACCTTTCTGCGCACAGGACTTCAGCCCCGTTCTCGTCCTGTGCTTGTCATGTCCTTGGCCGTGACTATTCCGGACGCGAAGGATTCCACTTTGCGGGATGTTGTTCTCCCTGTCGGTCAGGTAAGCTTGAGATGCCCTTGTGTCATATCACTGTGTTTGGATACATACCGTTTTCCCGTCAAGTCTCCGATTTAGCCTTTGGACACTGACTGTTATGAGAGGCTTGTATCCTGTGGATCTTCTTCTCTTGCACCGCTGTCCAACTGTCCTTTCTGCACCCTGAGGGTCGGATCCTCTTCCTAGGTAGGCTATTACTCGGTTGTGGTTGCCATCTTGCCTGCAAAGAATGTGCTCGGGAGAGATCCCTTTTGCATGTGTGCTGCATGGGAATCCCATCGGGAACCCTTGATGGTGCAGCATGCTTACAAACCCATCCTCATGCTATGCCCCTTATCGCGCGCTCCTGATTTTCCATTTCTTGCCTCTTTGCAATGCTCCCGGGAGTGCGCACTCACACTCCGGGGAGTGGGCACTCACACTCACACTCCGGGGAGTGCGCACTCACACACACTCCGGGGAGTGCGCACTCACACTCACACTCCGGGGAGTGCATACTCACACTCTGCGGAGCGCACTCTCACCCTCCGGCAAGCTGGCACTCACCCTCCCGCGAGCGCGCAGCACTCACCCTCCTGGGCGCGCACTCACCCTCAGGGGAGCCGGCACTCAGCCTCCCAAGAGCGCACAGCACTCACCCTCCCCCAGCAGTCACCCTCCCACGAGCCAGCACTCACCCTCCCCCAGCCAGCACTCACCCTCCCCCAGCAGTCACCCTCCTGCGAGCCAGCACTCACCCTCCCCCAGCCAGCACTCAGCCTCCCCCAGCAGTCACCCTCCTGCGAGCCAGCACTCACCCTCCCCCAGCACTCACCCTCCGGAGAGCCAGCACTCACCCTCTCCCAGCACACACACACTGGCTCAGTGTGCTCTGTGACCACAGGGCTGGGCAACAGGCCTCCAGCATGAAGACCAGGAGGGGTGTCCTGGGAGTCCTGAGGGGGAGACCTCAGCTGAGGCCACCCACAGACTCCCTCAGAGTCAGGCCCCCGGTGGTGGCACAGAGGTCAGGTGCCGGCCAACCACCAGGCAGCTTCCCAGCCCTGGCGAGCTGGGCACCATCTGGCAGGAGCCCCAGGGTCCACTTCACAACAGCCCTGCAGTAGTTGAGACAGGCTCCCCACGGCCCAGGGGCCCCATCCTGTGCCCACACGCCACATGCCCAAACACCTGTGCACACACAACCCAGGCCACTCCAGCCTTCATGACTGCTCCTCACAGGGAATACCCTCTAGGGGCAAACCATGCCTCCTGGGAATCTTTAAGGACCCTGGGCCTCCCCAAGGGTCAGGCTTCCTGTGTCTGTGTCACAGACTTTCCCAAGCGTCCTAGCAGGCTCTAGTAGACACCCCAAGATCCAGAGGCCCTGCTCAGTGGCATGGCGGTGGGTGGCCTGGCTTCCAGGACAGGTGAAGCAGGAGACCCTAAGGAGCCGCCCACCCGCCAGCCTGGGAGGTGAACTCCCACTGACAACCCCACTGCCCTACAGTGCCTGGGGTCGGGGTCGGGTCAGGGTCAGGTCAGGGTCAGGGTCGGGTTAGGGGTTAGGGTTTAGGGTTAGGTTAGGGTTAGGGTTACGGCTTTCAGCTCTATCAGAGCAACCCAAGCGGAAATTACGGGGTATGGAAGGCCGCATGCATTGGAAATAACAGCGCCGTGAGTATTTGTGTTGCTGTAAAACCTAGCAATAGGTACCTAACGTGATTTTGCAACGGCGATGAATGTAAACGGTATTTTAAGATAGCTGCAACAACTTTAGCACCTGTGATTGCTATTGGTGATGCAGTCGCAGGTTCTGCTAATACCACTGGGGTTTATTGCCTACGTGTGTAACGAAAGGAAATAGTAATTTTCAAAGGCAAGTTGTTGAAATAAGATACAGTTTTTTTCATATCCTGGTTGATAATCCCCTTGAATTCTATCACAAAGTCTTGGAGGTCTGAGGCCCCGGGTTAAAGATTCCATTCACAGAGCGTCGACACTCCCCCTCCACCCTATCCCATGTCCCCCCGCCCCCCAGCATAATTGCTTACAGTGGTTACATGCTAATAATAATTCAGGCATCAGTCTTCTGCCCAGTCCACGTTCCTGAAAAATGCAGACATTTAAAGGACGTTCTTTTTGATGATTATTTCTGCTTCGTAGGCAGCTGTGTCTATGTTAAAACAAGACTACAAAGAAGGGGAAATGACCCTGAAGTCAGCACTTGCTTTAGCTATCAAAGTCCTCGACAAGACCATGGACGTGAGCAAGCTCTCTGCTGAAAAGGGTAGGTTATGTCCCCTCCTCCGATTCACTCAGTTTCCTGGACCGTGTCGGAGAGGTTCCTACGAGGAAATTGCAGTTCCTTCTGGTCAGCACAGCTTACAGCGGGTTGGCTCGGGCACTTGGCTCGTGGGACTTTTTCTAAGGAAGGGACAAAACAGCAGCTTAGAAGATTGGAATGGGTGAGGAGAAGAAAGATTGTTGACGCAAAAACATGAATAAAAGTATCCGTGAATCATATGAAGCACAAAACACGAAGGGGTGGTGAGCGAAGGCCAACAAGGGGGGGGGGGGTTGAACAGGTCGCCTGTGCGTGCCGAGTGCGCCCCGTAATGCAGCCGTGCGTGTGTGTGTTTTCCCCCAGTGGAAATTGCCACGCCAACCAGAGAGAATGGAAAGACGGTCATCGGAGTCCTCGGACAGAAGAAAGTGGAACAGCTGATCAAAAAACACGAGGAAGAAGAAGCTAAGGCTGAGCGTGAGAAGAAAGAAAAAGAACAAAAAGAAAAGGATAAATGGAAGACAGAATTGGGGGTTTTATAAATCTTTTGAGCCCCATTTCAGCCGCCCTCTTCCACAGTGAGCACGTGTTGGCTTTTGAACCCGGACGGTGGGAAAGAGGGATGGTAGCATCTGATCGGGCCCTCGTCTTTCTGTAAGTTGAGCGGTGACTGCTCTTCATGGACCTTTCTACCCCCCTCCCCCCTTTTCTGGGAATAAAACTTGGTAAGAATGGAAACGGCGAAGGAGAATTGTCTGTAGCAGTCACTGTTGTTCACCGGGATTAGTGGGTCTGTGATCCTTCATGCTTCAGTGTCCTGGGGCAGCCCTGGAGGTGCCGGGACACAAGAGGCTAAAGTTGGTGGGTGCGAGTGTCATCAGCAGGGAAAGATGGGACTTGTGCCCTGAAGGCCTCCCTTGCTGTGTCCCTACCGTCTTGGAGAACCCGTGGCCCTCGGCCTCTGTGGGAATCACATTCTTGTACCCGTTGCCAGCCGTTGATATCGATGGCTCTTCCTAGGACCGGAAGTGTGTGCGTGCACATGTATACACATACGTGTTCACACAAACCGCTCTGATAAAACGTGAAAGGCCCGTTTACAGTGCAAGCCCTGCACCCACTACAGTAATCAGTCATCAGTGCTTCTGAGCACCTCCGGATCCCTCAGATCCCATTTCTCTCTCCCCCTCTACTCCCGAGAGAGAACTCGAGTTCACCTTTCCCCTTACCTACGGTTCTTACAATGCGTTTGTCTGTTCCTCTGCCCCAGGTGGCACATCCCTGGGGGTAGCCAGGTGTGCCCTCTCTCCGTCTCCAGCGGTTGGTTTAAGAACGACCGTGGGCTGAGCCAACCCAGACCAGATGGGTGGAGGGAAGACGGCCGCAGATGCCGCGGCAGGCCCACGGCAGGCGCGTGGCAGGTCCCGTGCAGGAGAGATTATGGCCACAGAGGAAAAGGGACCGCAGACGAGAGCAGTCAGTCTTGGCTGGGGGGGGGGGCTCCGCTTAGGTTTGCTGCTGCTTCCTTCGAGGCCTCTGACCGTGGCGCTGCGGGGCGTTCTCACCTGCAGCGGCGCCGAATCCACAGCCGTGCAGATTCTGGTGTCCCGTCCCAGACCCACAGAATGAAGAAAAATCTTGGAGTAGAGCCCAGACGTCTGTTTTAACAAGCTCTGCACAAATGTTTGAGGCTCCATTTGCTGCATGTTAGAATCACCTTGAGTGCTTCCCTACCAGTGAAGCAGCCTGGGGGGGCGGGGGGGGGGCACCTGGTCTCAGCCCAGGAAGGCTCCAGGGCCACCGCCCCAGTGCCAGCCTCTCACACTTGTCCCCTCCAGCTCTCCTCAGAGCACATTTAACCCTTCCGTCGGTTCCCCTTCCGAGAATTTCACAGATCTGCTGCGAAGTGGGTGAAGCTTAAGCTTCAAGACCCCTCACTTCCGAGGCCTGGGAAGGGACCCTCACAATGTGTTCTGTGCTCGTGCTTTTTGTAAAGTCTGCAAAAGTAAGGTCTTTTACCTACAATTAATAAGCGCTACCGTCTGTTTCTGCAGCGGAACATACTCGTTTGCAGATACTTCCATGTGTAGTGAGGTTATTGTTACTCACCTCAGGGTCGAAATGGATCTCCGGACGTGTTCCTCACCCACCCGCTGAGCCTGCATACCCAGTATAGTGACAGGAAGGCATAGGAACAGAAGTTGTCACCATCGTTGGAAGTTCGCGGACAGTGGGAGAGGAACAGGGCCTGACATGGGCCAAGTCAGAAGCTCGTCTGTGGCAAACTTCATCCTTAAGGTGTGTGCAGTTACCATCTGGGGATTCAGGTCTCGTGATGCCGGAAACGCCGGGGGATGCCTTAGGGGTATGTCAGCTCATCGAACCACTGCGGTGATTTGGTGAGGTTTCTCATTCTGATTTTCAATTTGATACCCAATTTTGCATTTGTACTGAGAAGGAAAACTCTGACTCCAAAAAACCTCCGCTGCCTTGCGGCATACCTCTTCAGGGGAAAGGCTAAGGGAGTAAACCCCGACAGAAAATCCGGAGCCGGAGTCCCTAAGGCGGTTTGACATTGTAGTCAACACCGGCAACTCCTGCGGCGCACCTGAAGCCAAGCTGTATTGACTCCGTCTTTCCCTTGGACCCTTAAGCTGCGAAGAGAGGGGGGGTCTGCTGTATGGGCAACAGCAGACCCTCCATATCACCCTGCCCAGGCTCTGTAGCTTCAGCGTCATCGCAAGATGTTGATTCAACACGGGAGACAGATACTACCATGTCACTCCCGAGTCAGACTCCACAGCCATTCTCGGCGGTGCAGATAGACTCTAGAGAAGCTACACCATCGTCTCTCGAGACGGACGGCTGCCGATGACGACTGTCGTATTCTTTTGCTTTAAGAGGACACCCCTCCACCCCGCTACACACACACACACACACACACACACACACACACACATAATATCTTCTATATAAACCCGAATCAGCCCCTGCTTTCCCTCGTCCTGAGAATAAAGTCCACTTTCTTCATTCTGACCTGCAACTCGCCACTGCCTTGTTGCTGATGCTCTGTCCTGGACCCCCCCCCTCTGTACCGCCCTCTGTCTGTCCCTCACCCTCTCTGGAATGCTCTCCTCTCTGCACTCTGTCCCGCCCCCGAAGAACTACCCCGTCCTCTTCCCTGTCCCCGTGGGACTTTGGGATCCTCTATCCTGCTCCCGAAGGTCTTACACATCCTCCACCCCGCTTCCGATAGGCTGCCGGCACCTCGTCCCCGCCCCTGGAGGACTTAGAAGCCGCTTCTGGGAAATCTGACCTTATCCCACACTTCCGGGACACTTTCGCCATCTTGTTCGCACCCTTGAAGGTCTCACACAACCGAAGCACAACCCCTGAAGGTCTACGCACCCTGTCGCGCTTCCGGTAGGCCCGCCATCTTGGTCCCACCCCGAAGGTCTTCCGGGTGTTCGGCCTCGCCCCGCATCCGGGAGTCTTCCGCCACCCTGTTCCCGCCTCCGAAGAACTACCGCGTCCTCTTCCCTGTCCCCGTGGGACTTCAGGGTCCTCTGTCCTGCTCCTGAAGGTCTTATACATCCTCCAATAGGGTTTCGGTACCTCGTCCCTGCCCCTGGAGAACTTAGAAGCCGCTTCCGTGAAGTCTGACCACCCGCCACACTTCTGGGACACTTCCGTCCTCCTGGTCCCACCCCAAAGGGCTTCCGGGTGACATCCGCTTCCGGCATACCCCGCCGTCTTGTTCCAGCCCTAGAAGGTCTCACGCAGCCGATGCCTAACCCCCGAAGGTCTATGCACCCTGTCCTGCTTCCGGTATGCCTGCCATTTTGGTCCCTCTTCAAAGGTCTTCCGGGTGTTCAGCCTCGCCCCGCTTCCGGGAGTCTTCCGCCACCCTGTCCCCGCCCCCGAAGAACTAGAACTACCGCTTCCCCTTCCCTGCCCCGCACTGGCACTTCGGGGTCCTCTATCCTGCTCCCGAAGGCCTTACACATCCTCCGATAGAGTTCCGGCACCTCGCCCCCGCCCCTGGAGGACTTAGGAGCCGCTTCCGGGAAGTCTGACCTTCCGCCGCACTTCCGGGACACTTCCGCCCTCCCGGTCCCACCCCAGAGGACTTCCGCTTCCCGCGGACCCGCCATCTTGTTCCCGCCCTAGAAGGTCTCACGCAGCCGAGGCCCAACCCCAGAAGGTCCACGCAGCCTGCCCGCCATCTTGGTCCCACCCCGAAGGTCTTCCGGGTGTTCGGCCTCGCCTCGCTTCCGGGAGTCTTCCGCCACCCTGTCCCCGCCCCCGAAGAACTGCCGCGTCCCCTTCCCTGCCCCCCCCCCCCCCCCGGGACTTCGGGGTCCTCTGTCCTGCTCCCGAAGGTCTTACACGTCCTCCGCAATTCTATGGAGAGGTTTACGGTATCAAATTACAATAGTAAACTCAACATTTACTTAATCTGATGGTGCTCAGACTTTTTTAGAAAGTGAAAATCATCACCTCTCGATTCGGACGCCAGGCTCTGGGATTGCCAAGAAGCCACTTAAGTCCACTGAACTCAACGCGCTTCACCTGCTCCTGTGCGCTCCAGAGGAACTCTTCCATCAACCTGTCAGTGTGCTTGCCGGCTGTGGCTCCCCGTCTGTCTCAGTGCTGCCCTCCTGTGGGGAACTCTGGGAATTACAGCTAAGGGAAGCTCACCGAGTCCATTGTACGGATAGGGCTAGATGGCTAGGCTCAGGGTTGATAGGTTTAGCGTTAATGAGCCTAGGGTTAACAGGCTTCTATCTTTAATAGACTCAGCCTTCCTGGATGGAGCTTCAGAAGAGCTAACAGATTTCCAGAAACGCTTCGTATGTACCCCATCATCAGGCCCAGTGCTCTTTCGGGGTGGCTGTAGGAACCCCGAAAGCGAGGAGTAAGGCCAGCGGGAGACTGTGCAGAGCGCACGTCTGTCCCAGCACACTAAGTGTGAGTAGTCGTAGCAGGGGTAAAAAAAAAAAAAAGAATGGCAAACTACCTAGATACTACCTTAGTAAGATAATATAGCTTATTTAATGTTTTCTGCACAACAGTGAGGCAGCAAAGCAGAAGTTATCCTTTCTTATTAATTTTCTAGAATTAAAAAATTCAAACATACATAAAATATTCAAATATAATGACCTGAAGATTTCTTGCCATACACTTTTAACAATTATTGACATTGTGCCAATAGATATCCATATTGATGTAGGTTAGGATATTGTGGCATGTGCAGGTTCACAGCTAAACGAGTGGTGGTGCCAAGTATTCAAAATAAGGTTTTCAGCTTTGCAGTCCTTTGTCCTTCCTTAATCACCAAACTTTTTAGGTAAATCATTCTTCTAACTCCCCAAATTTGAGACAGTACTAGAGAAATGATATTCAAAGTTAAAATTGAATTTGTACAGCCAAAACTTAAGTCTCTCAGAGTGTTAATGTCATGTTTCTTATTTATACCTTTTATGTATCCAGTTTACTTTGTCTCCTGTTATTGGCAATTTTTTGGTCTTGTTTTAAATTGTTGTTCTTTTACGGTTGTCCCAGTTTTTCTCCCGTGTTGTTTGTATTTTTAACTATTGGTCCAATACCTTCTTATTTTTGTTCTTATACTGTTTTTAGTGTGCGTCACTGCTTGAACCCCTTCACTTTTTTTTTTTTTGAAATATGTCATCTGTGTGCTATTAGTAGGTTGCTCTTCTAATTATCATTATTAGCTTTAAAGGGTGTAGACTCTGGGAAAGCTTCTTATTGAACTGTCACTGTACTGTGCAGAGAATGCCCAGTTCCACAGACAAGCTCTTCCCTCGTATTTTGCAAGGTTCCGTTCCTCGGGTGATCTGTAGGGAAACGACCTTTAGTGGCCCTCCGGGAGGTTTCAGGCAGAATCAGTAGCTCTGCAGGCAGTGACTGCTTTTGTTGCAATATTTCTGTGTATTTGTGTCTTTGGAGGTCTATCGGTTACCATTACTCTAGTAGTCATTTGTGGAATAATCAGAATGACCCCGTGCTGGCACTTCCATGCACAGTTTTATTTCGTCCTCACCGTGGTCAGTTTTACAGAAGGCAAAACTGATATGCAGAGAAGGAGGTAACTTGCTTTCAGGTCAGACAGCAGGTGTTAGAGGCTGGAAGGAACCCAAGCCGTCCACCTGAAAATCCTGTGTTCTTAACCAGCGTGCTGTTATCCCCTCTCTTCATACTCAAATCTGAGTAAGACTAGGTCTCCAATTTTAAGAAGCGCAGGTTAATGCCTCATCGTCCTTAATAGCAAATTTCTGCAACTAGGTGAAAGTTGTTTCGCGACCGACGATGAAACTCCGAATATTGGAAAGAAAAGGGAATTGTCAGATGGTATGGACTCGTGTATTCATTCGTGTATGCATTCAACAAAGTGAGCACCTACTATGTACTTCGTATATCTTTGTATATTAAAATCATGTATGTCTGGCTGGTGTGGCTCCGTGGATTGAGTGAACTAAAGGGTTGCTGGTTCGATTCCCAGTCAGGGCACAGGCCTGGGTTGCAGGCCAGGTCCCCAGTCAGTGTGGGTGCATGAGAAGTGACCACACACTGATGTTTCTCCCCCTCTGCTTCTCCCCACTTCCCCTCTAAAAATACATCAATAAAATCTTTTCTAAAAACATGTAAATTAAAGCACGTTTATTTTACATCTACCGTTGATACGTTTATTTTACTCCCATACATGTTTTCTAGGTTTGAAATTTTGTGTCAAGCAACCCCCTAACTGGTCATTTACAGGCTTCTGTTACTCGGAAGTTAAATAAGTCTGTACTGAGTACCGAGTGCTTCTTAGGGAACTCTGCCTATTTCCATGAGAGTCCTCTGATTTAACTTAAAAACATATCTGAACCGGAGTGTTCCTTATTGATCACAAAGAATTGTATTAATATTTCACCTTAAAAGTACTATTAATAATAGCCTAACTAATAGTTTGGTTCACTAATGATGACGAACTTTTAAAAGTTATTTGTAGGAGAGAAGCCAGTACGCTAACTTTTAAAAATTTGTTAGACAGGATAAGCTGAACCGTTCTTTATTGCAAAACATGAAGATAGCTTGTTTAAGGATTTATTTCGAGGCGACGAAAGATGGGTTCGTCCTGTGGAACACCCACGAATGACAAGATAAAAATCCAGTTTGGCCTCGCCATATCTCAGTTAGTGGGTGTGGTAGGTGTGCATGTCATTCTGTATTCAATGCCATCCTCCTCTGTAGGTCAAATCGCTCGGGGGCCGTCCGCTAAGCTATTTATTCTTCTGTCCTCTCCGCGACTCTAGGGATGCCCGGCGGCGGCGGCACTCTAGGGACGCAGAGTGTACGTACAAGCTTTACGAAGCTGCCGTTCCAGCTGTGGCCTCGGTATTTTTTTCTACGTAGCAGCTTCACAGAGATTCAAGCCTGTGCCTCGGCTCCTTGGGTGTTGGTAAGCTTGGAGAAGAATACACTGGGAAGGAGGACAGGGCGTGTCGGGGTCTGAATACCATGGTCTGGAAAGGTGTCCCTGAGAAGCGGCGGTGGGACTACCCCGGGGAGGGCGTGTGAGGCCGGGGGACTCGCGAGTGCAAAGGCCCTGAGGCTGGCGTGTGCCTGTGTGTTTGCGGAGCAGCGAGGAGGCCCGTGTGGCTAGCGGTGAGTGGCCCCTGGGGAGGAGTGCAGGAGATGAGGTCAGAGAGGCAGTGGCAGGCTGGCCACTCGGAGATTTTGGCTTTGACAAAGAGGGGCATCAGAACATGGCGGCGGCTGGAACGCCCACCCGGACTTTTGACGTATGCAAATGAACTGCATGCAAATGAACCTAGTCCCAGCATCTCCCAGAGGAAATAAAAATGGACTTTGCTCCTTCTCAGAAGAAATGTTGATGGACTTATCATGATATATGACCGGCCTGGCGGGGAGAAAAGCAGAGCGATATAAATAGCCTGCTGAATGTGTCGCTGCGTAGACTCACTGTAAGTGCAATGTATGTTTGGAAAGATGTGGAGGAAGGTCTTACACATCCTCTGCCTCGCTTCCGATAGGCCGCCGGCACCTGGTCCCCGCCCCTGGAGGGCTTAGAAGCCGCTTCGGGGAGGCTGACCTTCCGCCGCACTTCTGACACACTTTTGCCATCTTGGTCCCACCCCAAAGGACTTCCCGGTGTTCGGCCTTGCCCTGCTTCCGCTTCCGGTAGTCTTCCGCCACCTTCTCTCCGCCCCCGAAGGGCTTCCGTATGTTGATCGTTCTGCGCACGCGCGTGGGCCACACGGGCAGCGGACACTCGGCGGGGTGATGGTGGATTTTTCCTGTGGCGTGAAGCCCTTCGTGTAGCCCTCAACTCAATTCCGGTTTTTCTGCTCCGGTTAGTACCTGCCTTCGGGCGCCGCGGGGATGCCGGCTGCGCCGGCGTGGAGCATGGGGATGAGAACTGTCCGGCCGCCTCGTCGCAGGTCACTGCCTCCCAAAGTGCCAGGCCGGTCCTGCGGCCTTAGTCTGGTGTTCCGCTATTTGGGAAATGTGCTCTGGGGGCCGAGATTGCCCGCCGCCCCCCCCCCCCCCCCCCCGCCTCCTTCCGCATGCAGGACCCCAGCCCTCCCGGGAGAAGCCTCTGCCCCTCTTAACGTGTCCGCCCTCCTGGACTCCGTGGTCGGGATACTGGCTTGGCTTTCGAGCGGCTGCGATTCTTTTTTTTTTGAGCTTCGGCCGTTTGTCTCTTGCCCGTGAGGCGCCTGACTCAGTGCTTTCTGCTGAAGCTTCCTGCTCCGCCTGGACGCCCCGTTCTTTCTCCTTCCCCAGTTCTTCCTCTTGGACCTGCAGGGTCTCATCCCTCTTTCTGCCTCTCCCATGTCCCATTTGGGGTCCTTTTCTGTGTTGTTTTCTTTTTTCAAAAAAGGGCTTTTTCGATTTTCCCCTCCAGCCCCGGTGCCTCGGTTTCCACCTGTGTCAAATCGCGTGTGCGTCCCTCACCTGACCACCAGGCGGCGCTGTCGCAGCGTCTACAGAGCCTGCTGCGCTCAGTAGCTGCACCGCGGAGTCAGCCAAAGAAGGGGGAGGACGGAACGGTTTTAAGTCGTGGAAATGCTTTCTCAATTGTAACTTTCATTTTGGTAAGGATCTCACTTTCTTTTGACAGGAGCTGTAAAGTTCAGAAAACACGGTAAGTCACGCACACGTCCGTAAGCTATCGCCTGACAGAGGGTCTGGTACTCAGCTCACGGACCTGCGTGAGAAAACCGGAGTGGGAAGAAATGATCGGTTCCCTGCCACGCACTGGACTCTGGGTGCCAGGATGTGTTTCATGCAGGAGTTACCTTCAGTGGACGGGAGTCATGGGTATATTTTTCCTTTGCGGTCTCAAAGATATGACTCCAGGACCACTCTATTTTCTCCAGGAGGTAAAACAGGAATTGTGTAATCTTGTCTCCAATGTATTTTTAAGTGCTTGACTTTTTTTGGGTGCTGGGGGTGGGGGGGCGGAAATCAAGACACTTTTTTTTATAGTCCGTGCTCTCTTGTGTTTTGATGTCATTATGGTCCCCAGGTCGATCGCGCGCAGCACGAGAGAACGAGAGAGGGACGCGAGGGTAGAGCCTGTCAGGGTTCCCGCTGACTCTCTTGGCCCAGTGGTGCAAGCACCCGGAAGGGAGTCTCGGTTTCTCACCGCTTGTGTTTTGCAGGTCGCTTGTACCAGGTTGAGTACGCCATGGAGGCCATCGGACGTGCGGGCACCTGTCCGGGAACGTTAGCGAGCGGCGGTGTCTGGCTTGCAGCAGAGCGACGCCACACCCACAAGCTGCCTGATGAAGTTGTTGTCCCTGAAAACATTTATAAGCTCAGTGAGTAAGTGAGCTCACAGGGGGGAGAGGGTTTCAATATCTCACGTGCTCACATACGTAGGACCTCACGTATTTCGGGAGGGCTGGCCCGTGTGCCGTAGTAAACTTGACGCGGACGCTTGTTATTGTGCCTTTACTGGTGGACATTTTTGATTTTTACTTGAAACTTCCTCGAGGCTTAGGACGATGCGTTATTCTTTTGACGTGCAGGGCCAAGCCCTAGGTGGAGAAACTACTCTATACCGTTCGGAGTACAGGCGTGGTAGGTGTGCAGGCCTGGGTTAAGTCTGTGTGGCCTCGCGCCCGTTGCTTTCCTTCTCTGGGCTTCGGTGCCGCCTCGAGTGGTGGTGGCCGTTTAATGAACTAGAGTGAAACGAGTGAAATACACTGGCGCAGGGTCTGACACGTGGCAGGCTCCCCGAGTGTTCAGAACGGCTACTCGGGAATTCTGTGGAAGTGTCCCGAATCCTACCCCTGGAGGTCTGGGAACAGTTTAGATGAGCCCCGTCGGTTTCGCGTCGTTGGGCGTGCGGGACTCCTAGCCGGCGGGGCACTGGGTTTGCCTGTCAGAGACTTCCCCCCTGAGTGGGGGGACGAGGCGGATGCCGGTTCTAGGGCCTTTGGATGCGTGTCCAAGGAAGCGTCATCCCTCCAGAGTCACCGCCGGGCCACGGGCCGCTCGGCAGCCGGCAGGCTTGCGGAGGTGTAGTGACAGCAGGTGACAGAGGGTGTCAGCTCTAGGGGAGCCAGCGCAGCCCTCGGGGAATGGCAGCAAAGAAAGGAAAGGCGCCTTTCCTGGGAGCCTAGCCCCTGAGCCCCCTCCCTCCGCCCCGGCCAGCCAGGCCTTTGGAGGTGAGAATACCGATGACCCAGGAGTGGGGGTAGTTTTTCTTCCTCTCTGGCAAAACCTCTGTCTTGCTTCTGGACCTTCTCGGGACTTGCTTTAGCTTCCTAGTGCTCCTTCTCTCGCCCTGTTCGGCGTCGTGGTGCTAAATAACACCTATCGAAGAACTGGAGGGGGCGCCATGTATCTTTCGTGTTAAATGATGTCAGGTTTGTCCTGCAAAGATAAACCTTCTGTAGTTTCTGTCTGTTCAGAAGAAAACCAGAGCATTGACGCGAGCATGGTAAACTTATCATGGAACTTGGGACTTTGCAAACACTTCTTAAAGGCCCTCTCAGACACCTGCTCTGCTTACAGACACATGAATACATTTTTTTTTCCTCCAGGGACATGGCTTGCAGTGTGGCCGGCATAACTTCTGACGCTAACGTTCTGACCAATGAACTGAGGCTCATGGCCCAAAGGTATGGTCAGAGAGGGTGTGACTGATGATCTCTAAGTTAGTTTGTTTGATATCTCTAAGGAGAACTCGTTTTTGCAAAGATGAGAGTCATTACAGATCTATTAATTGAAAATTGTTTTTTTTTTAACCCGAACTTCTAAAATGTTGTGGTAGTAAGATTGTTAGGATGTTGACATTCCCCTGCTCCCCTCTCAAATGACAGGTGACTGTTAATGTCCCCATGGAGCAGGTTTATGTCCAGAATATGTTTTGCTTAGATTTTTGTGTTTTAGGAAAAAATGATGACTATGCCAATGTTTTCATCCTAGGTATTTGTTTACTAGTGTCGGGAGCCAATTCCTTGTGAGCAGTTGGTGACAGCGCTCTGTGATATCAAACAAGCGTACGCACAGTTTGGAGGTAGGAAATCTGGGGCATATTTATTCCAGAAAGGGGAGACATTTTCTAAGTAATAATTTTTTTATGAGATGATAAAAAGAAATTGAAAAGTAAGTAAAAACTTTGTACATTTCCGCTTTGTGGTTTCCGCGATATGTATGATCATATGTTTTATTAATAGACTATCGAGAGGCAAAAATAGCATTTTTAAATCTGGAAACCGATTGTTTTTTACCTAATAATTAAACTCAGCACTGAGAAGCAGTCCTCCATGTCTTAATTCCATCTCCCGGAAGCAAGTGGACGTTTTGGTGGGCCTTAGTCTGTGGTGGCCAGAACAAAGCCACTTACGAATGCTCAGCTTCACAGAAAGGTGCTTCGGCTACGTTCAGGGAGCTCAAGTGACTATAGCGATACTGCATTTGGGCGGTTGATGTACTTGACAGTCCTCTTTCTTGGTTAAAGGGAAAAACGTCCCTTTGGCGTCTCGCTGCTGTCCATTGGCTGGGATAAGCGTTACGGCTTTCAGCTCTATCAGAGCGACCCAAGCGGAAATTACGGGGTATGGAAGGCCACATGCATTGGAAATAACAGCGCCGTGAGTATTTCTGTGTTGCTGTAAAACCTAGCAATAGGTACCTAACATGATTTTGAAACGGCGATGAATGTAAATGGTATTTTAAGGTAGCTGCAACAACTTTAGCATCTGTGATTGCTATTGGTGATGCAGTCGCAGGTTCTGCTAATACCACTGGGGTTTATTGCCTACGTTTGTAACAAAAGGAAATAGTGATTTTCAAAGGCAAGTTGTTGAAATAAGATACAGTTTTTTTCATATCCTGGTGGATAATCCCCTTGAATTCTATCACAAAGTCTTGGAGGTCTGAGGCCCCGGGTTAAAGATTCCATTCACAGAGCATCGACACTCCCCCTCCACCCCATCCCATGTGTCCCCGCCCATCATAATTGCTTACAGTGGTTACATGCTAATAATAATTCAGGCATCAGTCTTCTGCCCAGTCCACGTTCCTGAAAAATGCAGACATTTAAAGGACGTTCTTTTTGATGATTATTTCTGCTTCGTAGGCAGCTGTGTCTATGTTAAAACAAGACTACAAAGAAGGGGAAATGACCCCGAAGTCAGCACTTGCTTTAGCTATCAAAGTCCTCGACAAGACCATGGACGTGAGCAAGCTCTCTGCTGAAAAGGGTAGGTTATGTCCCCTCCTCCGGTTCGGTCAGTTTCCTGGACCGCGTCGGAGAGGTTCCTACGAGGAAATTGCGGTTCCTTCTGCTCAGCACAGCTTACAGCGGGTTGGCTCGTGGGACTTTTTCAAAGGAAGGGACAAAACAGCAGCTTAGAAGGTTGGAATGGGTCAGGAGAAGAAAGATCGTTGACGCAGAAACGTGAATAAAAGTATCCGTGAATCATATGAAGCACAAAACACGAAGGGGTGGTGAGCGAAGGCCGACAAAGGGGGGGGGGGGGGGGGTTTTGAACCGGGTCGCCTGTGCGGGCTGAGTGCGCCCCGTAACGCAGCCGTGTGTGTGTGTGTGTGTGTGTGTGTGTGTGTGTGTGTGTGTGTTTGCCCCCAGTGGAAATTGCCACGCCGACCAGAGAGAATGGAAAGACGGTCATCGGAGTCCTCGGACAGAAGGAAGTGGAACAGCTGATCAGAAGACACGAGGAAGAAGAAGCTAAGGCTGAGCGTGAGAAGAAAGAAAAAGAACAAAAAGAAAAGGATACGTGGGAGACAGAATTGGGGGTCTTATAAATCTTTTGAGCCCCATTTCAGCCGCCCTCTTCCACAGTGAGCACGTGATGGCTTTTGAACCCGGACGGTGGGAAAGAGGGATGGTAGCATCTGATCGGGCCCTCGTCTTTCTGTAAGTTGGGCGGTGACTGCTCTTCATGGACCTTTCTACCCCCCTCCCCCCCTTTTCTGGGAATAAAACTCGGTAAGAATGGAAACGGTGAAGGAGAATTGTCTGTAGCAGTCACTGTTGTTCACCGGGATCAGTGGGTCTGTGATCCTTCATGCTTCAGTGTCCTGGGGCAGCCCTGGAGGTGCCGGGACACAAGAGGCTAAAGTTGGTGGGTGTGAGTGTCATCAGCAGGGAAAGATGGGACCTGTGCCCTGAAGGTCTCCCTTGCTGTGTCCCTACCGTCTTGGAGTACCCGTGGCCCTCGGCCTCTGTGGGAATCACGTTCTTGTACCTGTTGCCAGCCATCGACATCGATGGCTCTTCCTAGGACCGGAAGTGTGTGCGTGCACATGTATACACACACGCGTTCACGCAAACCTCTCCGAAAACACGTGAAAGGCCCGTTTACAGTGCAAGCCCTGCACCCGCTACAGTAATCAGTCATCAGTGCTTCTGAGCACCTCCGGATCCCTCAGATCCCATTTCTCTCTCCCCCTCTACTCCCGAGAGAGAACTCGAGTTTACCTTTCCCCTTACCTACGGCTCTTACAATGCGTTTGTCTGTTCCTCTGCCCCAGGTGGCACATCCCTCGGGGTAGCCGGGTGTGCCCTCTCTCCGTCTCCAGCGGTTGGTTTAAGAACGACCGTGGGCTGAGCCGACCCAGACCAGACGGGCGGGGGGGATGACAGCTGCTGCGGACGCCGCGGCAGGCCCACGGCGGGCGCGTGGCAGGTCCTGTGCAGGAGAGATTATGGCCACAGAGGAAAAGGGGCCACAGACGAGAGCAGTCGGTCTTGGCTGAGGCGGGGGGCGGGGGGTGGCGGGTGGGGTGGGGGGGGGGGCCCTGGTCTCAGCCCAGGAAGGCTCCAGGGCCACCGCCGCAGTGCCGGCCTCCCACACTTGTCCCCTCCAGCTCTCCTCAGAGCACATTGAACCCTTCCGTCGGTTCCCCATGCGAGACTTTCAAAGATCTGCTGCGAAGTGAGTGAAGCTTAAGCTTCAGGACCCCTCGCTTCCGAGGCCTGGGAAGGGACCCTCACAATGTGTTCCGTGCTCGTGCTTTTTGTAAAGTCTGCAAAAGTAAGGTCTTCTACCTGCCGTTAATAAGCGCTACCGTCTGTTTCTGCAGCGGAACATACTTGTTCGCAGATACTTCCATGCGTAGTGAGGTTATTGTTACTCACCTCAGGGTCGAAATGGCTCCCGGGACGTGTTCCTCACCCACCCGCTGAGCCTGCATACCCAGTATAGTGACAGGAAGGCACAGGAACAGAAGTTGTCACCATCGTTGGAAGTTCCCGGGACAGTGGGAGAGGAACAGGGCCTGACATGGGCCAAGTCAGAAGCTCGTCTGTGGCAAACTTCATCCCTAAGGTGTGTGCAGTTACCACCTGGGGATTCAGGTCTCGTGATGCCGGAAACGCCGGGGGATGCCTTACGGGTATGTCAGCTCGTCGAACCACTGCGGTGATTTGGTGAGGTTTCTCATTCTGATTTTCAGTTTGATACCCAATTTTGTATTTGTACTGTCGTATTCTTTTGGTTTAAGAGGACACCCCCACCCCCACCCCCGCTACACACACACACACACACGCACACACGCACACACGCACGCACACACAGATAGTATCTTCTATATAAACCCGAATCAGCCCCTGCTTTCCCTCGTCCTGAGAATGAAGTCCACTTTCTTCATTCTGACCTGCAACTCGCCACTGCCTTGTTGCTGATGCTCTGTCCTGGACCCCCCCACCCCCACCCCCACCCCCTGGACCGCCCTCTGTCTGTCCCTCACCCTCTCTGGAATGCTCTCCTCTCTGCACTCTGTGTCCCGCCCCCGAAGAACTACCCCGTCCTCTTCCCTGTCCCCGTGGGACTTCGGGGGTCCTCTATCCTGCTCGCGAAGGTCTTACACATCCTCCGCCCCGCTTCCGATAGGCTGCCGGCACCTCGGCCCCGCCCCCGGAGGACTTAGAAGCCGCTTCCGTGAAGTCTGACCTTCCGCCACACTTCCGGGACACGTCCGCCCTCCCGGTCCCACCCCGAAGGACTTCCGGCTGACTTCCGCTTCCGGCAAGCCCGCCCCCCCCTTGTTCCCGCCCCTGAAGGTCCACACACCCTGTTCCGCTTCCGGCGGTCTTCCGCCACCCTGTCCCCGCCCCCGAAGAACTGCCGCTTCGTCCTCCCTGCCCCCGTGGGACTTCGGGGTCCTCTGTCCGGCTCCCGAAGGTCTTACACATCCTCCGATAGGGTTCCGGCACCTCGTCCCCGCCCCCGGAGGACTTAGAAGCCGCTTCCGTGAAGTCTGACCTTCCGCCACACTTCCGGAACACGTCCGCCCTCCCGGTCCCACCCCGAAGGACTTCCGGGTGACTTCCGCTTCCGGCACGCCCTCCACCTTGCTCCCGCCCTAGAAGGTCTCGCGCCGCCGGGGCCCCGCCCCTGAAGGTCCACGCTCCCTGTCCCGCTTCCGGTGGGCCCGCCATCTTGGTCCCACCCCCGAAGGTCTTCCGGGTGTTGGACCTCGCCCTGCTTCCGGTAGTCTTCCGCCACCTTCTCTCCGCCCCCGAAGGGCTTCCGTATGTTGATCGTTCTGCGCACGCGCGTGGGCCACACGGGCAGCGGACACTCGGCGGGGTGATGGTGGATTTTTCCTGTGGCGTGAAGCCCTTCGTGTAGCCCTCAACTCAATTCCGGTTTTTCTGCTCCGGTTAGTACCTGCCTTCGGGCGCCGCGGGGATGCCGGCTGCGCCGGCGTGGAGCATGGGGATGAGAACTGTCCGGCCGCCTCGTCGCAGGTCACTGCCTCCCAAAGTGCCAGGCCGGTCCTGCGGCCTTAGTCTGGTGTTCCGCTATTTGGGAAATGTGCTCTGGGGGCCGAGATTGCCCGCCGCCCCCCCGCCCGCCGCCCCCCCCCCCCCGCCTCCTTCCGCATGCAGGACCCCAGCCCTCCCGGGAGAAGCCTCTGCCCCTCTTAACGTGTCCGCCCTCCTGGACTCCGTGGTCGGGATACTGGCTTGGCTTTCGAGCGGCTGCGATTCTTTTTTTTTTGAGCTTCGGCCGTTTGTCTCTTGCCCGTGAGGCGCCTGACTCAGTGCTTTCTGCTGAAGCTTCCTGCTCCGCCTGGACGCCCCGTTCTTTCTCCTTCCCCAGTTCTTCCTCTTGGACCTGCAGGGTCTCATCCCTCTTTCTGCCTCTCCCATGTCCCATTTGGGGTCCTTTTCTGTGTTGTTTTCTTTTTTCAAAAAAGGGCTTTTTCGATTTTCCCCTCCAGCCCCGGTGCCTCGGTTTCCACCTGTGTCAAATCGCGTGTGCGTCCCTCACCTGACCACCAGGCGGCGCTGTCGCAGCATCTACAGAGCCTGCTGCGCTCAGTAGCTGCACTGCGGAGTCAGCCAAAGAAGGGGGTGGACGGAACGGGTTTAAGTCGTGGAAATGCTTTCTCAATTGTAACTTTCGTTTTAGTAAGGATCTTACTTTCTTTTGACAGGAGCTGTAACGTTCAGAAAACACGGTAAGTCACGCACACGTCCGTAAGCTATCGCCTGACAGAGGGTCTGGTACTCAGCTCACGGACCTGCGTGAGCAAACCGGAGTGGGAAGAAATGATCGGTTCCCTGCTACACACTGGACTCTGGGTGCCAGGATGTGTTTTATGCAGGAGTTACCTTCAGCGGACGGGAGTCATGGGTATATTTTTTCTTTGAGGTCTCGAAGATATGACTCCAGGACCACTCTATTTTCTCCAGGAGGTAAAATAGGAATTGCGTAATCTTGTCTCCAAAGTATTTTTAAGTGCTTGACGTTTTGGGGGGGTGGGGGGTGGGGGGGCGGAAATCAAGACACTTTTTTTATAGTTCATGCTCTCTTGTGTTCTGATGTAATTATGGTCACCAGGTTGATCGCGCGCAGCACGAGAGAACGAGAGAGGGACGCGAGGGTAGAGCCTGTCAGGGTTCCTGCTGACTCTCTTGGCCCAGTGGTGCAAGCACCCGGAAGGGAGTCTCGGTTTCTCACCGCTTGTGTTTTGCAGGTCGCTTGTACCAGGTTGAATACGCCATGGAGGCCATCGGACGTGCGGGCACCTGTCCGGGAACGTTAGCGAACGGCGGTGTCTGGCTTGCAGCAGAGCGACGCAACAACCACAAGCTGCTTGATGACGTTTTTTTTTCTCTGAAAAAATGTATAAGGTCAGTGAGTGAGTGAGCTCACAGGGGAGAGGGTTTCAATACCTCACGTGCTCACATACGTAGGATCTCACGTATTTCGGGAGGGCTGGCCCGTGTGCCGTAGTAAACTTGAAGTGAACGCTTGTTATTGTGCCTTTACTGGTGGACATTTTTGATTCTTATTTGAAACTTCCTTGAGGCTTAGGACGATGCGTTATTCTTTTGACGTGCAGGGCCAAGCCCTAGGTGGAGAAACTATTTTATACCGTTCGGAGTACAGGCATGGTAGGTGTGCAGGCCTGGGTTAAGTCTGTGTGACCTCGCGCCCGTTGCTTTCCTTCTCTGGGCTTCGGTGCCGCCTCGAGTGCTGGTGGCCGTTTAATGAACTAGAGTAAAACGAGTGAAATACACTAGCGCAGGGTCTGACACGTGGCAGGCTCCCCAAGTGTTCAGAATGGCTACTCGGGAATTCTGTGGAAGTGTCCCGAATCTTACCCCTGGAGGTCTGGGAACAGTTTAGATGAGCCCCGTCAGTTTCGCGTCGTTGGGCGTGCAGGACTCCTAGCTGGCGGGGCACTGGGTTTGCCTGTCAGAGACTTCCCCCCTGAGTGGGGGGACGAGGCGGGTGCCGGTTCTAGGGCCTTTGGATGCGTGTCCAAGGAAGCGTCATCCCTCCAGAGTCACCGCCGGGCCACGGGCCGCTTGGCAGCTGGCAGGCTTGCAGAGGTGTAGTGACAGCAGGTGACAGAGGGTGTCAGCTCTAGGGGAGCCAGCGCAGCCCTCGGGGAATGGCAGCAAAGAAAGGAAAGGCGCCTTTCCTGGGAGCCTAGCCCCTGAGCCCCCTCCCTCGGCCCCGGCCAGCCAGGCCTTTGGAGGTGAGAATACCGATGACCCAGGAGTGGGGGTAGTTTTTCTTCCTCTCTGGCAAAACCTCTGTCTTGCTTCTGGACCCTCTCGGGACTTGCTTTAGCTTCCTAGTGCTCCTTCTCTCGCCCTGTTCGGCGTCGTGGTGCTAAATACACCTATCGAAGAACTGGAGGGGGCGCCATGTATCTTTCGTGTTAAATGATGTCAGGTTTGTCCTGCAAAGATAAACCTTCTGTAGTTTCTGTCTGTTCAGAAGTAAACCAGAGCATTGAAGCGAGCATGGTAAACTTATCATGGAACTCGGGACTTTGCAAACACTTCTTAAAGGCCCTCTCAGACACCTGCTCTGCTTACAGACACATGAATACATTTTTTTCCTCCAGGGACATGGCTTGCAGTGTGGCCGGCATAACTTCTGACGCTAACGTTCTGACCAGTGAACTGAGGCTCATGGCCCAAAGGTATGGTCAGAGAGGGTGTGACTGATGATCTCTAAGTTAGTTTGTTTGATATCTCTAAGGAGAACTCGTTTTTGCAAAGATGAGAGTCATTACAGATCTATTAATTGAAAATTGTTTTTTTTTTAACCCGAACTTCTAAAATGTTGTGGTAGTAAGATTGTTAGGATGTTGACATTCCCCTGCTCCCCTCTCAAATGACAGGTGACTGTTAATGTCCCCATGGAGCAGGTTTATGTCCAGAATATGTTTTGCTTAGATTTTTGTGTTTTAGAAAAAAATGATGACTATGCCAATGTTTTCATCCTAGGTATTTATTTACTAGTGTCGGGAGCCAATTCCTTCTGAGCAGTTGGTGACAGCGCTCTGTGATATCAAACAAGCGTACGCACAGTTTGGAGGTAGGAAATCTGGGGCATATTTATTCCAGAAATGGAAAACATTTTCTAAGTAATAATTTTTTTATGAGATGATAAAAAGAAATTGAAAAGTAAGTAAAAACATTGCACATTTCCGCTTTGTGGTTTCCGCGATATGTATTATCATATGTTTTATTAATAGACTATCGAGAGGCAAAAATAGCATTTTTAAATCTGGAAACCGATTGTTTTTTACCTAATAATTAAACTCAGCACTGAGAAGCAGTCCTCCATGTCTTAATTCCATCTCCCGGAAGCAAGTGGACGTTTTGGTGGGCCTTAGTCTGTGGTGGCCAGAACAAAGCCACTTACGAATGCTCAGCTTCACAGAAAGGTGCTTCGGCTACGTTCAGGGAGCTCAAGTGACTATAGCGATACTGCATTTGGGCGGTTGATGTACTTGACAGTCCTCTTTCTTGGTTAAAGGGAAAAAACGTCCCTTTGGCGTCTCGCTGCTGTCCATTGGCTGGGATAAGCGTTACGGCTTTCAGCTCTATCAGAGCGACCCAAGCGGAAATTACGGGGTATGGAAGGCCACATGCATTGGAAATAACAGCGCCGTGAGTATTTCTGTGTTGCTGTAAAACCTAGCAATAGGTACCTAACATGATTTTGAAACGGCGATGAATGTAAATGGTATTTTAAGGTAGCTGCAACAACTTTAGCATCTGTGATTGCTATTGGTGATGCAGTCGCAGGTTCTGCTAATACCACTGGGGTTTATTGCCTACGTTTGTAACAAAAGGAAATAGTGATTTTCAAAGGCAAGTTGTTGAAATAAGATACAGTTTTTTTCATATCCTGGTGGATAATCCCCTTGAATTCTATCACAAAGTCTTGGAGGTCTGAGGCCCCGGGTTAAAGATTCCATTCACAGAGCATCGACACTCCCCCTCCGCCCCATCCCATGTGTCCCCGCCCATCATAATTGCTTACAGTGGTTACATGCTAATAATAATTCAGGCATCAGTCTTCTGCCCAGTCCACGTTCCTGAAAAATGCAGACATTTAAAGGACGTTCTTTTTGATGATTATTTCTGCTTCGTAGGCAGCTGTGTCTATGTTAAAACAAGACTACAAAGAAGGGGAAATGACCCCGAAGTCAGCACTTGCTTTAGCTATCAAAGTCCTCGACAAGACCATGGACGTGAGCAAGCTCTCTGCTGAAAAGGGTAGGTTATGTCCCCTCCTCCGATTCGGTCAGTTTCCTGGACCGCGTCGGAGAGGTTCCTACGAGGAAATTGCGGTTCCTTCTGCTCAGCACAGCTTACAGCGGGTTGGCTCGTGGGACTTTTTCAAAGGAAGGGACAAAACAGCAGCTTAGAAGGTTGGAATGGGTCAGGAGAAGAAAGATCGTTGACGCAGAAACGTGAATAAAAGTATCCGTGAATCATATGAAGCACAAAACACGAAGGGGTGGTGAGCGAAGGCCGACAAAGGGGGGGGGGGGTTGAACCGGGTCGCCTGTGCGGGCTGAGTGCGCCCCGTAACGCAGCCGTGTGTGTGTGTGTGTGTGTGTGTGTGTGTGTGTGTGTGTGTTTGCCCCCAGTGGAAATTGCCACGCCGACCAGAGAGAATGGAAAGACGGTCATCGGAGTCCTCGGACAGAAGGAAGTGGAACAGCTGATCAGAAGACACGAGGAAGAAGAAGCTAAGGCTGAGCGTGAGAAGAAAGAAAAAGAACAAAAAGAAAAGGATACGTGGGAGACAGAATTGGGGGTCTTATAAATCTTTTGAGCCCCATTTCAGCCGCCCTCTTCCACAGTGAGCACGTGATGGCTTTTGAACCCGGACGGTGGGAAAGAGGGATGGTAGCATCTGATCGGGCCCTCGTCTTTCTGTAAGTTGGGCGGTGACTGCTCTTCATGGACCTTTCTACCCCCCTCCCCCCCTTTTCTGGGAATAAAACTCGGTAAGAATGGAAACGGTGAAGGAGAATTGTCTGTAGCAGTCACTGTTGTTCACCGGGATCAGTGGGTCTGTGATCCTTCATGCTTCAGTGTCCTGGGGCAGCCCTGGAGGTGCCGGGACACAAGAGGCTAAAGTTGGTGGGTGTGAGTGTCATCAGCAGGGAAAGATGGGACCTGTGCCCTGAAGGCCTCCCTTGCTGTGTCCCTACCGTCTTGGAGAACCCGTGGCCCTCGGCCTCTGTGGGAATCACGTTCTTGTACCTGTTGCCAGCCATCGACATCGATGGCTCTTCCTAGGACCAGAAGTGTGTGCGTGCACATGTATACACACAGGCGTTCACACAAACCGCTCCGAAAACACGTGAAAGGCCCGTTTACAGTGCAAGCCCTGCACCCGCTACGGTAATCGGTCATCAGTGCTTCTGAGCACCTCTGGATCCCTCAGATCCCATTTCCCTCTCCCCCTCTACTCCCGAGAGAGAACTCGAGTTTACCTTTCCCCTTACCTACGGTTCTTACAATGCGTTTGTCTGTTCCTCTGCCCCAGGTGGCACATCCCTCAGGGTGGCCGGGTGTGCCCTCTCTCCGTCTCCAGTGCTTGGTTTAAGAACGACCGTGGGCTGAGCCGACCCAGACCAGACGGGCGGGGGGATGACAGCTGCGGACGCTGCGGCAGGCCCACGGCGGGCATGTGGCAGGTCCTGTGCAGGAGAGATTATGGCCACAGAGGAAAAGGGGCCGCAGACGAGAGCAGTCGGTCTTGGCTGAGGCGGTGGGGTGGGGGGCCCTGGTCTCAGCCCAGGAAGGCTCCAGGGCCACCGCCGCAGTGCCGGCCTCCCACACTTGTCCCCTCCAGCTCTCCTCAGAGCACATTGAACCCTTCCGTCGGTTCCCCATGCGAGAATTTCACAGATCTGCTGCGAAGTGAGTGAAGCTTAAGCTTCAGGACCCCTCGCTTCGGAGGCCTGGGAAGGGACCCTCACGATGTGTTCCATGCTCGTGCTTTTTGTAAAGTCTGCAAAAGTAAGGTCTTCTACCTGCAGTTAATAAGCGCTACCGTCTGTTTCTGCAGCGGAACATACTTGTTCGCAGATACTTCCATGCGTAGTGAGGTTATTGTTACTCACCTCAGGGTCCAAATGGCTCTTGGGACGTGTTCCTCACCCACCCGCTGAGCCTGCATACCCAGTATAGTGACAGGAAGGCATAGGAACAGAAGTTGTCACCATCGTTGGAAGTTCCCGGGACAGTGGGAGAGGAACAGGGCTTGACATGTGCCAAGTCAGAAGCTCTACTGTGGCAAACTTCATCCTTAAGGTGTGTGCAGTTACCATCTGGTGATTCAGGTCCCGTGATGCCGGAAACGCCGGGGGTGGGGGGGTGCGTTACGGGTATGTCGGCTCATCGAACTGCGGTAATTTGGTGAGGTTTCTCATTCTGATTTTCAATTTGATGCCCAATTTTGTATTTGCACTGTCGTATTCTTTGGCTTTAAGAGAACACCGCCCCCCCCCAGCCCGCTACACACACACACAAATAGTATGTTCTATATAAACCCGAATCAGCTCCTGCTTTCCCTCGTCCTGAGAATAAAGTCCACTTTCTTCATTCTGACCTGCAACTCGCCACTGCCTTGTTGCTGATGCTCTGTCCTGGACCCCCCCTCTGGACCGCCCTCTGTCTGTCCCTCACCCTCTCTGGAATGCTCTCCTCTCTGCACTCTGTGTCTCCCGCCCCCGAAGAACTACCCCGTCCTCTTCCCTGTCCCCGTGGGACTTCGGGGCCCTCTATCCTGCTCCCGAAGGTCTTACACACCCTCCGTCCCGCTTCCGACAGGCTGCCGGCACCTCGGCCCCGCCCCTGAAGGACTTAGGAGACGCTTCCGGGAAGTCTGACCTTCTGCCACACTTCCGGGACACTTCCGCCCTCCCGGTCCCACCCCAGAGGACTTCCGGGCGACTTCCGCTTGCGGCGGACCCGCCATCTTGTTCCCGCCCTAGGAGGCCTCACGCAGCCGAGGCCCAACCCCCGAAGGTCTACGCAGCCTGCGCTGCCATCTTGGTCTCACCACGAAGGTCTTCCGGGTGTTTGGCCTCGCCCCGCTTCCGGGAGTCTTCCGCCACCCTGTCCCCGCCCCCGAAGAACTAGAACTACCGCGTCCCCTTCCCTGCCCCGCACTGGGACTTCGGGGTCCTCTATCCTGCGCCCGAAGGCCTTACACATCCTCCGATAGGGTTCCGGCACCTGGCCCCCGCCCCTGGAGGGCTTAGAAGCCGCTTCCCGGAAGTCTGACCTTCCGCCGCACTTCAGAGACACTTCCGCCCTCCCGGTCTGACCCCAAAGGACTTCCGGGCGACTTCCGCTTGTGGCGGACCCGCCATCTTGTTCCCGCCCTAGAAGGTCTCACGCAGCCGAGGCCCAACCCCCGAAGGTCTACGTAGCCTGCCCCGCCATCTTGGTCCCACCCCGAAGGTCTTCCGGGTGTTCGGCCTCGCCCCGCTTCCGGTAGTCTTCCGCCACCCTGTCCCCGCCTCTGGAGAACTGCCGCGTCCCCTTCCCTGCCCCACCCCCGCCCAGGGACTTCGGGGTCCTCTATCCTGCTCCCGAAGGTCTTACACATCCTCCGATAGCGTTCCGGCACCTCGCCCCCGCCCCTGGAGGACTCAGGAGCCGCTTCCGAGAACTCTGACCTTCCGCCGCACTTCCGGGACACTTCCGCCCTCCCGGTGCCACCCCAGAGGACTTCCGGGCGACTTCCGCTTGCGGCGGACCCGCCATCTTGTTCCCGCCCTAGAAGGTCTGACGCAGCCGAGGCCCAACCCCCGAAGGTCCACGTAGCCTGCTCCGCCATCTTGGTCCCACCCCGAAGGTCTTCCGGGTGTTCGGCCTCGCCTCGCTTCCGGGAGTCTTCCGCCACCCTGTCCCCGACCCCTAAGAACCGCCGTGTCCCCTTCCCGGCCCCCGCCCCCGAGACTTCGGAGTCCTCTGTCCTGCTCCCGAAGGTCTTACACGTCCTCCGCAATTCTATGGAGAGGTTTACGGTATCAAATTACAATAGTAAACTCAACATTTACTTAATCTGATGGTGCTCAGACTTTTTTAGAAAGTGCAAATCATCACCTCTCGATTCGGACGCCAGGCTCTGGGATTGCCAAGAAGCCACTTAAGTCCACTGAACTCAACGCGCTTCACCTGCTCCTGTGCGCTCCAGAGGAACTCTTCCATCAACCTGTCAGTGTGCTTGCCGGCTGTGGCTCCCCGCCTGTCTCAGTGCTGCCCTCCTGTGGGGAACTCTGGGAATTACAGCTAAGGGAAGCTCACCGAGTCCATTGTACGGATAGGGCTAGATGGCTAGGCTCAGGGTTGATAGGTTTAGCGTTAATGAGCCTAGGGTTAACAGGCTTCTATCTTTAATAGACTCAGCCTTCCTGGATGGAGCTTCAGAAGAGCTAACAGATTTCCAGAAACGCTTCGTATGTACCCCATCATCAGGCCCAGTGCTCTTTCGGGGTGGCTGTAGGAACCCCGAAAGCGAGGAGTAAGGCCAGCGGGAGACTGTGCAGAGCGCACGTCTGCCCCAGCACACTAAGTGTGAGTAGTCGTAGCGGGGGTAAAAAAAAAAAAGAGTGGCAAACTACCTAGATACTACCTGACTTAGTAAGATAATATAGCTTATTTAATTTTTTCTGCACAACAGTGAGGCAGCAAAGCAGAAGTTATCCTTTCTTATTAATTTTCTAGAATTAAAAAATTCAAACATACATAAAATATTCAAATATAATGACTTGAAGAGTTCTTGCCATACACTTTTAACAATTATTGACATTGTGCCAATAGATATCCATATTGATGTAGGTTAGGATATTGTGGCATGTGCAGGTTCACAGCTAAACGAGTGGTGGTGCCAAGTATTCAAAATAAGGTTTTCAGCTTTGCAGTCTTTCGTCCTTCCTTAATCACCAAATTTTTTAGGTAAATCATTCTTCTAACTCCCCAAATTTGAGACAGTACTAGAGAAATGATATTCAAAGTTAAAATTGAATTTGTACAGCCAAAACTTAAGTCTCTCAGAGTGTTAATGTCATGTTTCTTATTTATACCTTTTATGTATCCAGTTTACTTTGTCTCCTGTTATTGGCAATTTTTTGGTCTTGTTTAAAATTGTTGTTCTTTTACGGTTGTCCCAGTTTTTCTCCCGTGTTGTTTGTATTTTTAACTATCGGCCCAATACCTTCTTATTTTTGTTCTTATACTGTTTTTAGTGTGCGTCACTGCTTGAACCCCTTCACTATTTTTTTTTTGAAATATGTCATCTGTGTGCTATTAGTAGGTTGCTCTTCTAATTATCATTATTAGCTTTAAAGGGTGTAGACTCTGGGAAAGCTTCTTATTGAACTGTCATTGTACTGTGCAGACAGTGCCCAGTTCCACAGACAAGCTCTTCCCTCGTATTTTGCAAGGTTCCGTTCCTCGGATGATCTGTAGGGAAATGACCTTTAGTGGCCCTCCGGGAGGTTTCAGGCAGAATCAGTAGCTCTGCAGGCAGTGACTGCTTTTGTTGCAATATTTCTGTGTATTTTTGTCTTTGGAGGTCTATCGGTTACCATTACTCTAGTAGTCATTTGTGGAATAATCAGAATGACCCCGTGCTGGCACTTCCATGCACAGTTTTATTTCATCCTCACCGTGGTCAGTTTTACAGAAGGCAAAACTGATATGCAGAGAAGGAGGTAACTTGCTTTCAGGTCAGACAGCAGGTGTTAGAGGCTGGAAGGAACCCAAGCCGTCCACCTGAAAATCCTGTGTTCTTAACCAGCGTGCTGTTATCCCCTCTCTTCATACTCAAATCTGAGTAAGACTAGGTCTCCAATTTTAAGAAGCGCAGGCTAATGCCTCATCATCCTTAATAGCAAATTTCTGCAACTAGGTGAAAGTTGTTTCGCGACCGGCGATGAAACTCCGAATATTGGAAAGAAAAGGGAATTGTCAGATGGTATGGACTCGTGTATTCATTCGTGTATGCATTCAACAAAGTGAGCACCTACTATGTACCTCATATATCTTTGTATATTAAAATCATGTATGTCTGGCTGGTGTGGCTCCGTGGATTGAGTGAACTAAAGGGTTGCTGGTTCGATTCCCAGTCAGGGCACAGACCTGGGTTGCAGGCCAGGTCCCCAGTCAGTGTGGGTGCATGAGAAGTGACCACACACTGATGTTTCTCCCCCTCTATTTCTCCCCACTTCCCGTCTAAAAATACATCAATAAAATCTTTTCTAAAAACATGTAAATTAAAGCACGTTTATTTTACATCTACCGTTGATACGTTTATTTTACTCCCATACATGTTTTCTAGGTTTGAAATTTTGTGTCAAGCAACCCCCTAACTGGTCATTTAAAGGCTTCTGTTACTCGGAAGTTAAATAAGTCTGTACTAAGTACCGAGTGCTTCTTAGGGAACTCTGCCTATTTCCATGAGAGTCCTCTGATTTAACTTAAAAACATATCTGAACCGGAGTGTTCCTTATTGATCACAAAGAATTGTATTAATATTTCACCTTAAAAGTACTATTAATAATAGCCTAACTAATAGTTTGGTTCACTAATGATGACGGACTTTTAAAAGTTATTTGTAGGAGAGAAGCCAGTACGCTAACTTTTAAAAATTTGTTAGACAGGATTAGCTGAACCGTTCTTTATTGCAAAACATGAAGATAGCTTGTTTAAGGATTTATTTCGAGGCGACGAAAGATGGGTTCGTCCTGTGGAACACCCACGAATGACAAGATAAAAATCCAGTTTGGCCTCGCAATATCTCAGTTAGTGGGTGTGGTAGGTGTGCATGTCATTCTGTATTCAATGCCATCCTCCTCTGTAGGTCAAATCGCTCGGGGGCCGTCCGCTAAGCTATTTATTCTTCTGTCCTCTCCGCGACTCTAGGGACTCCCGGCGTCGGCGGCACTCTAGGGACGCAGAGTGTACCTACAAGCTTTACGAAGCTGCCGTTCTAGCTGTGGCCTCGGTATTTTTTTCTACGTAGCAGCTTCACAGAGATTCAAGCCTGTGCCTCGGCTCCTTGGGTGTTGATAAGCTTGGAGAAGAATACACTGGGAAGGAGGACAGGGCGTGTCGGCGTCTGAATAGGATGGTCTGGAAAGGTGTCCCTGAGAAGCGACCGGGCGTGGGACTACCCCGGGGAGGGTGTGTCAGGCCGGGGAACTGTCGCGAGTGCAAAGGCCCTGAGGCTGGCGTGTGCCGGTGTGTTTGCGGAGCAGCGAGGAGGCCCGTGTGGCTAGAGGCGAGTGACCCCTGGGGAGGAGTGCAGGAGATGAGGTCAGAGAGGCAGTGGCAGGCTGGCTACTCGGAGATTTTGGCTTTGACAAAGATTTTGGCATCAGAACCTGGCGGCGACTGGAACGCCCACCCGGACTTTTGACGTATGCAAATGAACTGCATGCAAATAAACCTAGTCCCAGCATCTCCCAGAGGAAATAAAAATGGACTTGGCTCCTTCTCAGAAGAAATGTTGATGGACTTAGCATGATACATGACCGGCCTGGCGGGGAGAAAAGCAGGGCGATATAAATAGCCTGCTGAATGTGTCGCCGCGTAAACTCGCTGTAAGTGAAATGTACTGTTTGGAAAGATGTGTAGGGAGGTCTTGCACCGCCCCCGCTCCGCTTCCGATAGGCCGCCGGTACCTGGTCCCCGCCCCCGGAGGGCTTAGAAGCCGCCTCCGGGGAGGTCTGACCTTCCGCCGCACTTCCGCCACGCTTCCCCACCTTGGTCCCACCCCAAAGGACTTCCCGGTGTTAGGCCTCGCCCCGCTTCCGGGAGTCTTCCACCACCTTGTCTCCGCCCCCGAAGGGCTTCCTTGTCCTCGGCCCCGCCCCCCCAGAGGACTTCCGTATCTTCGGCCCGTTCTCCCCGCCCCATTCCCTCCCACCCCGCGAGATCGTTCTGCGCACGCGCGTGGGCCACATGGGCAGCGGACACTCGGCGGGGCGATAGTGGGTTCTTCCTGTGGCGTGAGGCCCTTCGTGTAGCCCTCGATTCCAGTTTTTCTGCTCCGGTTAGTACCTGCCTTCGGGCGCCGCGGGGGTGCCGGCTGCGCCGGCGTGGAGCATGGGGATGAGGACTCTCCGGGGCCTGGTCGCAGGTCACCGCCTCCCAAAGTGCCAGGCAGGCCCCGAGGCCCTGGCCCACCTTTAAGAAATCTCGTCTGGGCGCGCCGGTCCTGCAGCCTTAGTCTGGTGTTCCGCTATTTGGGAAATGTGCTCTGGGGGCCGAGGTCGCCCCACGCCCCCACCCCCAACCCCCCGCCTCCTTCCGCGTGCAGGACCCCAGCCCTCCCGGGAGAAGCCGCTGCCCCTCTTCACGTGTCCGTCCTCCTGGACTCCGTGGTCAGGATACTGGCTTAGCTTTCTAGCGGCTGCGATTCTTTTTTTTTTTTTTTTTTTTTTGAGCTTCGGCCGTTTGTCTCTTGCCCGTGAGGCGTCTGACTCAGTGTTTTCTGCTGAAGCTTCCTGCTCCGCCTGGACGCCCCGTTCTTTCTCCTTCCCCAGTTCTTCCTCTTGGACCTGCAGGGTCTCATCCCTCTTTCTGCCTCTACTGTGTCTCATTTGGGCTCCTTTTCTGCGTTGGTTTTTTTCCAAAAAAGGGCTTTTTCGATTTTCCCCTCCAGCCCCAGTGCCTCGGTCTCCACCTGTGTCAAATCGTGTTTGCGTCCCTCACCTCGGCCAAAGAAGGGGGTGGACGGAACGGTTTTAAGCCGTGGAAATGCTTTTTCAGTTGTAACTTTCGTTTTAGTAAGGATCTTACTTTCTTTTGACAGGAGCCGTAAAGTTCAGAACACACGGTAAGTTCCGCACACGTCCGTAAGCTATCGCCTGACAAAGGGTCTGGTACTCAGCTTACAGACCTGCGTGAGAAAATGGGAGTGGGAAGAAATGATCGGTTCCCTGCTACACACTGGACTCTGGGTGCCAGGATGTGTTTTATGCAGGAGTTACTTTCAGTGGACAGGAGTCATGGGTATATATTTTCCTTTGCGGTCTCGAAGCTATGACTCCAGGACCACTATATTTTCTCCAGGAGGCAAAATAGGAATTGTAGGATTTGTCTCAAAAGTATTTTTAAGTGCTTGACTTTTGGGGGGGTGGGGGTGGGGGGGCGGACGTCAAGACACTTTTTGTATAGTTCATGCTCTCTTGTGTTTTGATGTCATTATGGTCACCAGGTCGATCACATGCAGCACGAGAGAACGAGAGAGGGACTCGAGGGTAGAGCCTGTCAGGGTTCCCGCTGACTCTCTTGGCCCAGTGGTGCAAGCACCCAGAAGGGAGTCTCGGTTTCTCACCGCTTGTGTTTTGCAGGTCGCTTGTACCAGCTTGAATACGCCATGGAGGCCATCGGACGTGCGGGCACCTGTCCGGGAACTTTAGCGAACGACGGTGTTTGGCTTGCAGCAGAGCGACGCAACATCCACAAGCTGCTTGATGAAGTTGTTGTCCCTGAAAAAATTTATAAGCTCGATGATGAGTAAGTGAGCTCACAGGGGGGAGAGTGTTTCAATATCTCACGTGCTCACATACGTAGGATCTCACGTATTTCGGGAGGGCTGGCCCGTGTGCCGTAGTAAACTTGAAGCGAACGCTTGTTATTGTGCCTTTACTGGTGGACACTTTTGATTCTTATTTGAAACTTCCTTGAGGCTTAGGACGATGCGTTATTCTTTTGACGTGCAGGGCCAAGCCCTAGGTGGAGAAACTATTCTATACCATTCGGAGTACAGGCGTGGTAGGTGTGCAGATCTGGGTTAAGTCTGTGTGACCTTGCACCCGTTGCTTTCCTTCTCTGGGCTTCGGTGCCGCCTCGAGTGGTGGTGGCCGTTTAATGAACTAGAGTAAAACGAGTGAAATACACTAGCGCAGGGTCTGACACGTGGCAGGCTCCCCGAGTGTTCAGAACGGCTACTCGGGAATTGTGTGGAAGTGTCCTGAATCTTACCCCTGGAGGTCTGGGAACAGTTTAGATGAGCCCCGTCAGTTTCGCGTCGTTGGGCGTGCGGGACTCCTAGCCGGCGGGGCACTGGGTTTGCCCGTCAGAGACTTCCCCCCTGAGTGGGGGGACGAGGCGGGTGCCGGTTCTAGGGCCTTTGGATGCGTGTCCAAGGAAGCGTCATCCCTCCAGAGTCACCGCCGGGCCACGGGCCGCTCGGCAGCCGGCAGGCTTGCGGAGGTGTAGTGACAGCAGGTGACAGAGGGTGCCAGCTCTAGGGGAGCCAGCGCAGCCCTCGTGGAGCTGCAGCAAAGAAAGGAAAGGCGCCTTTCCTGGGAGCCTAGCCCCTGAGCCCCCTCCCTCCGCCCCGGCCAGCCAGGCTTTTGGAGGTGAGAATACCGATGACCCAGGAGTGGGGATAGTTTTTCTTCCTCTCTGGCAAAACCTCTGTCTTGCTTCTGGACCCTCTCGGGACTTGCTTTAGTTTCCTAGTGCTCCTTCTCTCGCCCTGTTCGGCGTCGTGGCGCTGAATACGCCTATCGAAGAACTGGAGGGGGCGCTGTGTATCTTTCATGTTATAAACGACATCATGTTTGTCCTGCAAAGATAAACCTTCTGTAGTTTCTGTCTGTTCAGAAGAAAACCAGAGCATTGACGCGAGCATGGTAAACTTATCATGGAACTTGGGGCTTTGCAAATACTTCTTAAAGGCCCTCTCAGACACCTGCTCTGCTTACAGACACATGAATACATTTTTTTTTTTTCTTCCTCCAGGGGCATGGCTTGCACCGTGGCCGGCGTAACTTCTGACGCTAACGTTCTGACCAATGAACTGAGGCTCATGGCCCAAAGGTATGGTCAGAGAGAGTGTGACTGACGATCTATAAGTCAGTTTGCTTCATATCTCTAAGGAGAACTCGTTTTTGCCAAGATGAGAGTCATCGCAGATTTATTAATTGAAAATTGCTTCTTTTTTCTAACCCGAACTTATAAAATGCTATGGTCATAAGATTGTTAGGATGTTGACATTCCCCTGCTCCCCTTTCAAATGACAGGTGACTGTCAATGTCCCCCCATGGCGCAGGTTTATGTCCAGAATATGTTTTGCTTAGATTTTTGTGTCTTAGGAAAAAATGATGACTATGCCAGTGTTTTCATCCTAGGTATTTATTTATTACAGTATCGGGAGCCAATTCCTCGTGAGCAGTTGGTGACAGCGCTCTGTGATATCAAACAAGCGTACGCGCAGTTTGGAGGTAGGAAATCTGGGGCATATTTATTCCAGAAAAGGGAAACATTTTCTAGGTAATAATTTTTTTATGAGATGGTAAAAAGAAATTGAAAAGTAAGTGAAAAACTTTTTGTACATTTGCGCTTCGTGGTTTCCGCGATATGTATTATCATATGTTTTATTAATAGACCATCGAGAGGCAGAAATAGCCTTTTTAAATCTGGAAACCGATTGCTTTTCTTACCTAATAATTAAACTCAGCACGGAGTAGCGGTCCTCCGGGTCTTGACTCCGTCTCCTGGCTGTGCCCATCTCCCGGAAGCAAGTGGACGTTTTGGTGGGCCTTAGTCTGTGGTGGCCAGAACAGAGCCACTTACGAATGCTCAGCTTCACAAGAAAGGTGCTTCAGCTACGTTCGGGGAGCTCGAGTGACTGTAGCGATTCTGCCTTTGGGCGGCTGATGTGCTTGACGGTCCTCTTTTTTTGGTTAAAGGGAAAAACGTGCCTTTGGTGTCTCGCTGCTGTCCATTGGCTGAGATAAGCGTTACGGCTTTCAGCTCTATCGGAGCGACCCAAGCGGAAATTACGGGGGATGGAAGGCCGCACGCATTGGTAATAACGGCGCCGTGAGTATTTCTGTGTTGCTGTAAAACCTAGCGATAGGTACCTAACGTGATTTTGCAACGGCGATGAATGTAAACGGTATTTTAAGGTAGCTGCAACAACTTTAGCACCTGTGATTGCTATAACGCAGCCGTGCGTGTGTGTGTTTGCCCCCAGTGGAAATTGCCACGCCGACCAGAGAGAATGGAAAGACGGTCATCGGAGTCCTCGGACAGAAGGAAGTGGAACAGCTGATCAGAAGACACGAGGAAGAAGAAGCTAAGGCTGAGCGTGATAAGAAAGAAAAAGAACAAAAAGAAAAGGATACGTGGAAGACAGAATTGGGGGTCTTATAAATCTTTTGAGCCCCATTTCAGCCGCCCTCTTCCACAATGAGCACGTGTTGGCTTTTGAACCCGGACGGTGGGAAAGAGGGATGGTAGCATCTGATCGGGGCCTCGCCTTTCTGTAAGTTGAGCGGTGACTGTTCTTCATGGGCCTTTCTACCCCCTCCCCCCTTTTCTGGGAATAAAACTCGGTAAGAATGGAAACGGTGAAGGAGAATTGTCTGTAGCAGTCACTGTTGTTCACCGGGGTTAGTGGGTCTGTGATCCTTCATGCTTCAGTGTCCTGGGGCAGCCCTGGAGGTGCCGGGACACAAGAGGCTAAAGTTGGTGGGTGCGAGTGTCATCAGCAGGGAAAGATGGGACTTGTGCCCTGAAGGTCTCCGTTGCTGTGTCCCTACCGTCTTGGAGAACCCGTGGCCCTCGGCCTCTGTGGGAATCACATTCTTGTACCTGTTGCCAGCCATCGACATCGATGGCTCTTCCTAGGACCGGAAGTGTGTGCGTGCACATGTATACAAACACGCGTTCACGCAAACCGCTCCGAAAACACGTGAAAGGCCCGTTTACAGTGCAAGCCCTGCACCCGCTACAGTAATCGGTCATCAGTGCTTCTGAGCACCTCTGGATCCCTCAGATCCCATTTCCCTCTCCCCCTCTACTCCCGAGAGAGAACTCGAGTTTACCTTTCCCCTTACCTACGGTTCTTACAATGCGTTTGTCTGTTCCTCTGCCCCAGGTGGCACATCCCTCAGGGTGGCCGGGTGTGCCCTCTCTCCGTCTCCAGCGCTTGGTTTAAGAACGACCGTGGGCTGAGCCGACCCAGACCAGACGGGCGGGGGGATGACAGCTGCGGACGCCGTGGCAGGCCCACGGCGGGCGCGTGGCAGGTCCTGTGCAGGAGAGATTATGGCCACAGAGGAAAAGGGGCCGCAGATGAGAGCAGTCGGTCTTGGCTGAGGCGGGGCGGTGGGTGGGGGGGTGGGGGGCCCTGGTCTCAGCCCAGGAAGGCTCCAGGGCCACCACCGCAGTGCCGGCCTCCCACACTTGTCCCCTCCAGCTCTCCTCAGAGCACATTGAACCCTTCCGTCGGTTCCCCATGCGAGACTTTCAAAGATCTGCTGTGAAGCGAGAGAAGCTTAAGCTTCAGGACCCCTCGCTTCCAAGGCCTGGGAAGGGACCCTCACAATGTGTTCCGTGCTCGTGCTTTTTGTAAAGTCTGCAAAAGTAAGGTCTTCTACCTGCGGTTAATAAGCGCTACCGTCTGTTTCTGCAGCGGAACATACTTGTCCACAGATACTTCCATGCGTAGTGAGGTTATTGTTACTCACCTCAGGGTCGAAATGGCTCTTGGGACGTGTTCCTCACCCACCCGATGAGCCTGCATACCCAGTATAGTGACAGGAAGGCACAGGAACAGAAGTTGTCACCATCGTTGGAAGTTCCTGGACAGTGGGAGAGGAACAGGGCTTGACATGGGCCAAGTCAGAAGCAAACTTCATCCTTAAGGTGTGTGCAGTTACCATCTGGGGATTCAGGTCCCGTGATGCCGGAAACGCCGGGGGGGCGGGGGGGGCGCCTTACGGGTATGTCGGCTCATCGAACCACTGCGGTAATTTGGTGAGGTTTCTCATTCTGATTTTCAGTTTGATACCCAATTTTGTATTTGTACTGCCGTATTCTTTTGCTTTAAGAGGACACCCCCCCACTCCGCTACACACACACACACACACAGATAGTATCTTCTATATAAACCCGAATCAGCCCCTGCTTTCCCTCGTCCTGAGAATAAAGTCCACTTTCTTCATTCTGACCTGCAACTCGCCACTGCCTTGTTGCTGATGCTCTGTCCTGGACCCCCGCCCCCCTCTGGACCGCCCTCTGTCTGTCCCTCACCCTCTCTGGAATGCTCTTCTCTCTGCACTCTGTGTCTCCCGCCCCCGAAGAACTACCCCATCCTCTTCCCTGTCCCCGTGGGACTTCGGGGCCCTCTATCCTGCTACCGAAGGTCTTACACACCCTCCGCCCCGCTTCTGGTAGGCTGCCGGCACCTCGGCCCCGCCCCTGGAGAACTTAGGAGCCACCTCCGGGAAGTCTGACCTTCCGCCGCGCTTCCGGGACACTTCCGTCCTCCCGGTCCCACCCCAGAGGACTTCCGGGCGACTTCCGCTTGCGGCGGACCCGCCATCTTGTTCCCGCCCTAGGAGGTCTCACGCAGCCGAGGCCCAACCCCCGAAGGTCTATGCAGCCTGCGCCGCCATCTTGGTCTCACCACGAAGGTCTTCCGGGTGTTCGGCCTCGCCCCGCTTCCGGGAGTCTTCCGCCACCCTGTCCCCGCCCCCGAAGAACTAGAACTACCGCGTCCCCTTCCCTGCCCCGCACTGGCACTTCGGGGTCCTCTATCCTGCTCCCGAAGGCCTTACACATCCTCCGATAGCGTTCCGGCACCTCGCCCCCGCCCCTGGAGGACTTTGGAGCCGCTTCCGGGAAGTCTGACCTTCCGCCGCACTTCCGGGACACTTCCGCCCTCCCGGTGCCACCCCAGAGGACTTCCGGGCGACTTCCGCTTGCGGCGGACCCGCCATCTTGTTCCCGCCCTAGAAGGTCTGACGCAGCTGAGGCCCAACCCCCGAAGGTCCACGTAGCCTGCTCCGCCATCTTGGTCCCACCCCGAAGGTCTTCCGGGTGTTCGGCCTCGCCTCGCTTCCGGGAGTCTTCCGCCACCCTGTCCCCGCCCCCTAAGAAAACTGCCGCGTCCCCTTCCCTGCCCCACCCCCGCCCCGAGACATCGGGGTCCTCTATCCTGCTCCCGAAGGTCTTACACATCCTCCGATAGAGTTCCGGCACCTCGCCCCCGCCCCTGGAGGACTTAGGAGCCGCTTCCGGGAAGTCTGACCTTCCGCCGCACTTCCGGGACACTTCCGCCCTCCCGGTGCCACCCCAGAGGACTTCCGGGCGACTTCCGCTTGCGGCGGACCCGCCATCTTGTTCCCGCCCTAGAAGGTCTGACGCAGCCGAGGCCCAACCCCCGAAGGTCCACGTAGCCTGCTCCGCCATCTTGGTCCCACCCCGAAGGTCTTCCGGGTGTTCGGCCTCGCCTCGCTTCCGGGAGTCTTCCGCCACCCTGTCCCCGACCCCTAAGAACCGCCGTGTCCCCTTCCCGGCCCCCGCCCCCGAGACTTCGGAGTCCTCTGTCCTGCTCCCGAAGGTCTTACACGTCCTCCGCAATTCTATGGAGAGGTTTACGGTATCAAATTACAATAGTAAACTCAACATTTACTTAATCTGATGGTGCTCAGACTTTTTTAGAAAGTGCAAATCATCACCTCTCGATTCGGACGCCAGGCTCTGGGATTGCCAAGAAGCCACTTAAGTCCACTGAACTCAACGCGCTTCACCTGCTCCTGTGCGCTCCAGAGGAACTCTTCCATCAACCTGTCAGTGTGCTTGCCGGCTGTGGCTCCCCGCCTGTCTCAGTGCTGCCCTCCTGTGGGGAACTCTGGGAATTACAGCTAAGGGAAGCTCACCGAGTCCATTGTACGGATAGGGCTAGATGGCTAGGCTCAGGGTTGATAGGTTTAGCGTTAATGAGCCTAGGGTTAACAGGCTTCTATCTTTAATAGACTCAGCCTTCCTGGATGGAGCTTCAGAAGAGCTAACAGATTTCGTATGTACCCCATCATCAGGCCCAGTGCTCTTTCGGGGTGGCTGTAGGAACCCCGAAAGCGAGGAGTAAGGCCAGCGGGAGACTGTGCAGAGCGCACGTCTGTCCCAGCACACTAAGTGTGAGTAGTCGTAGCGGGGGTAAAAAAAAAAAAAGAGTGGCAAACTACCTAGATACTACCTGACTTAGTGAGATAATATAGCTTATTTAATTTTTTCTGCACAACAGTGAGGCAGCAAAGCAGAAGTTATCCTTTTTTATTAATTTTCTAGAATTAAAAAATTCAAACATACATAAAATATTCAAATATAATGACTTGAATAGTTCTTGCCATACACTTTTAACAATTATTGACATTGTGCCAATAGATATCCATATTGATGTAGGTTAGGATATTGTGGCATGTGCAGGTTCACAGCTAAACGAGTGGTGGTGCCAAGTATTCAAAATAAGGTTTTCAGCTTTGCAGTCTTTCGTCCTTCCTTAATCACCAAATTTTTTAGGTAAATCATTCTTCTAACTCCCCAAATTTGAGACAGTACTAGAGAAATGATATTCAAAGTTAAAATTGAATTTGTACAGCCAAAACTTAAGTCTCTCAGAGTGTTAATGTCATGTTTCTTATTTATACCTTTTATGTATCCAGTTTACTTTGTCTCCTGTTATTGGCAATTTTTTGGTCTTGTTTAAAATTGTTGTTCTTTTACAGTTGTCCCAGTTTTTCTCCCATGTTGTTTGTATTTTTAACTATCGACCCAATACCTTCTTATTTTTGTTCTTATACTGTTTTTAGTGTGCGTCACTGCTTGAACCCCTTCACTATTTTTTTTTTGAAATATGTCATCTGTGTGCTATTAGTAGGTTGCTCTTCTAATTATCATTATTAGCTTTAAAGGGTGTAGACTCTGGGAAAGCTTCTTATTGAGCTGTCATTGTACTGTGCAGAGAGTGCCCAGTTCCACAGACAAGCTCTTCCCTCGTATTTTGCAAGGTTCCGTTCCTCGGATGATCTGTAGGGAAACGACCTTTAGTGGCCCTCCGGGAGGTTTCAGGCAGAATCAGTAGCTCTGCAGGCAGTGACTGCTTTTGTTGCAATATTTCTGTGTATTTGTGTCTTTGGAGGTCTATCGGTTACCATTACTCTAGTAGTCATTTGTGGAATAATCAGAATGACCCCGTGCTGGCACTTCCATGCACAGTTTTATTTCATCCTCACCGTGGTCAGTTTTACAGAAGGCAAAACTGATATGCAGAGAAGGAGGTAACTTGCTTTCAGGTCAGACAGCAGGTGTTAGAGGCTGGAAGGAACCCAAGCCGTCCACCTGAAAATCCTGTGTTCTTAACCAGCGTGCTGTTATCCCCTCTCTTCATACTCAAATCTGAGTAAGACTAGGTCTCCAATTTTAAGAAGCCCAGGCTAATGCCTCATCGTCCTTAATAGCAAATTTCTGCAACTAGGTGAAAGTTGTTTCGCGACCGACGATGAAACTCCGAATATTGGAAAGAAAAGGGAATTGTCAGATGGCATGGACTCATGTATTCATTTGTGTATGCATTCAACAAAGTGAGCACCTACTATGTACTTCGTATATCTTTGTATATTAAAATCATGTATGTCTGGCTGGTGTGGCTCCGTGGGTTGAGTGAACTAAAGGGTTGCTGGTTCGATTCCCAGTCAGGGCACAGACCTGGGTTGCAGGCCAGGTCCCCAGTCAGTGTGGGTGCATGAGAAGTGACCACACACTGATGTTTCTCCCCCTCTATTTCTCCCCACTTCCCGTCTAAAAATACATCAATAAAATCTTTTCTAAAAACATGGAAATTAAAGCACGTTTATTTTACATCTACCGTTGATACGTTTATTTTACTTCCATACATGTTTTCTAGGTTTGAAATGTTGTGTCAAGCAACCCCCTAACAGGTCATTTAAAGGCTTCTGTTACTCGGAAGTTAAATAAGTCTGTATTAAGTACCGAGTGCTTCTTAGGGAACTCTGCCTATTTCCATGAGAGTCCTCTGATTTAACTTAAAAACATACCTGAACTGGAGTGTTCCTTATTGATCACAAAGAATTGTATTAATATTTCATCTTTAAAGTACTATTAATAATAGCCTAACTAATAGTTTGGTTCACTAATGATGACGGACTTTTAAAAGTTATTTGTAGGAGAGAAGCCAGTACGCTAACTTTTAAAAATTTGTTAGACAGGATTAGCTGAACCGTTCTTTATTGCAAAACATGAAGATAGCTTGTTTAAGGATTTATTTCGAGGCGACGAAAGATGGGTTCGTCCTGTGGAACACCCACGAATGACAAGATAAAAATCCAGTTTGGCCTCGCCATATCTCAGTTAGTGGGTGTGGTAGGTGTGCATGTCATTCTGTATTCTGTACCCCGTCCTCTTCCCTGTCCCCGTGGGACTTCGGGGCCCTCTATCCTGCTCCCAAAGGTCTTACACACCCTCCGCCCCGCTTCCGACAGGCTGCCGGCACCTCGGCCCCGCCCCTGGAGAACTTAGGAGCCGCCTCTGGGAAGTCTGACCTTCCGCCGCACTTCCGGGACACTTCCGTCCTCCTGGTCCCACCCCAGAGGACTTCCGGGCGACTTCCGCTTGCGGCGGACCCGCCATCTTGTTTCCGCCCTAGGAGGTCTCACGCAGCTGAGGCCCAACCCCCGAAGGTCTACGCAGCCTGCGCTGCCATCTTGGTCTCACCCCGAAGGTCTTCCGGGTGTTCGGCCTCGCCCCGCTTCCGGGAATCTTCCGCCACCCTGTCCCCGCCCCTGAAGAACTGCCGCGTCCTCCTCCCTGCCCCCGTGGGACTTCGGGGTCCTCTGTCCGGCTCCCGAAGGTCTTACACATCCTCCGATAGGGTTCCGGCACCTCGTCCCCGCCCCCGGAGGACTTAGAAGCCGCTTCCGGGAAGTCTGACCTTCCGCTGCACTTCCGGGGCCCTTCTGCCATCTTGTTCCTGCACACTGACTGCTGCTTCCAGCAGGCCCGCCATCTTGTTCAACCCCTCTTTCCCCCCACACTTCTCTTCCCTCTGCTCTCCACCACGCTGCAAAGTAGGCAGGGAACCAGCAGTGTCCCCATCAGAAATGAGAAACCGGGACCCACTCAGCCCTGATGTCAAAATCTGCGTTTCCACGGAATCCCCAGTGATTTGCAAGCATGTCTGAGACCCGCTGTCAAGGAGCAAGAAGGGTGGGGGTGCTCAGATCCTGAGACTCATCTGAGCAGGATGAGCCTCTCAGTGACCGTGGAGGCAATGTGACAGAACCCCTGGGCTGCTCCAATTGAAAACAAACCCACGGGCTCTTTAGTCAGGGGCCCGATTGCCCGCCACCAAAATGATAACTCTGAATACCAGAATTTAGTGAAAAGAAAAAGAATTGTTTATTTAACAGTTATCTAGATTTAGATTATATGCGGATTTCTGCTGTTAAGTATTATGTTCTTTAAAACACCCATAAACACATATCCTTGCCTCCCCCCTACCAAACCAGGCTAGTTTTAGAAAAGTTAGAGAAACCGTTTCCCCACTTTCCAAACACAGTTCAGCTTTGGCAGCAGCGGCCAATCACTCAATTCTGATTGGGGAGGTCCTTTCTGTGCTGTGGTGCCCTCCAGGTCTTAATGCAGAACCGCCTGGTTTCTCAGCCTCCTTGGAAACTGCCTTCTTCCTGCAAAGCGCATGGATCTCCTCAAAACCACATGGCGAGAGCCTCTTAAAGCAGCCTGGAGACCCCTTCTCTAAGCCACATCGAGAACTTAGCTTCTTTATTCCGCATGGAGAAGGCCCCTTCACCAAGCCGCGTGCCTTTTATAGGCACCCGTCCCACTTGCACACTGGATTGGTGCTCCTCTAGCTGCTTTCCTGGCCGTTGTTCCCAGAGTGGGTGGGTGGGTCTGTGGACATTCAAGGACCTTGGGGTCCTTTTAAACAAGCAGACTGTGCTGAGACTATCAGTTTCTGCCTCTGCTTCAACCTCCACTGGTTTGTATAGTCAGAAGCAATGAGGCTTGATTTTCCCAGGTGCTGGGACTGGGTGCTGAGAGGGCTGGTTTGGTGCTGGGACTGGGTGCTGAGAGGCCTGGTGTGGTGCTGGGAGCACTGCCCAGGTGTCTCTGCTGAGTTTTCAAAAACGTGTGGGTGTGCTTTCTCCTGGCGTGCTGCTGTTGCCAGTGCCACCACACCGTGCCGTATCTGGCCATGCTGTGCTGCTCCTACTTGGTGAGTGTTTCTTCTCTCCACGTTAGTTTGCTGGACTTCCGTGCAGCTCGATGTTGTGGAGCTTTTGGTTGTGTCTACTTTTGAGGTCGTTGTATTCTTTCTCGGTTGTGGAGGGAGATGCAGCGTATCCGTCTAGGCCTCCATCTTTGCTGGAAGTCCCTGTGGTGTTTTTTCATGGGTCTATGGAGCGGTTCAGGAATTTGCTTGTCATTGGTTTGTAGGGGCCATGCTCACGTTCTCATCAGTGTCTGAAGTATGAAGTTGGTCTGCTTGTTTTAGGTCCCTGTGTTTTAGAAATGATTGCCTTTTCCTTTTTAAAGCAGCATGTGATCAAAAAAACAGGTGCCTGTAGGCCATATCCCAGGGAAGGGTGAAGATATGCAAGTCATGTAGGAAGCAGGGAGGGATCCTCAGGGAGGCTTGGCCAAGTCTTCCAGTGTCATAGCAGGTGAGCTACTGAGAAGGATGTGTGTCCCCGAGGGGGGCCTTTCATGCGTGCCATCTGTCTCATGGGTAGGAGGGTAGATAGGGATGGGAGGTAGTCCTGTCTCTTGTCAGTATTCCCTGATGGAGTGGGTTGTTGAGTTGGCCACTTTGGGTATGTGGTGGAGCAGGGTAGAGGATAAGTCATCATTGTCTACTGAGGGGTTGGGTGCTTGGTGTGCTGGGGTCCAGTAGATTTTCCTGTGAATATAGGGGAGGCAGCCTCCCTTGCCTACTTTTGGGAGATGGGTGCGGAAATTAGAATGGGTGTCCATTGGAATGTCACCGCCAGTTACCCAAGTGGATCTATTCTTTGGCAGAGAAGAGATGTGTCTTTTCAGAATCTCTGGCTATTGTTCTGGCCTCCAAGTAGAGTTGATGGCATCGGAGTAGGGTGCCATCATCCCTATTCTGACAGTCAGGGTATGTCCCGTTGTCCCCTACGTTGTGTGGAGGTCCATCTGTATTGTACTGCAGAAGAAAATGAGCCTCTTTGTTGTGAGACTTTTGAGTGTCCAAGTTGTCCTAGTTGAGAGTTGTGAATTCCAGCTGTGATAGAGCGGGGTTGGGGTGGGAATGGAGGGCATCTCTGTTTCTTGGCTGGTGTCCTACTTAGAAAAGAAAAGAAGAGAAAAGGCAAGGCAGGGGGAGGGGAGAAGGAGGGGGAGGGAAGAGAAGGTGAGAGAAGGAATGGTCCAGGAGAAAGAGAAACATAAAGATAAGAGAGTTCTGGGCTCTGAGAGGATCCCCGTGTCCTTATTCCAGGAGTCAGCTAGTGGGATGTAGGGTGTCCCTTGGGTTTTTCAGCATAAAGCTATTGGATATCTGTGGTGAGAGGAGATAGAATGAAGGCGAGTTGCTTGTTGTATTTGGAAGTGTCCCCCTGGATCTCCTGAGGGGGTGGACAGCGGTTCACGGGGTGTCCCGTCGCTCCCCTGTGAAAAGCAGTGTATGCGTCTGGTGACACGATGCCGTGGTCAGGCTGCAGAGATTCGCCGTATCCATGTTTTTTCCAGAGAGCAGGGATAGTTTTAGATGAAGGTGTACCGTTTCTATTCATGTCAGTGCTTTTCTCTGTGTGGCTACTTTCCTGGAAGGAGCAGGAGAAGGAGGGAGAGGAGGAATGGTAGAAGTTTGATTGGAGATGTTATGCAAGGAATGTCGGTTGGTAGGATGCTCTTGCACTGAACCGGAGAGGTTTGTAGTGTTTTAAAACATCTGCCCCCTAGATGTCTTTGGCTTACTCCACTTTAGCTTTGGTGGGTATATTTTAGGAAAATGGAGGATGCTCTTAAACAGGAGTCATCAAGGCATCTGTGTAAAAGCATTCTTGGTGAGAGGTGGGCTGGGATAGTAGGCTAACCTGTTTTAGAAGGATCTCCTCTATGATGGTCCTTGTTTGTCTGAGGGCAGGGCCTGGAGAGAAACAGTGAGAGGAGAGGAAGGTTCTGGCAGTAGTTGAGAAATGGGCCGAGTTTTACCGTGACCCTGCTTTCTATGCTGTGTCTTAGAGGCAGGTATTTGTCATTTTAAGTGTAGAATTGACAGCCTTTTGTAAGAAAAAAGGAAAAGCGGTGAGTCCCAAAGCAGTGAAAAATAATTAGGAGTCAAGGGCAAATGTCATTAGAGGGTCTGTAAGTCAGAATGGACTGTATTAGCCTGTTGACCAATGAGGAAAGGGCCTTTCCACAGCTTAACTCTGATATCTTCTGAGGACCCAGGATATCGGAGATGAAAGGAGGGGAGATCGTTGTCACCAAGGTCCTGGAGATGGGAAAATGTAATTGGACAGCCCAGCCAACCAGAAGGAGAAAAGCGAAAGAAGAATCGGTGGCAGACCTATCACCGGAGCACTGTGAGTTAATTTTCACTTTGAGGGAAGTTAGGTCATCCTGTGTGATTGCCACTGTGGAGTATCCAGCATGAAACACGGAGAAGGAGGGGGAGAGGGGAGGTGGGGCGGCTTTAGATGCTATTAGGGACAGAAGCAGCCAGCTGCATCTCTTCATTATGTACGTAGGTTTGGCTTTTTGGCTGTGGGAAGGGCTGCAAATCTGTGAATACACAACTGCCTCACTGACCGGTGAAGTCATTCCTGAAGGTGGAAGAGAACTTTCAGTAGGCTGTTATAGACTCTTGTAGAATTTCCTTCCTTGAGAAGTATGTGCAGGGGATTTAAAGTCATCATGAATCCTGAGCGGCTGAGAATGTATTTTCTGTGGTAAGAAAAAGGTGAATCGCAGAGATATCGGAAGGGCTCTTTGCAAAGTACGGGAGCCCATTGGAAGACGTTAGAGATTTAGAACCTTGTGAGCCTTGTCAGCCAAGGAACAGATGTTGTGAAATCATGTCAGACTATGGAAGGTGACGATGGAAGGTCTGTGACACCCGCACAGCCTACCCAAGCCTGGTTTTAGACTGTTGGGAAGGAGTAGAGTTTGAAGCTTAGCGCAGTAGTTCAGGAAGCAGAGGACATGTCATCGTTCTGCCAGGCATGACTGTAGCCATTTGGCAGTGGCAGTGTCACAGAATGGGGGGAGTTCAAAAAATTCCTAGAGCCTGTGGGTTGTGAGATGGGGAAAGGAGACTCTTAGGAAGGTGTCTTCCCACGTGTTTGGGTATGGGCTAGTGTCCTTGTTGTGCAAATCACTTTGGTTTTTTCACGGGCAAGGCAATGGGAGGGGGTCGGGAACCAGGAACGGTGTAGAAGAGCACTCACAGTGTGTTGAAGGTTCTGTGAGTGGTGAGAACAGGTTATCATGTCCACTGCGTCCAAGGTGCAGTCAGGGATTTAGTAAGTGGCAGACGTTTTAGGGACAGAACATCATGTGGCTTGGAGGTGAGAACACCATGCGGATTTAAAGGAAAAGGAGAATTCTGTGCAGTTGACAAGAAGGCTGGGAACTGCACGTGTTTCTGGACGAAAAGCTGGAGGGCAGCACAACATAGGGAATGAGTCCCCAATCAGGGTCGAAGGATTTGGAGATGCCGGTCAAGTTAAACTGTGTCTAGAAAGTAGAGTAAACTGTATGTGTGACTTTTTAAAGAGGAGTCTGATTTCGTAGGGGAGACCAGACTGTGTTTGAGGGTGTTTTAACGGAAAATAAGACATAAATGCAGAAATTTTGCAAATCATGGAACTGTCTATAACTATGAAAGAAGGAAATTTTTTAATTGTCACTAAAGTGTGGTATGGAGAGTTATGCTTCTGGTGGTGGGCCATCGGGCACGTAAGAACTGCACAGCTTATGGGATATCTTTCCATCGTAGCATCCCGTGGGTTTTGTTACAACAGAGAAAACCATGGCCTTCTTCATGTTTCTGTTAGTCTATGCATTTCCTCTTTGTTGCTGGTTATTCCACTCTTAAAAAAAAGTGTCTGGTGTATGAAGGGAGGCGTGGGATAGTTCTCTGTGCCCTTGTCTGGTGAGTGTGGGTATAGGGGGTCTGGGTTCCATTCGTAGCTGAGAAGAAAGCCTAGGGTCAGTGAGGTTGTGGATGGTGTTCCCTAGTGTCAGAGGATCCTTTGGGCCCTTTGGGGGAACATGAAGCTGTTAGGGTAGCCCTGCTGTGAGAAATCACCTAGAGACTGCTGTGGGAACAGATCACGGGTTTATTGAGGGAGCCAAGGAAGGGGTAAGGGTGTTCAGGGTAAAGGAAATTCTCCGTACTGAATGAACGTCTCTTAGGAGCCAGGGAGATGGGTGGCGGAGGCGGTGGGGGTAGCTTCCGGTACTCCCGGTGGGCCTGTAAGAATCGCCATGGTCGGTCCTGTCTTCAGGTAGCTATTTTTTAGCCCTTTCGGTAAGGGGGAGTTTGCTTATTGATATGTTTAGTGTTAGTCGGATATTGACATCTCATGGGTTTCCCCCTCCCACAGCAGCTTAGTTAACATTTTGGGCTAAGTCTATGAGCATTTCCTTTTGGAAAGTTTCAGTCTCTTCACTTATGTTTTGGGAAATGCTAGATGCAGGGTCTGTTTGATCACCAAAATTCAGGTGTCCATGACCTGACAGAACATCATTTCCAGTTGCCTCCTCTCAAGGACCCAGAAACAGAATGAAGTGATTTGTGTATATCGATCGAGTTGTCAGGTTCAACTGTCCTAGGAAGAGTAAATTTTGTTTAGGACCAGGGAAGAAACGTTCCCAGGGAAGCCTGCCACAGAGCACCCACCCTGGACCCGGTGGCCATCCAGTGACGGGGTCCTCTGGTGAATCTTGCAGGCCGGTATTGTGTACCTCGCCAGTTTTGTCACACCAGGTTTTTTGTTTCCGAAAAAATGAAGGGTGTTATGGGCTTTAGGCATGTTTCCCAATTTAGAGAATAAAGTTAGGTATGAAGTATCAGGAAGTCTGTTAGTATGCATGGAATGTTTGATTCGTGAATGGGAGCAGCAAGGGTAGGGTGGGCAAAGCTCAGGGTGGGAAGCTTGCAGTAGGTCGGCCGGGTTGCCCATGGCATTCCAGAGCCCCGGATTCACGAGTGCCAGTCCTTTGTTTTGAGGAGGGACGTATTTGTGTGTGGTGGGGGGTAGGGGTGAGGGAGTTGAATTTGTACGGAGAGGGAAATGTGTCTGCCTCGTAAGACCTTGGTCATGGATCCTTAGAAGTGTGAGTGGGTTTTCTCCAAGGCCCTATCTGAGGTTTTCCATGTATTTTGCCCTGGAATGTGAATATGTTCTGAAATGGTCTCCTCAGGTATTATGGAAGGATTCTTAAGAGTTTCAAGAATTTTTGTTTCTGCGGTCATTTTTGTTGTTGAAGTTGGAAGAGCAGGCAGTAGGACGGGAGAGGGCCCGGGAGGGTGGAACTAGGGTCGTAGGCACGAGTTTTCTATTCTATTCGTTCCCTATGAGGTGAGTGGTGGTCTCCAAAAGTCCTTGGAGTCTGCCGGTTGGGGGATGGGGAAAAGGGAACAGTTTTGAGGAACCGTTTTAAGGTACCTTTGAATGACAATGGCTATGCTAGTTTCTGAGTTCTGCCAATCGCTTAGGTCCTCCTAAGGCCTCCAGGTGATGAGCGGGGCTAAGAGCCTAGAGCCTGCGCAAAGTTCTGTGAGTGGCCAGAACTCGTTACCACGCCCATCGCGTTACAGGACTGCAGTCAGGGATTCAAGAAAAGGGGGCAACATTTTAGAGGGGGTGGATGAGATCCACGGAGTGTATCAGGAGTGCAGAGAACTTGATGGTGCTCTGATAGGGCCAAGCACACGTTTTCCTGGATTGTTATAAGGAGAGAGAGGACATCGTCCAGGAGATCCCAAAGGAGAGAGGTGACAGATCTGGGATGGGGAACTTCTGGGCCTGTTTTTGGCTTGGGGAGCAAGGGATGTGCTGGCTCCTGTGGGAGAAGAGGGCTAGTGAGCTGAAGTGCCTAATGCCTCCCCCAGGTTGGGATACTGAAAGTAAAGACCCATTTTCCTCAACACTAGTTGTGTTTTACACCAAGGGCCCACGTGAAAGAATCTGGTTTTACTCTGTCACCATTGTGACGATGACGTATGTGGCTCGTGGAGCCTGTAGTCAGGTTTGCTCTGTGTCAGTTTCAGTGCAGCGGATGTCCATGCGACGTGTGCCATTCCTACTTTCTTTAGGACAGCCGTATTTGTTAGTACTGTTGTTAGAAACAAGGTCATAGTGACTCTCAAACCAGTAGCAAAGTCATTGGTAACAAAAGGCAAATGTAATTAAAGGGTCTTAAGTGCAAATGTAATTAAAGGATCTCTGAGAAGGGAGTGGATAACATTAGCATATTCACAAATCACAATAGGGGCATTTAGGTGAACGCGGAGTATCCAGTCATGGAGAAATGGGGAAGGAGGAGAGGGGAGGGGAAACTAGTTGCGTTAGGGTGGGGAAGCTAAGACTATAAAACCAGGTTCCTTTGTCTACTTGGGGCGCACATTCTCCTGGCTATGAGGGTGCGCCTGGCTCTGCAGACTCGTGAATAAAGGCCTCGCTTTACTGCTCAAGTCCTGTGTCCCAGTTTTTATTGTGAGCGTTTCTCACAATTTGGGGGCTCGTCCGGGATCCTCCGCCTGTATGTGGGAAGGGCTCTAAGCCAAGGCGGGGAGACGCGTCCTACCCGCTTTTGGGTGGCCCGCTTGACCCAGGGCCCACCCGCCTCAGTGTCCGGAAACGACCCGAGACTTCTTGTTGGGACAGCAGTGGATCGACGCAGGGGGAAACAAAAGCAAACACCGCGACAACCAGGCAACCTCGTGCACGGGCCAAGGTAGGAAAATTGGACTTAAGTACTGCCTTGGTGGTTGGGCATCCTCGGGAAGCTGATTGTGCGTGTGGCTGGTACGAGTTGTGCGTGTGGCTGGTACGAGTTGTGTGTGTGGCTGGTACGAGTGTGGAGTGCCTCTCTTCCGGGTCCGCTGTCCCGTGAGGGAGACGGCCGGAGTGCACCTCCGCTGGGTCCGTTGTCCCGTGAGGGAAATGGCCGGAGTGCATCTCCGCTGGGTCCGTCCTCCCGTGAGGGAGACGGCCGGAGTGCACCTCCGCTGGGTCCGTTGTCCCGTGAGGGAAACGGCCGGAGTGCATCTCCGCTGGGTCCGTCCTCCCGTGAGGGAAACGGCCGGAATGCACCTCCGCTGGGTCCGTTGTCCCGTGAAGGAAACGGCCGGAGTGCACCTCCGCTGGGTCCGTTCTCCTGTGAGGGAACGGCCGGAGTGCACCTCCGCTGGGTCCATTGTCCTGTGAGGGAAGCGGCCGGAGACGAACGAAGCATCTCGGTCTGTGTGCACGTAAGCGAGTGTGGAGTGCCCCTCCGCTGGGTCTGTTAGATTGAGAACACAACCGGATTCAGCCACGGGAATCAGCTGAGGATGGGAAATGCAAATTTTAGGCCTAGGGGTGGGGACCAAAAGTAAGGAAGAACAGACAATGGTAAATTATTGTTGTTTCCTTTGGCCAAAGGAATCTATTTAGGGGAAATCTGTCTTCTAGCCCCGATTTGGGTCTGATGAATGTTGGGTTTGTTAAGCCCTGATCTTATATGTGTGTTCAGCTTTTTTGGATTGTTTGTTTGTTTGTTTGTTTGTTTGTTTTTGGAGAGAAAAGAGGGGGCATCGCTGTGTGGTTGCCTCTCGCTCGTGCCCCAGTTGGGGACCTGGCGTGTGGCCTGGTCGTGTGCCCTGACTGGGAGTAGAACCGGCGACACTTGGTTCGCGGGCTGGTGCTTGGTCCACTGGGTCATAACAGCCAGGGCCAGGCATCAGCCTTTAAGGAAGAGAGGGAATATGCTCTCTGCTGATCACCACCTACCAGCAGATCCGCAGGTCTCTTCCCTGTAAAAAAGAAAAAGATAAGGCCTGGGACCCTCTGTCCTGTCTCCCATTGCCTTATAGCCCTGGCCAGCCGGCAGCCAACTGGGCAGAGGGACCGTGGACGGACAGTACAGACGGAAGAGGCCAGGAACACCTAGCAGATACCCCACCAGTATCCGCCCCCATGACACCTACGGCGCTGGTGGCAACTTATCTAAATTAAGAAAGGAATTGAAACAATGTAAGCAAGACCTAAAGAACTTCCCCGTTCCCTCAGAGCAGCCGGTTTCCCCTTAGGGAAGTCTCCAGGGGTCCAGGACATATTAGATATGTCAAATGCTCCTTCAACAAGCACTGAAGTTAGAAACTTCAAGCGCAATATGAAGCGCTTGGTAAAGGACCCCCTTGGACTGGTAGAATAATTAGATCAGTTCCCCGGACCCAGCATATACATGTGGATGGAATTAATGCCTATACTAGACATCTTCAGTGGGGAAGAGAAGGGAGTGATCAGACGGACTGCTATGAGGATATGGGAAAGGGAACATCCCCCCGGTCAGGAAATTGTCCCGGCCTAACAGAAGTTTCCCAGTATAGACCCTGATTGGGATATAACAGGCCGGAGGCTAGGGCTCAAATGAAAGACCTTAGGAGCTTCGTCATCAGGGAAATCAAGGAGTCCGTTCCCCATGCACAGAATGTCTCCAAGGCATTCGAAATACAGCTCCATCAGATCCCTGCAGAAGCTCAGGGAAAAAATGAGGAAGTATTCTGGTCTAAATCCAGAGAATGCTGTGGGACAGGGACTCTTAAAAGTCACCATTGTAACAGAAACTGGCCAAATATTTGTAAGAAATTGCAAAAAGTAAGTGAACGGGCCAATTAAAGCAACTGAAAAACTCTTCAGGGAAGCTCAGAAAGTGTATGTTAGAAGAGAGGAGGATAATGAGGAAGTAGCCCTCTTTAACTCTCTAAATCCGGGAGACAAAGGAACTGTTTTGGCGCCAAACTGCGCCCAGGTAAAGGCGCCTCCCATGGCACCACCCCTTCCGCAGGTAGGGGCGGCTCCCGCGGCACAGCCCTCTCCCCAGGTGGGGGCGGTTCCCTTGGCAGCATCGGAGGCTCCTGGGGCGCAGCCCCCTCTGCAGGTGAGCGTGGCTTCTGCAGTGCCCACCCGTCTGCAGATTCAAGGGACTTCCCTCTCAGCACGGCCTCTGAAGTGACTGCAAAGCCAATGACTCCACCTCTGCAGGAGGAGAAATGGGTCTCTCCCTCCAGAGCCTGCATGAAGGCTGTGATTTGGACACTAAGCCTCATAGGTATACTGCCATTTAGGGTAAGCCACGTGAGTGCTCCACCATGGTGGATAAGTCAGGTGGGTTTGCCACCTTCTTGTGGGTGGCACTTATGGGTGCCACCGTCTTCAAAGATGCTGCATGTAATGCTGCCGCCATCTTTGAAGTGGGCAAAATGGTGGGTTAGATATGCTCTTAAGGTGATGTGCTTTGTTTGCAAAGTGGTATATGTCTAAACATTCAAGTCATTGCTGCATGACAGGTGTTTGCAAGGTCTAACCTTCAGAAAACTGCAGAATATCTACAAATCTAGGAACTTTTAGCTGCCAGATACTGAGTTTGAGTACTGTCCTTCACCGTGTGGAAAAGAACAAGGATCGGAAGCACGTTATGGTTAAATCTAAAGCAGTAAAGTGTATTTAGAAAGTTTGTGAATGTTGCAGAAGGTCTGAGGAAAGTTGTAATTATAAAAAAAATTAAAAAAAAAAAAGAGTTATGGAAGCTTTAAACCTGGGAAAAGAAAACCTCAGCTGCTTGTGTTCTGTTTATGCTCTGAAAGGAAGAATTGAGGTTTCCCAGGGAAATTTTAAAACTTCACATGAAAGAAGGGGAACCAGGAAAGGTGTAAGGCATGTAAATAAAAAGGTTGGTTAGAAATTTATAAAGGTTTTGAGAAGAAATTGTATGGTTTTAGTAATAGAAGGTATAATGCATGGAAATGCAGTTTTGAAGGACAAGGATTTTCCTTCACGCCTTTATATTTTTCTCCCTACGGGAACCCTCCAGTATTTGGCATTGTAAAGAAGTAAGAAGTGACATAAGGTTCCTTTGCATAAAACTAATAAGACCAGTTGCTAATGGTGGTAATGTCAGCCGAGGCTTTGACTGGAATGTCATGCCTGAAGGAGGCATGCCTAGGCTAATGCAAGCCCATGAGGGAAAGGCCTAACACCTTGGGTGGTTGTGCGGTCCATGGCAATCTTTCTAGGGAAGAAACAAAGGTTGCTTCCCTGATAAATGGCTAGGAGGAAACTTTAGGCACAATGGAAAGCTTGAAGAACTTGTAAAAAGCATGGGTTTTACAGGCAAGCCCAGATGGCAGGTGTGTGGCTCAGTTTCTGTGCCCTGATGGGCAGACTAAAAGTCAACATGAATGTTCCTTGTATAAGTTCCAGCAAAGCAGACTTAAAAAAATCTTATGTGGTCAATCACTGCACTTGTTGTGTTTATGCAAATGAACAGGCTAAATTAAAACTGGACTTAATGCAGTCCCTTTAATAACAAGGAGGGTAATCTTAAGGAGAAAAATCATGATTTGAGGAAAATCACAATGCTCGGTGGTAGACTATAAACTAGTGCAGCTAACTGTGTCTATAAAGTTCATTTTAATTCAAAGTTTGTTTTCATTCAAAAGTTAAAACAGGTCTGTGATATCAACAATGCTTAATTTACAGGCAAGAAGAATATCAAATGCCTTGCAACTGGATGTCTTCCCAATAAGACAGTCTTGCAAATTTAGAAATTGGTTTGTGAATTGTGTTGTGCGAATTAACATGTGTGTGTTCTTTCTGTTTTCATAGGGTATAAGCCTATAATCTCATTACCTGAGTGATTGTCTGTACATAGAAGCCTCACTTAAGAAGCCCATCTGCATTGCTGCCTCCTGAGACTCAACAGTTTGGCTGAACTAACTGGTTGGGTTGGCGAAGTATGGGTTGGTCAGTGGGCTTCACTTTAAACTGGTCTCTCTTTTGCTTAAAATAACTTTCACCAAGGAGCTCCTTCCCGAAACTGCCAGCCTCTCCAGTGCAACCCTCTTCTTCTGACACTGAACCAGCCACAGACCTTAAGTCAGGAACCCCATGTGGCTGCCAGAGTTTATGGCCTAAAAGCTAATATATCTGACATAAATCCAGCAGGGTGGCTAGGTCTTCACTTAGTGACAACTACTCCTTCCCTAGAAAATCTAACTTCTCTCAGCTACACCTCAGAAAAGACTCCAGAATAATCCAGCCAAGGTAAAAGTTTTTAAGGTATTAGATCTCAGACAAACCTTAGAGATAGAGACTGGGTACGGAGACGCAAATGCTTGGGTAGAATGGGTCAAATTTGCTGTTAATTCCCTGAATAAAAGCAACTGTTATGCTTGTACCACAGGGAGACCCCAGGCACAGGTAGTACCATTTCCACTAGGCTGGGACTCTGACCCCTTGGGAATGGCCTGTATGCTCGCTCTCTACCAGGATGAGAATGCATGGGGAAATGGGACTTGCAGAAGCTTGTCTCTCCTCTTCCCTCTATAAGGAGTAATGGGACTCAATCCCTCCCTTCATACTCAGTGGGGCCCATGAATTACTCTTCTTGCCTCTCTAGGTGGGAAGCGAATTCGGGTACCCCTGCAGAAGAACTCCGAACATGCATTCATACCAGAAATGCGAGCCACCTTCACAGTGGGGCCGGCGACTATATTCCCCTCCAAGTCCCCAGAGCAGATGTCTGGTGGTATTGTGGGCAAAGGAGTCTCTGGAAAATCCTACCTGACAGGTGGAGTGGAACCTGTGCCCTGGTTCAATTGGCTATCCCATTTACCCTAGCATTTCCAAAACCGGTCCAGACTAGACTGCCCCTGTTAGGGAAAAGAGGTCAGTGGGGCCTGGTGGATCCTTTGATTCTCATATCTATATTGACGCAATTGGGGTCCCCAGAGGAGTTCCAAATGAGTTTAAAGCTAGAAATCAAATAGCAGCAGGGTTTGAGTCAGTGCTCTTCTGTTGATTTATTTATTAAATGCCACCAGTTGAGTGGCTTTGGAGAACAGGATGGCACTGGATATGATGCTGGCAGAAAAGGGAGGTGTATGTGTAATGCTTGGGGGGCAGTGTTGCACCTTTATCCCTAATAATACAGCCCCTGATGAATCTATCACTAAGGCTCTGCAGGGACTAACTACCTTAGCAAATAAGCTAGCAGAAAACTCAGGTATTGACAATCCCATAACAGAATGCTTAGAAAATTGGTTTGGCAACTGGAAAGGAATAATCTCATCAGCTCTGGTATCCCTCATAGTGGTAGCAGGCATCCTCACAGCTTTAGGCTGCTGTATTCCATGCGTCAGAGGTTTAGTTCGAAGACTAATTGAGACTGCACTAACTAAACAGATGCAGCAACTTTTCATAATCTCCTCCTCCCAGAGACCAAAGGGAATCCTAACCATGAGGAAAAAAGTCAAGAAATCCTCCTTAAATTTGGAAGAATAAATAGAATGGTTTGAGTAGTCAATTTTCCAAAAGAGACAGGGGGAAATTGTTAGAAACAAGGTCATAGTGACTCCCAAACCAGTAGCAAAGTCATTGGTAACAAAAGGCAAATGTAATTAAAGGGTCTTAAGGGCAAATGTAATTAAAGGATCTCTGAGAAGGGAGTGGATAACATTAGCATATTCACAAGTCACAATAGGGGCATTTAGATGAACGCGTTAGATTGTACCTCCGGAGTATCCAGTCATGGAGAAACGGGGAAGGAGGAGAGGGGAGGGGAAACTAGTTGCATTAGGGTGGGGAAGCTAAGACTATAAAACCAGGTTCCTTAGTCTACTTGGGGCGCACATTCTGCTGGCTATGAGGGTGCGCCCGGCTCTGCAGACTCGTGAATAAAGGCCTCGCTTTACTGCTTAAGTCCTGTGTCCCGGTTTTTATTGTGAGCGTTTCTCACACAAAGGAGAGAGGTGACAGATCTGGGATGGGGAACTTCTGGGCCTGTTTTTGGCTTGGGGAGCAAGGGATGTGCTGGCTCCTGTGGGAGAAGAGGGCTAGTGAGCTGAAGTGCCTAATGCCTCCCCCAGGTTGGGATACTGAAAGTAAAGACCCATTTTCCTCAACACTAGTTGTGTTTTACACCAAGGGCCCACATGAAAGAATCTGGTTTTACTCTGTCACCATTGTGACGATGACGTATGTGGCTCGTGGAGCCTGTAGTCAGGTTTGCTCTGTGTCAGTTTCAGTGCAGTGGATGTCCATGCGACGTGTGCCATTCCTACTTTCTTTAGGACAGCCGTATTTGTTAGTACTGTGTCACCGTGGTAAAGCTGGTCTGCTTTTGAGTGGAGAAGTGAGAAGTGCCGTTTCCCCCTAGGATAGAGGGGAGGCGGTGGCTTTGTCTTTCCCAGACAGTGGACAGAGTCATGCTGTGTTGGTTGTTTGTAGTCATTCTTGTGCTGCCTTGTCTGTGTCGTGGTGCTGTTGAGGTGTTCGTTCACAACTGTGGGGTTTGTTACCCGTGTCTCTTTGTCTGTGTCCTTTCCTCCCTCCCTCTGTCCCTGTGTGCTTCTTTCTCTCTGTATTTGCAGTGTATGTGGAGTTCCTGTGTTTAATGGTTGTTGCCTCTTCCTGAAACGTATGTCCCTGGTGTGCGCTGCAGTGTGTGGTGGCTGATGCCGGGCACTTGTGTACTTTTAGGAAGCAGTTTGTTGGCTGTGGAGTGGCCGTAGGTATGTGCCCATTGGGAAACTAAGTGCTGTATTTTCTGGGGCTGGCTGTGTGCCGGGGAGCACCCCCCCCATTGTGACTGGGTGGGGTCTTGGGGGGCCAGCTGTGTAATTAGATCTCTGTCTTTTACTAGGGCGTGGCTCCAGCTCTAAGATCTGAGGACTGGAAAAGCACCCTCTGAAGGGTTGTGGGAACCGGTCCAGCGGCACAGCTGTTCATCGTCTGGGGAGTGGACATCTGGATACCTTCTGAGTGCCTTAGGACTCCCGGTCCCTGCATGGATCTTCTGGCTGCTGCTTGTGAGTTGCAGTCAGTCGTGTGGAGTAGGGCAGCTGCAACAGAGGCCCTGTGTGTCCTTTCAAGCTCATCCTGAAAGGAGGACTATGGTTGGGGCAGCGGTGTGAGGGTGGCACTTGTAGACAGATGGATGGTCACCCTCCCCCATTTGTTGCCATCCTTGGGTTCCTTGGAAGTGCATCTGCTCTGCAGTGCTGCTGGCTTCAGGCAGGCAGGTGTCCCAGTCTCAGTTCTGTGCGATGGGACCCCCGGTGCCTTGGGGAAAGAGAGCCCTTAGCTGAAGGGCTTTTGGGGAGTTGGAATGAGCGGCCTGGGCCGCTTGCCTTCCTATCGGAGCCCTTTGAGTCTAGTGTTTGGTTACATTGATTCTCTGCCCTCCTGTGATGGGTCTGTGGGGTCCAACCTCTGTCACCCCTGCACCATGAGCTTCTCATCTGCCAAGTGTGCCCCTTAGTTGTTTGGGGCTGAGTCCAGCAGTCTTGGGTTATTCCCTGGAGGCAGCTTGAGTTTTGGCCTTGATCAGAGAAGCCTGGTTGGCAGAGGAAGAGGAGAGTGAGCTCAAAGAGACACTGCGGAGACATTGATACGAACAGGGGCCTGAAGGGAGGTCACGTGATTCTTGACCGGGTGTCCAGCATCTCAGAGCTGAGGAGGCTGGAATGGCTGGCTGTATGTGGAACTGCCATTGTGGTTTGTCTCTGAGGGTTCTGGAGGATGGCCTATTTTGGGAGCTGAGGGCCACTTGCGGTTGGATCACCCTTTGCACACTCTTCAAGATGCCTTTCTCTACCTTGCATGTGGTCCCTTTATTGCCCTGTGGTCCTGAGAGGGTGAGGGGGTCGTGGGTGTGTGGATGGTGCCAGGAACGTGCCTTTGACTCATCCTGGCATGGCAGGGGTTTGACCGCATCTGTGTTGTATGTGTGGAGGGTGCTCGGGAGAGGCAAGGACACCCCGGAGGGGGCCCGGCCCTGGTTCCTTGGGCCGCTGATGTGGGTGGTGGCCGCAGAGTGGGGGTTGAGGGGATCGCCTGTGCCTTTTTCTGTACCTTCCCCAACTAAGAAAGTTTGTTGCCACTGAAGAGGAATGTCGTGGGGGGCCTATGGAGAGTGACGTGCTGAGTGGAGAAGTTGGCATCTCTGAGCCAGAGGTGGTGGAAGGAGGGACAAGTGCTGGCCCGTGGTCCTGTCCATGACTGCGTGGGGAGAAAGTGGGTGCCCTGATGGAGGGACATGAGCTGGGGGGGCTCCTGGGGATCGTGCCTTGGGGACCTCGGAGCCTTCCGCCATTCCCCATAAGGTGCCTCCACCCACCCTCAGGAGTTGCTCCCGTCTGATGGCCTTGGCTACCCTGCAACCCAGGGCCCACTCCGTCTGCCCTGGCTCCTCCTGGCACTGCACCGTCATCTACAGCGGGGCTCTTCCCTTGTCTGGTGGGGTGTGTGTAGGAGAACCGGGGTGAGCCATCCCCATTTACCTTAGATCTGAGGGCGGACTGTCTTGTGTGAGGTAGCTTCCTATTTCAGTCCCTATCTAAGGTGTTCCTGTCCTTGATGCTACAACGGTGGCGGTGCCGCCTGTGGGATTGGCAGCTGTTAAGAGGGGGATGTGGATGCCGCCAAGGAGGCCGGGCTCCACCGTTGCCTGATTCCCCGAGGGGTTTGGAGGGCGAGTTTCCTTGGTCTCCCAGTGCCACCCTACAGCCCTGGCCGCGTGATAGTGGCACGGGTGTGCGGCCTATATAATGTACGGCCTCCCTGAGCGTGGTTGCGAGATGTCTGCCAACACCTGCACCTTTACCCAAGTGCGGTCCTTGGCTTCTGTGATGCTTCTCCAAAGATGAGTTTTTTCCCTTTCACTCATCTTCCTGATTGAATGAGGTGCTTTCTTCTCATGGCTTTTCCTGTGGTGCAAAGGAAGTTTTCCCTTTCCATGGGAACAGTGAGCTTCATAGGGTCCTGTGTGCTTTTTGGGTAATGTGTATCCTGTCCTGTGAACGGTGGGTGTATGTGTGTCTCTGCGTGTCTGTGTGTCCCCACCCCTGCCTGGCTGTAGGTGTGTCCTATCCTATGGGTGAGGGAGTGCCCCCCCCCTTGCTGTGGGCACAGGAGCACCCTTCTGGAAGCCATCATGGCCCTCAGCACCTTTCCACCATCCCTGGGGCAGAGCCCCCCCATGGCAGCAGCGGTACTGCCACTACCCCCGGGGTCTCCTGTCCCTCGCGGTGCTCGTCAAGGCGGAGTCCCTGCAATCCCGATGGCAGAAACCACCCCACTCCGTGTTCCCTAGGTCTTATGACATTCCAGTCACCTTTCCCACCCATAGCCGCCCCTTTTGTGTTATTTCCACGGCCCAGCGGGAGCAGGGCTGTGACTCGCCCCCCGCCCCCGGCCCCAACTCCTCTGTGTGTGTGTGGGCGGTGGGGGTGTGGCCGGTGTAGGGCTCCTCGGGTGTCAGCCAGACAGTTGGTGGCGCAAAGGTGTGAAGAGACGGGGGGTGGAGGGGTTCCGGTGGTCGTCACAGAACTTTCAGAACTTGGCGGCGGGCGGATGTTATCTGTCCAGTGGGGGTCAGGAGGTACCGAGAGGGGGCGAAGGAGCGCGGCAGCGGTGAGCGACGTTGCCCTTGTCGGAAAGCACTTGTGACTTCCCGAGGTGAGTGTGTAGAGAGGGCGCATCCTTTCCTCCCGTGACTAAGGTCAGAGCGCGGGGAAGCGGGCCTGCCATTGGGTGCCTAGGCAGCAGCGGGGAGAGGGACACGAGCTGAGGTGGGTGGTGATTGTGCCTGGGCACCCGGGAGGCCCCCCGCCGTCCCGAGAAAGTGTCCGCCACAAGCCTCCCGGGCTGCTCCCTTCTGAGTCTCGTCGGTCCTTTCCCGTTCGGATACTGGGCTCCCGCTCGGCCCGCACCCCCTCAGCGGCGCCCTACTGAGCACCTGCGGGGCCCCGGTGTGGGGCTGAGAGCTGTTTCCTCTGCCGCTGGGTTTCTGCTGATGGGTTTCCTCTTTCGCAACCCAGAAAATGATGTCTGTGTAAAAATGTTGCGATCAGCGACGCTGTGATTCGAACCCCTGCCCTTCTGTATGCAAGGCAGGCGCTCAATCCATTTGCCCATTCTCACCTGAGCTGCTTCGCTTGCTTCCACAGATACTTGACCGTGCTGCATGGAGCGTGCTTTCACCTGGACTGAATCGCTGGGCTGTCTCGGTGCTGCCGTCTTGTGGACACGTCCATGAACTGCAGGCCTTTGCAGGTGAATAGGCAGAACTGCTTGCTGTGCCCTGTTTTCCTTTCGGTGACTCTGTGATGAGACGCGGTGTCTGTTGCTTTCGTTCCCGGCAACTGCGTTGGAGAGGTCCTGGGGAAGAGGACCGCCTGCTCTGCCCTTCCCCGCACCGTCTCCGGTGCTTGTGGTGAACGTGCTGGGTCTGATTTCCTTGTTCTCTTTCATTGCTGGCATTGTTCACGGAGGGTTGGTGGTGTGTGCAGCTTTCTTATCTGGGCAATCGAGGGCTCGGTACTCCCGGTTTCAGGGTCCCTGTGTTCTGCTTTCTGTCTGCTGTCGCTGAGCATGACTGCCCCGTGTGTGTTCCATCTGCTCTTGGCACTGCTGTACTTCCTGACCGTTTGTGTCTGTCCTTGTTGCGGGAACAAACACCGTGGCACCCTTCCACGTGTGTTCCTCTGTCCTATGATGATGAAAGGAGGCCTATTCGGTGATGCGTGCACATGTGCTCTCCAGGCTAACGCGTTCCTGCTGTGGACTTTGTCTTCCCTTCCTTGACAGCGCTCTGTTAGTGCAAGAACAGACTGTGCCTTGTGTTGTTTTCCTGTGCATGTCATGAATCTTCTGGGGGAAGATTCTAGAGCCGCCACTGTTGTTAGATCCACCGTGTGACTGCAAGGATGTCGGCCCATGAAGTTGGAATACGACGGTGGTCCAGAATGTTGGCCCACCACAGGGACTTTACCGCTGACCCTCTGGCCTGTGTCATGGCAGTTACTCCACTGAGCTGCAGTGGGCTGTGTTTCTCCTGGAGCTTCCTGTTGGGGATTGCTTGCCTTCTTCTGCTGGCGCTGGGAATGAGGGCCAGCCCCTGTCTGTTTCTGCAGCTTAAGCTTCAGTGTGGTTGGTGTGTGGTTCTCCAAAGAGATACCCCTTACAGCAGCTTGAATGTCCGGATCTGCCTTCAGAGCACTGTGGTCTCTGCTACTTCAGTTCATGGAGGTGATGTGGTAGGTGTCCCCTGTGGTTGCAGCCAGGAGCACTTTCGGCTCTCCCACTGTCCTTGGCTATGGGTGCTCGATATAGTTCTGGTTCAAGGGCACTCTATTGCCTGCGCCTTGCCTCTCTATGGGAAGGAGACACTGTTCCTTCTTGTCATTGTGTCCCGGCATTCTGGCAACCTGTGGCTCTCTCTCGCATTATTACCACCGGATTGGCTCCACTTTGAATGGGATTGCTGTGTGTATCTGTCAGCTCTGGGTCCCGATGGCTTCTCTTCCTTGACTCATGGAGATGTGGGGAGCCTGGGAAAAGTGATAGGTGACGGCCATCCAATGGCCGTCTCTCCTGTGCTCCAAAAAAGGCCACCCCGGCCAAGTGCAGATGTCCCTGCTCTCGCCAAGACCCAAACTCAGGTCATCAGCGTTCCTAGGGAAGCACTTACTCCACTCATCCACCGCAGCATCAACTGAGCGCACAGCTGAAATACATGCTCTTGAGTATCTGTAGCACGACCCTGTTCAGGGCGAGCACCTCTGACAGCGCCTCTGTGCTGCCGTCTTGTGGACATTTTTGGGTTGCAAGGAACGCCGCTCTGCTGCCGTCCTGTGCCTTTCCTTCCCTGGGGAGAGCCCCGTGATGCCGGCTGACGCCCGTGTCCCCTCCCCTTCGCTACCGTTTGTCTTCCGTTTCTGCGCACAGGACTTCCGCTCCGTTCTTGTCCTGTGCCTGTCCTTTCCTCACCTGTGACTACTCTGGACAGAAAGGATTCTATGTTGCTGGATGTTGTTTTCCACTTGGTTCAGCTGAGCTAGAGTTGTCCCCGTTCCACGTCGACGTGCTTGGCAACGTTGCACTTCTATGTCAGGCGATTGAATTTACCTTTGTTCAATGCCTGTGAGGGCAGGGTCCTGCCCCATCGGTTTCCTGCTCTAAGACCGTTGCCCACCTTTCCTTTCTGAACCCCTGAGGATGGGATCCTCTTCGTAGGTTGGCTGTTATCTCACGTGGTTGCCGTCTGTTCTGCCATACACTGTGCTTGGGAGCGGTCCGCTTTGAATGTCCACTTCCTGGGAATTCCACCGGGAACCCTTGACGTTTCCGAATGCTGACAAAACCATACACCTGTAGGTGCGTGGCCCCATGCCATCTGCTCTTCTCTGAATGTCGCCTCATTACAATGCAAGTTGCCTTGGTAAAGGAGCTCGGGCCAGCAGGGTCCACGGCACTGTTGCTAGTGTGAAGAAATGCTGAGGGACTGTAAGAACGTTTTGGAGAGTAGTGCAGGAGGCTGGTCAGTTTCCAGAGGGGACAGTGCTCTGTGATCTAGCCTGAACACGGTTTTCACGGTTCCGTACATGTACTGCCGCCAAGACAGTTATGATTCACTGTGCCGAACCTTGCATTCTATGATTTCTACTTGCATGTCATGGGACAGACTGTCACATGTGCACGACTGAAGAAGGAAACTCCCGTTGCCACCTTCCGTTCCCCGTGAGCGCATCAGAATGGACCGCAAGACAGTGTTTTACGGTTGTGCGATCCATGCCTGCTGTTCTCACTCCAGGGTGAGGCGGTCCTTAGAAAGAACGCGAGCTGTTGTGCAACTGTGGAAACACAGGCCCGGTTTTGCGCGGGAAACCGGTCTGTTCCCGGTGGTTCCTGTAGGCTGGGATGAGCTGCAAGTACCTCTGTTACATGCCCAAGCTCAGCCTATGATAAGGTTCGGGCTGCATTTCTGACGGACCGCTTTCCTGCTGTGGGCATCTTGTAGAATGACAGCTTCGCTAAGGCTGTCTGGAGACTGGCATCATTTAGGCTCCTCGTATAACTGGAGTGTTACGGGTTGGGGTTCCGTCGCTCCCGGTTGCTGCCTCCGGGTGCTTCTGCACTTCAAGTGCGATGCCGATCGCTTCCTCTCACGGTCCCGCTTGCCTGCTTATCAGTACACGGTCATCCTGTCGCGGGTACTGTTGTTCTGAGGTGGTCATTCCCAGTTTCCATGACTTTGGTCACTCTACAGGTACCCAGTGCGCTGTCTCCTTGCCAGGTTGTCTCAGATCACAGTTTACCAGAACATGGAACCTAGGTATGTGTAACACATCAGCAGGTTGCCATTTCTTTGTCATTACGTCTGCAGGTACTGGGTCAAAGACTGCTTGTTTTCAGTTATAAACTCATGTGTTACTTGTTACCTGCTGATCTGCTGCTGTTCCTGACATACCGCTCATGGATACCAGCTTATCCCTTGTTACATACCAGGTCCTAGGGTTTCGGCTCACAGGTTACCATGAGGCGGTCAGCGTGCCGGTATATTAGGAGGCCCTGCACCCCTTGCAGCGGTTGCAACTGACGCTGTAATTACTTACTGGGTATTCTGTTCCCAGTGATGATGTCTGCAGGTTAGGGTTGTCAGCTTAGTGAATGTGCATCGTGAGGCCGCTGCGTCACATCAACCTGACTGTCCGCTAATGGGTGCCGGTGTCCGTTTCGGGTTCGTGCCGCCGTTCACCCCGTTCCCTCCGGACCGCTTCAGGGATACCTCCTGCTGGTTTCTCGTTCACCTGACAGTGCCAGGGTCTCCCGTTGTCCCGTTTCTGCTTCCTAGGTTACGGTTCTCAACTTGTCACGTGTCTGTTACCATTTACTGTGGCACCGTAAGACTGCCGATGGTGATCAATTTTCCCCGTCACATCGATGTGGTGTCGCACTCGTTGGGATTGGGGGTCTGAAGTGTCTATTCCCTGGCTCGTGCCACGATGTTACAGAGTCCTTTTGTCCGCTTCTCTGCCTACAAGTTGCCTTGCCTGCAGTTTTCCCCTCGGTGCTGTGTATGTTGCCTGCCACTGTCAGTATGCAGTGAACCGCTGTGCCTGGTTTTGGATGACTTCTGTGGGGATAAAATGTGGGGACACATGCCAGCCGCAGCAATCCTTTCATTCTTTTCCTTCTGTTTGACCTGAGGCAAAAGGGGCATTTAAGGCAGGCCTGGTACTCGAACCCCGGGCTCCCGTGTTAGCAGGTGGCTACTTATTCCAATGAGCCACTCCTGCACGGCTGCCTGCTGTACGGTTCAGGGGAGCTCTTCAGTGTTCATGAGGGCTGCTGCCAAGTACTGCGCACTGCGTTACTCTGTGTTGCCATCATGTGGACAACTTTGTTCATTGCTGGTAAGTCCATGTCTACGTGGATCCTGGCAGTGGTCGCCTGCAAACTTGGTATTGATGCTCAGGTAACCGCTCCGGAACCCTCTTTCTGGTTACTGGTACGCAGGTCCTCTTTCCCTGGTCAGCAGCTATTGGTGAGGAGGTCTGCAAGTTACTAGTTACTGGCTCATTTACTGCTGGATTCCCCTGCTACCGGTTCAGCACTGTGGTGTTAGGTCGTTGTTTTCCGATTTGGGTTTACCGAGGTAAGTTTACCAGGTCACTGGACACCAGTTTAATGGAGACCAATAACCGATCACCGTTAACCTGGTCAATGGTCACCGATCACGGATCACGGGTAACCGATCACCGACTACCGGTAAGCGGTCAACGACGACCGGCCATCGATTAGCGGCAATCGGCAACCGATAACCGTTCACGAGTCCCTGATGAACGGTGACCGGTTATCGGCGATCGGTTACTAGTTAAACTGGTTACCAGACAACAGATTACCGATTACCAGTTGATGCGCTGGTCCGCTGGTTGCCACTTACTAGTTAGCCCCCGTGGCCGGTTACCAGTTAACCTGTTGCCGAATGCTAGTTAGCTGGTTAATGATTAACTGGTTGCCGTTGCCTAGTTGCCAGGTGTGGGTTTCCTGTTTACCTCGTTAGGGTTGCCTCTTACAGTTGCTGTGACGGGTTGTAGCTTCATGTTGTGTGGTTACCTGGCTTGTATCGCTTGATTAGTATTGCCTGCGTGTGTCTCTTCTTTGCTGCCGTCTTGCGGACATTTCTTTGTACTGTATCTGTCCTGCACTTGACAGGACAGCTGGGTACCTACTGTTCCTTCTTCACTATAACATTGTGATCGCTTGTGGACCGGCAACCTGTTTGTCGCCTTGCTTCCGTAAAGGTTTTCTTCAAGGCCGCAATGGGACGGGAGTTCGCAGTCACCCCTGTGATCGGATTCTCGTCCCAAATGTCACGGTGCCGGCTGGTGTGACTCCTTTGGATCGCGGGCCGCCAACGAGGGAAGAGCATGCTTCGTGCAGGCTTGGCATAGCTATCACTTCCTTTTCTGTGCTGCTTCGGTGTCTGGCATCTTTGACATTCATTTCAGTGCGTTCCATTTCGCTCCGCATGCTGCGCTGGATCATGCTCGTGTATGCCACTCTCCTTCTCTCTGGTCCCTGTTTGCTCGCTGGCTATGGTGAGGGCTGGGAGGGGAAGGGGTAGGGACACGATCATCCTTTTGTGCCCGCTTCTTAGGAATTGCTCCCCGGTGTGCACGTGGCCGTGGCTCACTGTCTGGCATCCTCAGGAACTGAGTCTGCAGTCCTACGGTCTGCAGGTGTGCGCTTGATCCTCGGAACTCACTGTATTTGTGGATGGCCTGGTAGCTCTCTGTGGGGGTACTGTTCGCCCTCTTCCTCCGGGAACAGCACAGGATGGCTTCTGACTGTGACTGTCTCCAGTCCTGTGTTTGCATTCTCCGTTGACTACTTCTGAGGGTAGGTAGCCGGGAACACTGCTCACCTATGGTGTCTATTGTTAGGAGACTGCTTCTGAAAATGCCCTTGACTTCTCTGGATGTGATGTGAGAGCGTTCTGCTTTCCTTTCCTATATTCGTGCTTCTGTCTCACCCCCTCTTCTGTTCTCTTATTCCTCTGCGCCGGCTAAAGCGTGCTTCCCAGTGAAATGGCTGCACGGACCCCGACGTCTCCCAGCTTCACAGCATGTGTTGCTGCATGTTTTCGTGCTCCTGTGTTATGCACACGTTCCTTTGGTGCCTCCCATGAGAGCCCTGTGAGCAGCGAACCTCTCCTCGGGCTGTGTTTCCTTGGCTGATTTTCATGGTGGCAGAGCAGGAATGTCCCTCCCAGGGGGATAGCTAATGACATGCAGTTTCTTCTCCTCTGAGGGTCAGAGTGGGGCACGGCACTGTTCTCCGCCTCTGCCATAGACAGGAGACCTTGGTGTCCCGTGGTCCTTTCCCCTTCCCGGGTGACACACTGGTCAGTCCCTCCATAATGCAATACTTACTCAAGCTTTTCCCAGTGTCTGTTCACGGCTGCGGAGGAGGGAGCCCTTTCCTTTATCTGTCTCCTGGGCCTTAGGAACCTTGCTGCCAACACATCGTGAAAGGCAGCATTTCCGCTTTCCCTGCTACGATGTGCGTGGACCCTTTCTGAACAGTGGGTGTAGAGAATGCTCGTTTTGGTTGGGTACTTAGCGATGGATGTTGTGATTCTAAAAGTTTCTTGTTGTTATCGACCGATTTCTGTTTCCTAAGTGCTTTGACCGCCGGTTCAGTCCGCCTAGCTCTCCAGAGAGGGCATGGTTTCACTTTTGTAGACAGGAGATGCAACAGGTGCCCGGTATGTTCCCACTCTGTGTGTACAGTTGCCTGTCCTGCAACCCAGGAACCGCATTTATGCTGCACAAGCCGTGTGCTCTCCCTCCGAAGGGATGTGAGCTGAAGTGTCTCAGACTACATACCGTAATGCTATCCCATGAGCTGCATTGTATTTATTTTGTCAAGGGAGGTTCAGGGCTTGGTCTTGATAGACTTTCAGCTACGTTTCCTGCTAAGCATGATCTCCCAGGGTGCGTCCTTGCTGCCGCCCCGCGGACATTTCTGGGTACTGCACGTCACTGGCTATGCGTGAGGCAGGAAGCTGGTTGTCTGGGCTGCTTCTTCCCTCCTTCCATTTCCAGTGGTGTGTCCTGCCACCTCCTGCAGGTTCTTACCCGGACTTTCCTGTCTGTTTCCCAAGGGCCCACGAGGAACCTCGCAGGACCGTCTTTTCAACCTCCTTTTCCTCGATGTGTGCCGTGAAGGTCCCCATCCTATCGTTGTTGCTCTTCACAGGACCTGTGTGTTCTGGCTCTGATGATACGGGTTGAATCACCATCGCCCATTGTCGCCGTCACTCCTTTGACTCTGCTTCTGCCTCCTCCCTGTGTGTCTGGAAGGTTTCACTCCTTCTGTACATTGCTGTGGGTGCCCCCCGTGACTGCTGCTCTCGTTTCTGACTTGACAGCATCAGGTAGCCTCTAGTTATGCAGAGATGTGTGTCCGGACACCTCCAGGGAGATGCGCGTTTTCCCGTGGCTGCTTCTCAGGATCCCCTGCACGGCATCTCTTCCGTTGTCCTCGTCTGTTCCCTCGATGGGAATCCAGGCAGCTACCCTTTTGTTCCACTGCTGCCCGCTGGCTCTGTTGAGACATAACGTCCAGGGTGGTCCGGGCATCTTTCTCTCGGCACCTCAGTCAATTCCTTTCTCAGGCACTTCCCTCTGCGGCTTCTCAGTGTGAGTTTCCTTGTTGCTGCAGTGGTTTGCTTCATTCCTTGGTTTTCCAAGCGGCCAATGAGAAAACCTGCATTTCTGTCCCATGTTCCCTTGATAACATTTTGCCACTGCTCTCCATGCCTTTCCCGGAGCTCTGGGACGAGCTGTGTTGCTCTGCCGCATTACACAGGACTTCCATGCCTCTCATGGACCGTTTCCCGTCAGGGACGGTGACAGCTGAACTGACAAAGGGAAGAGTGCCATGCTTGGCCGGGATCATGGATCTGCTAGGTCTTGCCGGATTGTGTGCCGTTGCTGCTGGATCTGGTCCTCTGAAGGTCTGGCCTCAGTGACTATGTGTGCAGCATGTAGCTTATGGGTCAGAGAGGATGGAGTCCCGGGGGCTAGCGACTAAGTGGGAGCAAGGAACACCCTGACTGCTACATTTCTGTAAAAGTTACTCGTAGAGTATATGAGCGCGCTCCGCACAGAGCTTTCTCAGCATTTCCTCATCCCTTTTGTTTCTTATTAGTTTCGCTTCCTATTTTTATCTCATGACTGTTGAGGTTCGTCACTCCTATGATGGAGCCTTACAAATTCAGTTCCTGTACTCTGTCCTATGTCCCCGTCTCGTCTACTGACTGCTTTGGACTACCTAACTGTCACTTTTCTTGAAAGTTGTTTCTCCGTTGACCCGTCCCGCAGGTCGAGCAACGAGGACCCTAGAGGGGGAGTGAGGATAAAGAAGTGACAAGAGACACAAGGAGAGGAGACAAGACAGTGCTCTGATCAAGTCTCCTTTATTCTTAGTCAAAACAGTATTCTTATAGTTCAGGAGAAGAGGAATTTCTCATTCGGTGGGAACGCAGCTGCAGCTTGGGCGTTATCTGGTAGATATGAGTTAAACTACAGGACAACAATCCCAGGAACAGAGAGAGGGTTGTTGCCCTAGTAAGGAGTAAACAACTATTATGGGATGGTGAGGCCATGCCAAGCAGAACTTTAGGATGCCAGTTAGTAAGACTTCAGCTGAGGAACTTTTTAGTTCCCCACAGGTCCCCCTTTTTTATTTTATGTAAGGTGAGAGCCTCGCGGGGACTGCGCCTTTCTTAGGTCGGGAGATCGCCACACGGAGCCAGCCTTACCTTACCCGTCATTGGTTACCTAAGGCAGCTTCTTTTAGGCCAGATACCTGTCTTAGGCGGCGGCTGGCAAGGCGTGTGGTCTCCAGTTCCCCGTCAATGACTGTCCAGTCCAGCTCACCGAGGCATTAGTTACGTGTATGAGCATCATGGTAAGTTGCAGTCTCAGCTTGTTCTAATTTATGATAATGGACCTGTATTGGCTGCATTTTTATGGCATCTATTTGTTGCTTGATAAAGGCCATCACCTTATTGAAAATGAAAGGTCCTAAGGATAGCAGCAGGAGTAGCCCTGAGAGGTCCTAAAAGTGGGAGGAGATAGGGAAGGGCCCCATTAAGTCCGCTCCACAGGGGATTTTCGAAGAGTTCTCTTCTTCTTTTCACTAGGTCTTCCTGCAGCTTCTTTATTTTGTCTCGGACGATGCCCGATTTGTTGGCATAGAAGCAGCAACGTTCCTGCAAAGCCAAGCATATTCCTCCCTGTTCTGCTGTAAGTAGGTCTAGTCCTCGCCTATTTTGGAGAACTACTTCAGCTAGGGAGTCTAATTGATCTTGGATGTCATTAATGGTGCTGGACAAAGCTTGAACATCGTCAATTAGCTGATTAGAGAGCTTTGTGTAGGAGTGAACTGCAATTTCTAACCCCGTTGTCCCTGTGGCCAATGCCCCTGAAACGCCTAACCCTACTAGTAGGGGGATGAAAGATATGGCTCTTTTGTGGCGACCTGCAATGTAGTCAAAACTGGGAATGGGAACAAGGTCATCTTCAGAAATTATATCTATGTCTGACAATAAGGTAGCTAGGACGCATATTCCTGTCCTGACCCGTCCCGCAGGTCGAGCAACAAGGACCCTGGAGGGGGAGTGAGGATGAGAAAGGGGCAAGAGGCACAAAGAATGGAGACAAGACAGTGCTCTGATCAAGTCTCGTTTATTCTTAGTCACAACAGCATTTTTGTAGCTCAGGAGAAGAGGAAGTTTTCATTAGGGAGGACCACAGCCGCAGCTGGGGCGTTATGTAACAGATAAGAGTTAAAATGAAGGACAGCTACTCCCAGGAAGAGAAAGAGGGAAGTTGCCCTTAATTAGGAGCAGACAACTATTATGGGATAATGAGGCCATGCCAAGCAGAACTTTAGGATGCCGGTCAGCAAGACTTTAGCCGAGGAACTTTCTAGTTCCCCACAGGTCCCCCTTTTTTATTTTATTTAAGCTGAGAGCCTTGCGGGGACTGCGCCTGTCTTAGGTCGGGAGATCGCCACACGGAGCTAACCTTGCCCTACCCGTCATTGGTTATCTAGGGCAGCTTCCTTTTTTGGCCAGATATCTGTCTTAGGCGGCGGCTGGCAAGGCGTGTGGTCTCCAGTTGCCCGTCAATGACTGTCCAGTCCAGCTCACCGAGGCATTAGTTACGTGTATGAGCATCATAGTAAGTTGCAGTCTCAGCCTGTTCCAATTTATGATAATGGACCTGTATTGGCTGCATTTTTATGGCATCTATTTGTTGCTTGATAAAGGCCATCACCTTATTGAAAAGGAAAGGTCCTAAGGATAGAAGCAGGAGTAGCGCTATGAGAGGTCCTAACAATGGAAGGAGATAAGGAAGGACTCCATTAAGTCCGCTCCAGAGGGGATTTTCGAAGAGTTCTTTTCTTCTTCTCAATAGGTCTTCCTGTAGCTTCTTTATTTTGTCTCGGACTATGCCTGATTTGTTGGCGTAGAAGCAGCAACGTTCCTGCAAAGCCAAGCATATTCCTCCCTGTTCTGATGTAAGTAGGTCTAGTCCTCGCCTATTTTGGAGAACTACTTCAGCTAGGGAGTCTAATTGACCTTGGATGTCATTAATGGTGCTGGACAAAGCTTGAACATCGTCAATTAGCTGATTAGAGAGCTTTGTGTAGGAGTGAACTGCAATTCCTAACCCCGTTGTCCCTGTGGCCAATGCCCCTGAAACGCCTAACCCTACTAATAGGGGGATGAAAGATACGGCTCTTTTGTGGCGTCCTGCAATGTAGTCAAAACTGGGAATGGGAACAGGGTCATCTCCGGAAACTATATCTATGTCTGGCAATAAGGTAGCTAGGACGCATATTCCTGTCCAATTTTTGGGCAAGGATGAAAATGCCAAGTTTCCCCCACAAACAAACACCTGCCCTTTGCCTGGGCAGAGGGAGCTGCTATGGTTCACTATGCTACTACAGTTAGCAAATTCAACCAATCCAACATGAATGTCAAAGCTATTATTCTGAGACTTACCTTGGAGGCAGAGGGAAGCAGGAAAATACATGGGTTGTACTCTAAGGGCAAGCTGGGGCTACAATTTTGATGAGACTCATTAAAGGAGGCGATATTAGCAGGAATGGCTAAGGGCATAGGCGTGCCTAAAGTCACGCATAGCCAGCAGTCTGCAGCTAGTTGGGGGTTGGAGATGATAAGGGCTCGGTGGGTGGCCGTCAAGATATCAGTGGTCTGGGTATCTAGATCTATTCCCCGTGGTTTAGGTAACGCCAGAGGGTGGTAATTGATTTTTGGATACAGGCTTGTTATGAGATGCTCTATTTGTTTTTGCACTTTAATTTCTCTTATTCTATCTTGAGGACCACCACCACCAGAAACATGTACAGGGGCCTTGTTATGCCAGCATACTGGCTTTCCAACAGTGCCTTGGCAAGAGGCCTGCAGATACTTAGAAGACCCAATTGGTGAAGGGTTGGACCCCCAATCTCCTCGGTCAATAGCATTTTGCACTTTCTGTAGTATGGCAGTAAAATAAATGACATTAGAGGAGGTACATTCCTGTACTGACTCATAACAGGTAGAATGCATCCGATTATAGATGGTGGTACATTCCTTGGGACATGCTCCTGGTTTGCCATTGGTAGCGGGTATGACAGGAGGCTTATTTACACAATACCACCTCTGTTCAGAGACCCCTGCAAAGGTCATGTTATATATGAGAAAGGCCTTTTTTGTGCCACAATCTACAATTTTGGTATAGTGACTGGGTGTGGCGTAATTGGTGGCAATACCTCCCCAACAGCTGCAGGGGGGCCCGAATAATGCAAGGTAGGGTTCTCCATGTTGCAGCCCCCCAAGGCCACCTTCTATGTCCGGGCAAAAATGCAGTAGCACCCCGAGCAGCAGGATTACGTTCTTCTTGAACATGTCCTGAAATAGAAAATAGGGAAATTTTCCTCAGGGCAAATCCTTGTCCCTGGGTTTAGTTATGCAGTTATTTATTGTGTCAGGCTTGTTATTTATTTGTTTAACCAGACGTTCTGGTAACCATCTGGCAGACTTCATGTCTTTAGAGTAGATGCACACTGATTCTTGGCCCCAGATAAGTACTGTGTCCGGGCCATGCCAGGAATTAGTTAGTGGATCTTTCCACAAGACCGAAGCGAATTGCTTTTCAGTTTCGGTTTGCCAAAAGCGAGTGGCTGCAGACCGGCCACTAGCATCTAAATTTAAAAAATTGAGTATAAAGAGGGCACGGGAGAGGATGTTTCTTGGTGACCCCCTTGTGGGATACCATTCCCCCTTTTTTATTTTATTTAAAGTAATTTTAAGAGTTTGATTTGTCCTTTCTACTATTCCTTGCCCTTGTGGATTATAAGGGATACCTGTAATGTGTTGGATGTTGAGACGTTTGCAAAACTGAGAGAAATTAGAGCTAATGTATCCTGGCCCATTATCTGTTTTTAGTTGTTGGGGACATCCTAATACTGCAAAGGTGGCCAGCATATGGTTAATGACATGTTTGGTGGCTTCGCCCGTTTGAAGGGAAGCAAAAATGAATCCACTATAGGTATCTATAGTGACATGTATGTATTTAAGGTTGCCAAAGTCAGAAAAATGGGTAACATCCATTTGCCATAGAGCGTTAGGAATTAGCCCTCTAGGATTTGTTCCTAGGTGAGGGGTTGGTAAATGGATAGCACATGATGGGCAATTCTTTACTATTTGCCTAGCTTGTTCTTTTGTGATGTGATGCATAAGACGTAATGTTTTTGCATTAAGGTGATGTAGTTGATGGCTATTTTGTGCAGCAGCGAGTTTGTCCTGAATGTTGTTATTGGCCACAAATAATTGAGAGACCTGGGGAGTTTGGGTGGCAAGATCAGCTTTTTGGTTTCCTTCAGCTAGGGGACCCGTTAATCCGGAATGAGCACGTAAGTGTCCAATGTAAAATGAATGTAACCTTTGAATGATTAATCTTTGTAATTGTCTAAACAGTTCTCTAGTATTGGAGGTGCTTCTTATTTGGCCAGCCGTCTCTAGTAAGGGTACAGAGTGTGCAATGTAAGCACTATCAGTATATATGTTAAGCGGTTGGTCGGGGAAAGCAGAAAAAACCGCCAGTACTGCTTGCAGCTCTGTTATTTGAGCAGAGGTGCTTTTGGTCATAAATGATACCTCTTTATTTAGATATGTATAAGCTGCTTTGCCAGTGGACAACCCATCAGTGAATACTAACAAGGCACTTGCTATTGGCTGTGATGCCGTGCATAGGGGAAAAAGAAACTCATGCCTGTTAGCGAAATTAAGGAGCTTGTTTGGAGGATAGTGATTATCTAATGTCCCCTTAAAGGAAGTCAGGGAAATGGGCCAAGAATCAGTAGATTGCATGAGCCAATTAATTTGATCAAGGTTATAGGGTTGGATTATTATGTCTGGCTCCTTGCCAAAATAGCATTTACCCTGATCACGGCCTTTTATAATGAGCTCAGCTACAGATCGATAATATGGTTCAATGACCTTTTTTGGCGTGGCCGGTAGATGGATCCACATAAGAGGTGTTGTTTGCCAAAATACAGCTGTAGGGGAGAGTGTTGTTTTACATATGATAAATTTTAGAGGTTTGTCATAATTTATAAAAGTAGTGTCCTGGGAATGAATAGCATGTTCAACCTTGTGTATAGCCTGTCTGCCTTCAGGGGAGAGTTCACGGGGGGATGTGGGATTAGCGTCCCCGTGAAGGATGTCACATAGTGGCTTAAGTTCCCCTTTACTGATTTTCAAATAGGGCATTTACATTTGATGTCACCTAGAAGTTTTTGGAAGTCATTCAATGTCTTAAGTTTGTCTAATCTTAATTCTAATTTTTGAGAAGAAACTTGGGACCCCCTTAATTGGAAACGTAGATAATTGTACGGGTCAGTGAGTTGTACCTTGTCAGGAGCTATTTCTAAACCATTGTTTTGCAGAGCAATGCGCATTTCATCATAGCATTTTAAAACTTCAGTTCCTGCCTTGCCTGCAATTAATATATCATCCATATAATGTATTATATACATGTCAGGCCAGCAGTCTCTTATAGATTGTAGAGCTGTGGCTACAAAAGATTGACACAAAGTAGGACTATTTGCCATCCGTTGGGGCAGGACACGCCACTGAAATCTTTTCACGGGCGCCCTAAAATTTGTTTCTGGCAGGCTGAACGCAAAGCGTTTTTGATCTTCCGGATGCAAGGGAATGGTGAAAAACAGTCCTTTAAATCTATGATTATTTTGAAATAGCCTAATGGTATGGCGACGGGTGAAGGTAGCCCTGGCTGTAGGGCTCCCATGAGCACCATAGTCCTATTCACTACTCTTAGATTTTGTAGTAATCGCCGCTTGCCTGATTTCTTTTTGATAACAAAAATAAGGGTGTTTCATGGAGAGTTACTGGGGACAATACGGCCAGCCTCGAGTTGCTCCTGTACCAACTGTTGTGCGGCTAGCAATTTTTTAGTAGTAAGAGGCCATTGATCGACCCATACCGGCTCATCGGAGAGCCAAGTAATTTTTTCAGCATGGGCCACAGAAGTGTCAATGGCCCCTAAGAAAAATGGCCTAAACCTGCTCTGTCATTTTTTGGAGGAGTGTTTATAGGTGCCGTTATACCTGTGCTATCCTTTCCTAGTCCCTGACCTGGTATGTATCCTGCTCTTAACATTTGGGCGGTGACCGTGGTGTTGGGACTTCCTATTATTAGCCCCATTTGAGATAGGAGGTCCCTTTCCCAAAGATTTATAGGTAGACCGGCTATAACATATGGTTGGATGGTACCTTGATTTCCCTCCTGATCTTTCCAAGTTAATAATTTAGAGCTTCTCTCAGGGTTCTGACTTTGTCCTATTCCCTTTAAAAGAGTCATGGTTGTGTCTAAGGGCCAGGCTTCAGGCCAATCTTCTCTTTTTATAATTGTAACATCTGCTCCAGTGTCTATTAGGCCAGAGAACTCCTTGCCGTCTAGCCATAGTAGCATAGTGGGCTTTTGTGGTGAAATAATTTTAGTCCAAAAAACGTCATAGGACCCAAATCCACGATCACCTCTGTACTGCGAGACGGCAGTATTGGCAGTAGAGAGTAAAGGCAGGAGCAGTAATCGTGCAAATCTTTGGCCTGAAGCAACGGTGTTAATATGTTCAGGGGAGGAAACCATGATCTTGATTTCTCCGGCAAAATCATTATCTATGACTCCTGGGAGGACCTGCAGACCGTTCATGGTCGAACTACTGCGGCCTATTATTAAAACAAAGGTATTATCGGGAAGAGGGCCAAATATTCCCGTGGGAAGAGCCTGGACCCCCATTTCCGGGGTTAATACCGTATGGGTGGAGGAACTGAGGTCCAATCATGCGCTTCCTGCTGTGGCTCTGAGGAGGCTTGAAACGGATTGCTGGTTGATGGAACAAAGCTTACTGCCCCATAGATTTGTTTGGGTTTGGGGGCCTGGGGCTGGCCCCCTTTTCCCGTTTCCCTGTATAGGTGGCAAACTGTTGCCCTGGGCATCCATTTTAGATTTGCATTCATTTGCCCAATGATTTCCCCTTTTGCATCTAGGACATAACCCCGAAGCTGGAGTTTTATTATTAGATTCCTTTTTCCCTTTGCAATTTCTTGCAAAATGACCAGTTTCTCCACAACTGAAGCAATTTTTTTCCCCTTGTTGAGCTAGAAACTGCTTCACAGTAAAAGCCTGCATCGCTGCAGCCACGGCGAGGCCTTGTTGGTAGGCCGCTCCGATGTCAGAGCACAAGCATATATATCCGCTTAAATCAGTTTTCTTTTTGTATGGCCTAATAGCTGCCCGGCAGGCAGCATTCGCATTCTCGAAAGCTAATTGTTTAACAAAGTCTGTGCCAGCGTCGGTGCTACCAAAAATCCTACCAGCTGCAGTAACGAGTCTATGGACAAAATCTGCAAAAGGCTCATCTTGTCCTTGTTTAATGTTGGTGAGAGAGGAGCTCATATCGCCCTTAGTGGGGAGCTTCTTTGATTGTCACTAATTCCATAGTTGCCTTCTCTAATTAACATATCAAAATTCCACCCATTATTTGCCTGCATATTGCGTCTAGCAGTATTCTTACAGATTTCTACATATTCTGATTTCCATAGGAGATAGTCCCCTCCAGCTAGAGTCGCTCGAGCCAATGTTTGCCAATCACGTGGCGTGAGCCACTGATCTGTGACCGATTCTAAAATGGCCATAGTGTAAGGAACCGTGGCTCCGTATTGAGCTACTGCAGTTTTTAATTCCTTTACGACTTTGAAATCAAATCCAGTGTGGTGTCGCCAGGCCTGTCCCTGGGCGTCTACTGTTTCCGACACTGGAAATGCCTCTATTTCCTCCAAGCCTGGTATTAGTCGTGACTGAAGGGGAAGTTTGGGGGCAGCTCCTCTGACTGGGGGCCTCTGGCTTTGGGGGCCCTCTACAGAGGGTTCAAGTTCTTTTCTTTGCTTTCCTATTTTTAGCCCCTCTAATTGTCTTATTAATTCCTGATGCTCCTTTTCTAATTGTATTTGTTCTTTTAAATATTCAATTTTATTCCTCAGTTCTTCTCGAGGATCAGTAACAGGGTGTGCAGAAGGGTGAGCGGAGGGTGAGATATAGGGCGGTGGCCTTGTTTTGAGAGGCGGCCTTTCAGGGTTATGGCATTCGGCTGCCTCTTCTGCCAAGCGATCCCAATCAACCTCTCGCTCGTCAGAATGATTTGCAGTATATTCTGATAGGTCTGGATATAACTTCTTTTTTGATTTTACCGACACTTCTTTAGGTGCCGCAGCTCCCCCTTCAGTAGTCTGACCCTTTGACAGCTTACAGTTCGGACTGTTCTGTTTTCCTTTCGGTTTGACTACCTCGTCCTCACCGTCATTCTCAAGAGTTATTAAATCCTCCTCCTCTCGGCCGTCATGGCGTTTTGGGAGTGTGTGACTCTGCCTTCCGTTACCATTCACTGGTTGGCTCTGGTTTCAGTAGGACCGATCTGCACGTCGCTTCACTCTCGGTCGCGATGTCTTCTCTTCCTGGACTTATGGAGAGGTGGGAAGGCTGGGAAAAGTGATAGGTGACAGGCACAAAATGGCCGTCTCTGCTGTGTTCCAAAAAGGCAAAAAACGGGCTACCGTGGGTGTTTGTGCTCTCACCAAGACCCGAACCCAGGTCTTCAGGGTTCCTGCAAAAGCAGTTCTTCCACTCGGCTACCGCTGCCTCAGCTGAGAACCCAGCTGAGACACATACTCTTCAGTGCTTCCCGAGCAGCCCCATTAAGCGCTAACACCTCCGACAGCGTCTCGGTGGTGCCTTTCTGTGGACATTCTTGGGAATCGCATCACAACAAAAGTTGCGAGTTACACTCGTTTGTTGCGGTCCTGTCTGTTCCATTCCCTGCGGAGAGGTCTGTGAGGATGGCTGATGCCTCTTTCTCATCCCCGTTAAAAGGACATTTTGAAGAAGAAGTAGCGGCGGGAGCAGAAGAAAACTATGAAGGTTAAAATGACCACAAACTCCCAGCTACCGAGAACTGAATCTCAAGGATAGAAAGAAAGTCCAACTGGGCAAACCAAAACGGGGATAGAATCATAGGTATGGGGAATCACTGAAAGGGTTACCGGCTGGGGGGAGGAAGGGGGAAGAAGGCGGAAAGGGAGCAGGGAGGAAGAGGCTGAACTGGTTGTTACAAAACAGACAGGGGGAAGTGAAGGGTCACCTAAGAAAGAGGGAAGCCAAAGAACTGACAGGCAAGACCCGTGGACATGAGCGGAGTGGGGCGGGGGTGGGATTGTTGAAGCGAAGAGGGGTACCGGGCGGAGGGAAGGGAAGGGAAAAACAATTTTGACTGCTGTAACGACATAACCAGCCACGTTTAAAAGAAAAAAAAAAGAAAGAAAACAGAGGAAAACTAGAAAAGAAGAAGAGGAGGAAAAGGATAAGTGAGATCCGTCTGTCGTCGTCCCGCGAATGGTTGTCCTGTTTGACGGTAGGTCCCCGGGCCGGCCGCCCCGATTGTTCTAGGCCCTCCGGGGAGCCCGCGGCGGCCGCCACCGCCCGGCCGCCGCCGCCGCCGCCTGCCGAGAGGCCGAGATTTCCCTTCCGAGTCTCCCTTCTGCTGCCGCGGTGGAATCGTGCCGGCCGGGAGCTCCGAGGAGGACGTGGGGTGCCGGGGTGAGATCGGTCCTGCGGGCGGGCGGCGGGGCACCGTGGCCGGCCCGCCATCGGGATCCGTCCCGCTGCCGTGGCGGGAGGTTGTCGGACTCCAGCTGGCGGCCGCTTTGATAACGTTTCTTCCCTCCGGAGCCACGGTGGAGGAAAATGCGGCCGCGGTATCCGCGGTTCACTTCGGGAGGGCCGGCGCCTCCGGCGAAATCATGCCGTTGGCGGCTGGGCGTTGCCGCGCGGCCCACGGGCCGGAGATTGGACCTGCAGGACTATTGAGGGCGTAGCCGGCGGCGCCGTGTGAGGCCGCCGGCACGGGTCGACCAGCACTCGCCGGCGCTGCCCGGCTCCTCGCCCCCCCCTCCCCGCCCTCGGGGGGTGGAGGAGGGGCGCCGAGCAACCAGACCGTTGCCGGCCGGCCGCCGCGGGGGAACGGGAGAGAGGTTGGCGGCGCGCCGACCGCTCCGGAGGTGGCAACCGACTCGGGTGGCGTGGCGTGGGGCGGCCTGCCGGGGCCCCGTGGGCCCGGCCGCGTTCGCTCCTGGGGCCGGCCCGCGGGCCGGCGGCGGCTCAGAGGCGTTTTTCTTCTAAGTCCCGATCCGATCCGGAAACGTGAGGGGGGCGGTGGCCGTGGTCTTCCGTGCCCCCGGGCGCGTTCCCGCGTGGGTCCCGGTCAGCGGGCGCGACTTCCCCGCCGAGGTTTCCGAGTTCCCGCTCGGGAGGGCGGTGACCGGCAAGGGCCGTGGGCCGAGGCCCGCGGAGGCCGTGGTTGGCCGGGACGCGTGCACGCGTGGGTCTCGGGCATCGGACTCGGTTTCTGCCCACCCGGAAGTTTTCTCCCGAGTTCCCGCTACCGAGTCGGGGAGCGCGGCGAGCCGTGTCCTGCGTGTGGGCGTGGGTCGGCGGTCCCGGTCCCAGCAGGCATCCCGGTGGTATGATTTTCCAAGTCCCGATTTGGAAGCGCATTTGTAGCGGCGCGGGCGGCCCTCTCCTCACGCTCACGCGTGTCCGCGGTCCCGTCACACGGGACTCGGTCCCTGCGGGTAGGCGGGGGAGGGGTCGACCAGATGGCCCTGGCATCGTTTTCTGCCCCCCCCGCCCCCTTCTCTGGGGGTGATGGGGCGATACCCGGTGGCCTGTGGCCGCGCTTCCGTTCCGGGGCGTCCCGCTACCCGTGGCTGGGTCCCCGCTACCGGGAGCCGTTATTGTTCTGCCCCGAGGCGGCAGATTGTGCCACGAGATTAGTGTCGACACGCTGGCCGTCAGCGGGTCTACTGGGGCTCCTCGGCTGCGATTCTGAGCCCGGCTCTCGTTCCCGGCGCGGGGGAAGAGTCGAACGACTGACGCCCGAGCGGCCGTGCTCCCCGCCCGCTGCCCTCCCGGGCGCGGCGGTCCTTTCTCTTTCTTGCCTTGCCAGATCGATGTGGTGACGTCGCGCTCTCCCGGGCCGGCCCTAAGCCGCGCCGGACGAGGGACGGACATTCATGGCGAATGGGATCGCTCTTCTCGCTCCGCGTGCGGGCTCCTCTCCTCTCCTCCCCGTCCCGTGGCGGTGTGTGGAAGGGAAGGGGTGCGGAACCCGGCCCGACCTTCGGGGATCCTGCCTTCTCGCCTCGTGGCGCTGGCGGGCCCCGTGGTCGCCTTGACGCGGTGGACCCTCTCCACCTTGCCCCCGTGGCTGTGTCTCGCGAGCGTTCCCTCCCCGCGTTGGGAGGGGAGCCGCTGCGCTGAAACGCGCACGTGCCTTGCCCGGCCCTGTGTGGTGCCCCTGGAGCGCTCCGGGTTGTCCCTCAGGTGCCCGAGGCCGAGCCGGTGCTATCGTTTTCCTGTTCCCGTCTGGAATCCCCGCGCCGGGTTGCCCCCGCTGTAGCGGTGCGCCCGGGGAGTCGAGTCTGTGGTGGTCCACGGAAGGGGAGAATGCGGGCCCTCCCCCTTCCCACGCTGCCTTTTTACCCTGCCTACCGCGACCCGCGCCTCCCCCCGCCGAGTTGGGGGAGGGTCCCGCCGGGCCGGGCTGGTGTTCTGGTGCGGGGCCACCCATGTGTGGTTTCTGCGCGTGTGGCTCTCCCGTGGCACGGGTGGGGCAGGGGGGCGGGCGGGCGGCCGCCCGTCCCCGGGCGTGCCCGGTTTCCCCGCCTCCGCTGCGATCCGCTCCTGAGTCGCGGCCGGCGTCGCGCCGCGCGGGGCACGGTTGGGAGCCGGTGTCTGTGTCTGAAGGTTGGGGCGTCCCCCTTGGGCTGCCGAGCCCCCCCCGGGTCCGGCCCGGGCGGGGGTTTGACCGTTGTGTGTCCGGAGGAGACGTGGACGAACCACCCTCCCCACCGCGACGCGTGTCGCGTGTGGTTCCCCGGGGGCAGGGGCCGGGCTTACGCGTTTGGGAGGAGGAGAGCTGCCGTGGAGTGTCTATGTGCGCGCTCCATAGGGCCGGCCGGCGTCGCGGGCGCCGTGGGGTCGCCCTGGCGGGCTGGTGTGGCGGTGGGATACCCGTGTCGTTTTCCTGGCGGCCCGTCCATGACTGAGGCCCCTACCGCCCCCACCTTGGAGGCCGCCTCCTCCCCCGCGCCCTTCTTCCCCGCCGGGTGCTGGTTGTCGCTGTCGCTCACTGACCTCCGCCTCCACCTGGTTGATCCTGCCAGTAGCATACGCTTGTCTCAGAGATTAAGCCATGCGTGTGTCAGTACACACGGCCGGTACAGTGAAACTGGGAATGGCTCATTAAGTCAGTCATGGCTCCTCTGGTCGCTCGCTCGTCTCCTGCGTGGAGAACTTTGGCCATTCTCGAGCGAATACATGCCGACGGGCGCTGGCCCCTCCAATGGGCGGGGAGAGGCGTCCTCCGTCCGCCTGTCTTCCCGCCTCGGCGATGTCGCTCTCGCTCGCTCACCTCCGCCACTATCTGGTTGATCCTGCCAGGAGCATATGCTTGTCTCAGAGATTAAGCCATGCGTGTGTCAGTACGCACGGACGTTACAGTGAAACTGCGAATGGCTCATTAAATCAGTGATGGTTCCTGTGGTCGCTCGCTCGTCTCCTACGTGGAGAACTTTGGCCATTCTCGAGCGAATACATGCCGACGGGCGCTGGCCCCTCCAATGGGTGGGGAGAGGCGTCCTAGGTCTGCCTGGCTTCCCGCCTCGGCGTTGTCGCTCTCGCTCGCTCACCTCCGCCTCCATCTGGTTGATCCTGGCAGTAGCATATGCTTGTCTCAGAGATTAAGCCATGCATGTGTCAGTACGCACGGCAGGTACAGTGAAACTGCGAATGGCTCATTAAATCAGTCATGGTTCCTCTGGTCGCTCGCTCGTCTCCTACGTGGAGAACTGTGGCCATTCTCGGGCTAATACATGCCGATGGGCGTTGACCCCCCAGGGGGAGGCTGAGGCGTCCGCCGTCCGCCTGGCGTCCCGCCTCGGCGCTGTCGCTCTCGCTCGCTCACCTCCGCCACTATCTGGTTGATCCTGCCAGTAGCATATGCTTGTCCCAGAGATGAAGCCATGCGTGTGTCAGTACGCACGGCCGGTACAGTGAAACTGCGAATGGCTCATTAAATCAGTGATGGTTCCTCTGGTCGCTCGCTCGTCTCCTGCGTGGAGAACTTTGGCCATTCTCGAGCGAATACATGCCGACGGGCACTGGCCCCTGCAATGGGCGGGGAGAGGCGTCCTCCGTCTGCCTGGCTTCCCGCCTCGGCGATGTCGCTCTCGCTCGCTCACCTCCGCCTCCACCTGGTTGATCCTGCCAGTAGCATATGCTTGTCTCAGAGATTAAGCCATGCGTGTGTCAGTACGCACGGCCGTTACAGTGAAACTACGAATGGCTCATTAAATCAGTGATGGTTCCTGTGGTCGCTCTCTCGTCTCCTACGTGGAGAACTTTGGCCATTCTCGAGCGAATACATGCCCACGGGCTCTTGCCCCTCCAGTGGGCGGGGAGAGGCATCCTCCGTCCGCCTGGCTTCCCGCCTCGGCGTTGTCGCTCTCGCTCGCTCACCTCCGCCTCCACCTGGTTGATCCTGGCAGTAGCATATGCTTGTCTCAGAGATTAAGCCATGCGTGTGTCATTACACATGGCCGGTACAGTGAAACTGCGAATGGCTCATTAAATCAGTGATGGTTCCTGTGGTCGCTCGCTCGTCTCCTACGTGGAGAACTGTGGCCATTCTCGGGCTAATACATGGTGACGGGCGTTGACCCGCCTGGCTTCCCGCCTCGGCGCTGTCACTCTCGCTCGCTCACCTCCGCCTCCACCTGGTTGATCCTGCCAGTAGCATATGCTTGTCCCAGAGATGAAGCCATGCGTGTGTCAGTACGCACGGCCGGTACAGTGAAACTGCGAATGGCTCATTAAATCAGTGATGGTTCCTGTGGTCGCTCGCTCGTCTCCTGCTTGGAGAACTTTGGTCATTCTCGAGCGAATACATGCCGACGGGCGCTGGCCCCTCCAATGGGCGGGGAGAGGCGTCCTCCGTCCGCCTGTCTTCCCGCCTCGGCGATGTCGCTCTCGCTCGCTCACCTCCGCCACTATCTGGTTGATCCTGCCAGTAGCATATGCTTGTCTCAGAGATTAAGCCATGCGTGTGTCAGTACGCACGGCCGTTACAGTGAAACTGCGAATGGCTCATTAAATCAGTGATGGTTCCTGTGGTCGCTCGCTCGTCTCCTACGTGGAGAACTTTGGCCATTCTCGAGCGAATACATGCCGACGGGCGCTTGCCCCTCCAGTGGGCGGGGAGAGGCGTCTTCCGTCCGCCTGTCTTCCCGCCTCGGCGCTGTTGCTCTCGCTCGCTCACCTCCGCCTCCACCTGGTTGATCCTGCCAGTAGCATATGCTTGTCTCAGAGATTAAGCCATGCGTGTGTCAGTACACACGGCCGGTAAAGTGAAACTGAGAATGGCTCATTAAATCAGTGATGGTTCCTGTGGTCGCTCGCTCGTCTCCTACGTGGAGAACTTTGGCCATTCTCGAGCGAATACATGCCGACGGGCGCTGGCCCCTCCAATGGGCGGGGAGAGGCGTCCTACGTCTGCCTGGCTTCCCGCCTCGGCGTTGTCGCTCTCGCTCGCTCACCTCCGCCTCCACCTGTTTGATCCTGCCAGTAGCATATGCTTGTCTCAGAGATTAAGCCATGCGTGTGTCAGTACGCACGGCAGGTACAGTGAAACTGCGAATGGCTCATTAAATCAGTCATGTTTCCTCTGGTCGCTCGCTCGTCTCCTACGTGGAGAACTGTGGCCATTCTCGGGCTAATACATGCCGATGGGCGTTGACCCCCCAGGGGGCGGCTGAGGCGTCCGCCGTCCGCCTGGCTTCCCGCCTCAGCGCTGTCGCTCAACTCGCTCACCTCCGCCACTATCTGGTTGATCCTGCCAGTAGCATATGCTTGTCCCAGAGATGAAGCCATGCGTGTGTCAGTACGCATGGCCGGTACAGTGAAACTGCGAATGGCTCATTAAATCAGTGATGGTTCCTCTGGTCGCTCGCTCGTCTCCTGCATGGAGAACTTTGGCCATTCTCGAGCGAATACATGCCGACGGGCGCTTGCCCCTCCAGTGGGCGGGGAGAGGCGTCCTCCGTTCGCCTGGCTTCCTGCCTCAGCGCTGTTGCTCTCGCTCGCTCACCTCCGCCACTATCTGATTGATCCTGCCAGTAGCATATGCTTGTCCCAGAGATTAAGCCATGCGTGTGTCAATACGCACGGCTGGTACAGTGAAACTGTGAATGGCTCATTAAATCAGTCATGGCTCCTGTGGTCGCTCGCTCGTCTCCTACGTGGAGAACTGTGGCCATTCTCGAGCTAATACATGCCGACGGGCGCTGACCCCCCAGGGGACGGCTGAGGCGTCCGCTGTCCGCCTGGCTTCCCGCCTCGGCGCTGTCGCTCTCGTTCGCTCATGTCCGCCGCTACCTGGTTGATCCTGCCAGTAGCGTGTGCTTGTCCCAGAGATTAAGCCATGCGTGTGTCAGTATGCACGGCCGGTACAGTGAAATTGCGAATGGCTCATTAAATCAGTTATTGTTCCTCTGGTCGCTCGCTCGTCTCCTACGTGGAGAACTGTGGCCATTCTCGAGCTAATACATGCCGACGGGCGCTGATCCCCCTCGCAGGGGGGATGTGTGTATTTATCAGACCAATACCAACCCGGTCAGCCTCCCCTTGGCCGCCACCCCCCTCCCCGCGGGGGTGGGGGCCCGGGGAGCTAGGGCGCCGGCAGCTCTGGTGACTCTAGATAACGTCGGGCCGATCGCACGCCCCCCGTGGCGCGGACGATGCATTCAAACGTCTGCCCTATCAACTTTTGGTGGTAGTCGCCGTGTCTACCATGGTGAGCACGGGTGACGCGGAATTACGGTTCGATTACGCAGAGGGAGCCTGAGAAACGGCTACCACATCCAAGGAATGCAGCAAGCACGCAAATTACCCACTCCCGACCCGGGGAGGTAGTGACGAAAAATAAGAATACAGGACTGTTTCGAGGCCCTGTAATGAAATGAGTTCACTTTAAATCCTTTAACGAGGATTCATTGGAGGGCAAGTCTGGTGCCAGCAGCCCCAGTAATTCCAGGTACAAATTGCGTATATTAAAGTTGCTGGAGTTAAAAAGCTCATAGTTGGATTTTGGGAGCGGGCGGGTGGTCCGCCGCGAGGGGAGCCACCGCCCGTCGCCTCTCGGCTCTCCCTCGATGCTCTTAGCTGAGTGGCTCTTGGGGCCCGAAGCGTTTACTTTGAAAAAGTTAGAGTGTTCAAAGCAGGCCCGAGCCGCCTGGATACCGCAGCTAGGAATAATGGAATAGGACCGCGGTTCTATTTTGTTGGTTTTCGGAACTGAGGCCATGATTAAGAGGGACGGCCGGGGGCATTCGTATTGCGCCGCTAGAGGTGAAATTCTTGGACCGGCGCAAGACGGACCAGAGCGAAAGCATTTGCCAAGAATGTTTTCATTAATCCAGAACGAAAGTCGGAGGTTCGAAGACGGTCAGATACCGTCGTATTTACGACCAGAAACGATGCCAACCGCCGATGCGGCGGCGTGATTCCCATGACCCGCCGGGGAGTTTCCAGGAAACCAAAGTCTTTGGGTTCCGGGGGGAGTATGGTTGCAAAGCTGAAACTTAAAGGAGTTGACGGAAGGGCATCACCAGGAGTGGAGCCTGCGGCTTAATTTGAGTCAACACGGGAAACCTCACCCGGCCCGGACACAGACAGGATCGAGAGATCGATAGCTGTTTCTCGATTCCGTGGGTGGTGGTGCATGCCCGTTCTAAGTTCGTGGAGCAATCTGTCCGGTTAATTCCGATAACGAACGAGACTCTGGCGTGCTAATAAGTTATGCGACCCCGAGCGGTCGGCGTCCCCCAACTTCTTGGAGGGACAAGTGGCATTCAGCCACCGGAGATTGAGCAATAACAGGTCTGTGACGCCCTTAGATGTGTGGGGCTGCACGCTCGCTACACTGACTGGCTCAGCATGTGCCTACCCTCCGCCAGCAGGTGCGGGTAACCCGTTGAAGCCCATTCGTGATGGGGATCGGGGATTGCAATTATTCCCCACGGAGGAGGAGTTGTCAGTAAGTGCGTGTCATAAGCTTGAGTTGATTAAGTCCCTGGCCTTTGTGCACAGCGCCCGTCGCTACTACCGATCAGATGGTTTAGTGAGGCTCTCGGACCGGCCCCGCTGAGGTTGACCCACGGCCTTGGCGGAGCGGTGAGAAGAGTGCCGAACTTGACTGTCTAGAGGAAGTAAAAGTCGTTACAAGGTTTCCGTAGGTGGAGCTGCGGAAGGATCATGGACGTGGAAAGCGAGACAGAGAGCGGAGGAGTCAGTTCCTCCCTCTCGTGGGCTTTGTTCCCCGCGTGGACATGGGTTTTTGGCCATGTGCGTGTGCGGGCCGGCCGCCGTTGGCGGCCCGCGAGAGTCTCGGAGAGAGAGCGAGCAGAAGGGGAGTGTAGGCGCAGGGGAGGAGAACGGGGTGCTCAGGGAGGGCCGTGCGTGCCTCAGGGCGTCCCGGCCGGTTGCACCCCCATTGCCCGCCCGCCTGTGGTGTCCGCTCGTCCCGCCGCGTCTCGTCCAACCTCGACCCGCCGCTCCCGGCGCTACAGTGGGCGTGCGGCTCCCGTTCCGTGTTTCGGGTCTCCCGGCGTCATCGCCCCCCCCCCGCCGGCTGTGCCGGCCCCTCCCCTTCCCCGACCGTACCTCCCTGCTCACAATCCCGCTTCCCACCGCAGCCCCTCGCCTGCCAGCGCGGCGATAGGGGCCTGGGCT